>NW_024871098.1:4155000-4705000 GCF_019054845.1 Dipodomys spectabilis | reverse complement strand
TTGTATGATGTTTATTGTAAAAATGATGTACAGAGGGTTACAGTTATATGAGCAAAATAATGAGTACATTTCCTATTGAGCATTGTTGCCTCTTCCATTGTTTTCCCCCTACTATCCCTTCCCTCCCATCTCCAAAACTACCTCCCCCTGCCAAGATCAGTGACTTAATTTTTTAATTTTGGCTTGGCACGTGGTTTGAACTAAAGTAGTGGTGACTCTGCACCTTCCCTCACATTGGTATGGACTTACCAAGAACCTGAGTTCAAATCCCAGGATAGGAAATAAAAATAACAGAAATTCCAAATCAGGTAGCTTTATTTTTTTAATTTAGTTAAATAATTTATTTATTTGTTTGTTTGTTCTTTTTTGCCAACCAGTGGTCTTGAACTCAGATCATGGCAACACTGCCTAAGCTTTGATATCCCTAGGCTGGGCTGCAGCCTCTGGACCCATAACCAATCCTGGGATCCCAAGCCAAGAGGGCTTGCAGGAAGAAAAAAAACTGGAACAGCACCAAAAGTAGTGAGCTGCAGAGGGTTGGAGGGGTTTATAATTTTTTTTCTTTGCAGGGTGCTCCTACTGGTTCTGAATGACACAGCTGCAAAGTGGACCTGACCTGCCATTGCTGAAGGCTGGCGGGCTATCAGGGAAGCCATAGGCCCATCTGTCAACATAAGCCCCAGGTTCAAATCCCTGTCCTGACACCTACCAGTGGTGGAGATCCCAAGAGACTCATTCCTACGCATAGGATACTGATTGAAAGAGTAGTTTGTGTATTGGTTTAGTCTAAAATTGGATGCAAGAATCCTAGGATGCTGATTGATCTTAATTAATAGTTTATTAAGCATGAAAATAATAATATTCCTTCAATGGAAGTATAATAAACACCTAAGAGTTGGTAGGAAAGTAGTAGATGTCATTTAATAATACATAGTCGGCTCTGACACTTTTTACCATGTATCACTGTTTTGGCCAAACCTGGGGCTCAATCTCAGCACCTGGGAACCACCTGACAGCTTCATTGGCTAGATGCTGCCAGGCTCACACTCACCCATTCATGAATTGGGCCTGCTAGGCCCTGAGTTCATATCCTATCACTGTGAAAATTGAATCTTGAATTAAGAAGCCGAGTGTGACACATGTTTTCCTTTTCTGGGAGAGCCCTACGTTTCAGGCATGATGGAGAACACATCTAAAAATCTAGATGCTATGTGATAGGATATAAACAATATAATAAATGGTATAGGTGTCATCAGAGTCAATAACATAAATGGTAAATAAATGAATAAAACAAGAAATAAAATGAATAATCACACTAAACACGATATCGACTGAACATCCGTATGGAATTATAAGTGCTATCTTTAAAATGTATATAAGTATTTGTTTTCCAGGCCTGAGGCTTGAATTCAGCCACCATACTAAGATGGTATGGAGGGAGATCCCGAGATATTAGTTTATGGACCTAGGAAGAGCTATGGAATGTGATTGATGTCATCTTTGAATCAGTAGTTTATGCGTGATGGGAGTAGGAAATGATAGGCAAGAATCATGGGGTATTGCTTATTTGCAATGAAGATTTGATGAAGCATGACAATAATCATCAGTTGTGAAACGGAGGCATCAGGAAAGATCCAAAAATCGGTAGTCACACAGTAGATTCAATTCCATCACAGGTGGGGATCTCTCCTACTCTCTCTCTATATATGTACTTATTTGCATACTATCTTCAGCTTATGAATGGATGACTGCTGTACCCCCTCCCCCTACCCCCACCTGGGGGCTCAATCTCAGGTCCAGGAACAGCCTAGCTCCTTAGTGGCTCACATGCTGGTGTGCTCATGTGGACCCATTCACCTCTTGGGCCTGCTAGGCCCTGAGTTCAGACCTCAACACTGCCAAAAGAATCATCCTGATATCAGAAGCCAATCGTTGCACATGTTTTCCTTTCCTGTGCAAGTTCGGGTCTCAGCTAGGATGGAGAATGCATGGGTTAATCTGTGGCCATGGGAACTGGTAGTCATCCATGTCAGCGCAATTATACCTGTCATCATGTACTCAAGAAAATACGCACTACATCCATGAATAGCATACAAAATAGAGAGAATAACTACACTAAATGATCGATGCAGTCCACACATAGATGTGAATATACATCCCATGTTTCAATGATGCATTGATGTCTATTGTGGCCTCCCTGGGGCTTGATCTCAGTTTCTGGGAACCGCCCAGCTCCTTCATGGCTCACAGGCTGGAGTGCGCACGTGGACCCATTGGCCAGTTGGGCCTCCTAGGCCTCAAGTTCAAATCCCAGCACTGCCAAGAATTCACCCTGATGTGAGAAGCCAGTCTTTGCACCTTTTTTTTCTGTGCTGTGCATGTTCTGGGTCTCAGCTAAGATGGAGAATGCATAGGCAACTCTGTAATTATGTGAATAGATTGTCATCCAGGTCAACACAGTTATTTTTTTTTATTTTTTTTTCTCTCTTTTTTTTTTTGAGGGTGGGAGCGTTCCAGTCGTGGGCCTTAACTCTGGGTCTGAGCACTGTCCCTTGAGCTTATTTAGCTCAAGTCAAGTTAGCACTCTAGTACTTGAGCCACAGCACCACTTCCAGCTTTTTCTTCATATGTGGTGCTGAGGATTCGAACCCAGGGCCTCATGCATGCAAGGCAAGCGATCGACCACTGAGCCAACTTCCCAGCCCAACACAGTTATATTTGTCATTTTATGCTCAAGAAAATACACATCACATGAATGAATAAGGCAAAATAATGAGAATGACTACACAGAATGCAAGGTACTGCCCACCCATGTATGGAAATAGAGGTCCTCTGTTTAAATTGGGAATTTATGACTATATTGGCCCCCACCCTGGGGGGATCGATCTCAGGTCCTGGGAATGGCCAAGCTCCTTAGTGGCTCACAGGATGGTATGCTCACCATGTCCTATTAACCAATTGGGCCTGCTAAGCCTTGAGTTCAATTCTTAGCACTGCCAAAAGCTTCACCCTGATGTGAGAAGCCAATTGATCAATCTGTTTTCCTGTCTTGGTAAAGTCCTTGGTATCAGCGCAGATGGGGTATACTATATGGGCAACTCTATAGCCATGGGAATATGTTGACATCCATGTGAGCACAGTTATATCTGACATCATACTCAATAAAACATACAATACATCCATGAATAAGACACAAAATAAAAAGAATAACTACACTGAATGCAAGTTGCATAACATACCTGTAGATAAAGAGAGATCCTATGTTTAAAAAAGATGGGCTTGTTATTTTGTCCAATGCTGGGGCTTCAAATCAGGCCCGGGACCAGGCCTGACATTCTAGTCTTCAAGGATGGTGAGCTTCCCCTTCCATCACAGTTCAACAGAGCTACCCAGACCCAAATTCACATCCCATCACTGACAAAAGTTTCATCCTAATGTCAGAAGCCAGTCGTTGCAAATGTTTTCCTCTCCTGTGAAAGTTCTGGGTCTCAACTAGGATGGAAAATGAATGCATAGGCAACCCTATAACCATGGGAACAGGTTGTAATCCATGTCAGCACAGTTATACCTGTCACCAATAAAATACACAATACCTCCATGAATTAGGAACAAAATAAGGAGAAGTGCACTGAATGCAAGATGCTGCGCACACATTTATGTAAATATAGATCCTATATTTAAATTATGAATTTATGACTATCTGGCTCTCCCTGGCACTCGATGTCAGGTCCTGGGAATGGCCTATCACCTTCATTGCTCACAGACCTGTGTCCTCACCTTGACTCTTTCCTCAATGGGGTCTGCTAGGCTCTGAGTTGAAATCCCAACACAGCGAAAATATGAATCCTGATTTGAGAAGCCAATCGATTCAGCTATTTTCCTGACTTGCGAATATCCTGTGTCTCAACTAGGATGGAGAAAGCATTAGAAACAGTATGGACATGGAAATAGGTTGTCATCCATGTAAACACTGTTATATCTGTTACCATACTCAGTAAAATACACAATACCTCCATGGATAAGACACAAAATAAGAAGTACACCGAACACGAGATGCTTTCCACACATACATATATAAATATAGATCCTATATTTAAACAATGAATTTATAACTATTGTGGCCGACCGTGGGGATCAATGTCATATCCTGGGAATGGCCTTCCTTCTTAGTTGCTCACAGGATGGTGTGTTCACATTGGCCTATTTGCCAATTAGTGCTGCTAGGCCCTGAGTTCAGATTCCAGCACTACCAACAATTGGATCATGGAGTAAGAAGCTGAGTGTGAAATTTGTTTTCCTTTTCTCTGAGAGTCCTGGGTGTCAGGCATGATGGAGAACACTTCTACAACTCTAGATGCTATGTTATAGGATGTCATTAATGTAATAAACGGAATGGGTGTCATCATCTTCAGTAAAATCAATGGTAAATAAATGAATACAACAATAAATACAAGGAACAACCACACCAAACTTGTATGGACTGAACATCTATAGGTAAGTACAAAGCCTATCTTTATATAAACAGTAGGTTTTCAAAGGCTGGGGCTTGAATTCAGGCCTAGTGAACAGGCCTGAAACTCTTATCTTCAAGTACGGTGAGCTTCCCCTTCATCCACTGCAGATTTACCCAGACCCTTAGTTCAAATCCAAAACCTGGCAGAATAAATGGTGGGAATTGCAAGCCAGGGAGCTAAATTTATTTTATTTTATTTTTTCCCAGAGCGTTCCTTGAACTCGGGTCCTGGCAACTCTGCTTCAGCTTCGATCACCCTAAGCTGGGGTGCAGCCACTGGACCCACAGCTGATCCTGGGATCCTAGATCCCTAGGCCTTGAAGAGAAAAAAAAATCACAGGAACAATGTGGAGATGGCCTTTTTATATTTTCTTTCTTTGTGAGGTGACCCTCCTGGGTCCGAATGACACTGTTGCAAAGGATATTTTACCTTGCATTGCTGAAGGCTGGTGGACTATCGGGGAAGCCATAGGACCACGTGGCAACATAGGCCCTGATTTCAAATCCCAGTCCTGACACCTACCAATGGCATGAGATACTAAGAGACTCGTTCCCACCCATAGGAATGTTTTCAATGTCAGGTTGAAGGAGTTGAACGTGAATGATTCTCCTATAAAATTAGACAAGATGATTTGAGGAAGCTGATTGATTTTATTTAATATTTATGAAGCATTAAAAGAATACTATTATTTACAGGAATGCAATAATTTCAAGACACTGATTTAGTTAATAGTTCATTAAGGATGAAAACAATAACATTATTTACATGGAGGCATAATAAATACCCCATAATTTGTAGAAATGTCGTCTATATAACTGAATAATGTATAGACATCTCTGGCACTATATAAACATATAGATTTATTAGTGTACTGTCATCCGCATGTCAATCTGTTCATATTTTGTCAACCCCTGGGGCTTGATCTCAGGTCCTTGGAACTGCCTGTCAGCTCAATTTGCCCCAGGATGGCGTGTTGACACTCACCCATTCATGAATTTGGCCTTGTAGGCCATGAGTTCAGATGCCAGGACTCCCAAACCATTAATCGTGGCGTAAGAAGCTGATAGTGACACATTTTTTTTCCTTTTCTGTGAAAGTCCTGGGTGTCAAGTATAAAGTGGAATACATATGCACACATATAATCCTATGTAATCAATGTAATCGATGTTCTATGTGTCATAATAGTCAATAAAATAAATTATCAATACAAGAAAAGACAAAAAAGAATAAGTATACTGAGTGTAATAGGGATTGAACATATGTATATGAATATTAATCATATATTTAAAATATACATGAATAGGATGTTTTTTAGTGCTGGGGATCTAATTCAGGCCTAAGGAACAGACTTGAATTTCCTGACTTTAAGGAGGCAAGCTTCCCCTTCCCACACAGTGCAACAAAGTTACCAAGACAATGAGTTCTAATTCCAATTCTGGCAGAAAATATTGCATCTTTATATTATGTGAGGTCAAATTCTTAGGTAATTCATTCTGCCTCCATTTAATTAATGTGATTGTTGAAATGCTTAATGAATTATTAACTAAAATCGATCAGTGTCCTAGGATATAATTGTGTATAATTTGATCCTAGAATCATTCAAGAACTACTCATTCAATCTTGACATTGATCACATTCCATTGGTAATCTTATGGATAAGAATGAGTTTCTTAGGTTCTCCTGCCATTTGGAGGTGGCAAGACCAGGATTCCTACTGTGGGCTCCAGCTCCCACCACTTCAACCCGAGGATAGGGAACTCAGGTCTGTGCCAGAACATCAGCAAGACCAATGATTTGGCAGGCACCAGCGGCTCTCAGCAGTCCTCCTTGATACTTACAAGGCTGTGATAGGAGGATCATGTTCAAACTCACCCTAGGCAGGAAAGTCCTTGAGACCCCTGTCCAACTTCAATACCAACAAAGTCAGAAGTAGAGCTGTGTGGCTCCAATGGTAGAGGGCTAGTCTTGAACAAAAGCAGCTTACAGACTGTGCCCAGGTCCTGAGTTTAAGGTCCAGGACTGGCAACAAACAGACATACACAACAATCTAAGACCAGTCACTCTCTTGTCCCCAACTGAATTAGTAGACAGAGTTCCCTGGGAAAGGGGCTGAGGAAGCCACTGTCATCTTCACTCTGCCCATTCTGCCTGTATCACAGGATTCCGGCCACACTCCCATTCTTTCATGGTTCTTTCTGACCAATGGGATATAAGAATGGTGGTCACACCCACATTCCATGCTGCTTGATAGCACTGGAATTCCTCTGTTGGTTGACACCACTACCAACAGTTGAGGAAGGTAGAGGTGGCTGAGTGGTCATCAAGAGACTCAAGCCGTAGGAGGAAAGGCCTTGCTCAGCACTGCCATGTACCTGCCCACTCACCGGTCCCCTTTAGCATTCCGCACGGCACTGCATTTCAAACCGAGCACTGCTTGCTTGGACCCATGGCACCTCTTGGAGTCCTCAGGTTATGGCACTCCACAGGCAGGCTTGTGGCCCCAACCTGGTCCAGCCCCCCCTGTCTCTGCTCCAGGCCTGAGTATTTGTTTGCCATGCTACTGCCTTTGCTGCTCAAACCCACCCGGAGCTGCCTCCAAAGCTTCTCCCAGCAGCACAAGTGAATGACCTCCTCCTGGGCCCATACCCTATGACCCCCAAACCACGTGATCCTCCCCCTCCAGACTGGATCTCCGGATCCCCCATGCCCTACAGTCTGGCCAGGGCTGTGCCACAAATGTGCCCCAAGGGTGGGAGTGGGTGTTGACCAGTGTATCCCACCCCCATCCCTAGTTGCCAGTGTCCCAAGAAACAGGGAGATTCAGGGATGGGTGAGGAGGGGGCACCACAGAGGCCCTGGACTGGAGCAGTGGGAGCCACACAGCCACCTATCTGCACCCTTCATCTTCCTGTTGGGAACCTGGTGGCTTTAGTCAGAGGTGAGGAGTAGCACCTTCACACCTGCCTTCTTGGGTCTTTTCTTTTTCTGGGGTTGGGGGCACTGGATGCAGGTCTCTCTTGCTGTGTGAGCCCTTGTCCTCTGTGCTCGGTCACCCTTTCACCTGAAGAGAGGGTCCCAGAAGAGCCCATTAGGGAAGTGAGAGTGCTGGGGGTCAAGGCAGAATGTAAATATTGGGAGGAACACCCCCCCCAACATACATACACATACACCCAGCCTGTCCCCTCCCCCAACTCTCAACTGTTCTCACAGAGTGATCACATTTCCCAGCTCTGCCAGTTTCTGCTGGTGCTCCCAGTCCATCTGGTCTCCTTGTCCTTCCCAAGAATCTGCCATGTGGACCAGAAGCATGCAGGCTGGATGTAGGGACTAAATCCATGTATGTATCCTTTAGGACCCCATCCATATCCCCAATACCGCCCCCACCTCATGTCAGATACCCCTCTGGGGTCACCATGACCCCCTGCTTGTTGACTCTCCTGGCTCTGAGGAGCCACTTGTCTCAGAACTCCTTCACCCAGCGTCCTGGCCTATGCTTTTGGTGAATGGGGAGTCAAGGGTCTGGCCCTGGAGAAAGTGATAGGCAGGGTATGCTGCATCATTAGAGTGGTGCTCCCCTTGGGTGGGAGCTCCTGATTACTCCAAGGGAACCCCCGTGCTCTAGCTTGTACATTGTCCCAGATGAGGAACCAACAAACTCTGGAGAGGCACTGCCCTGAGTCTGTGTGTGTGTGTGTGTGTGTGTGTGTGTGTGTGTGTGGTGCTGCTGCATCATTAGAGTGATGCTCCACTTGGGTGGGAACCCCTGATTCTTCTAAGGGAACTCCTGTGCTCCAGTTGCACATTGTTCCAGATGAGGAACCAACAACTCTGGAGAGGCACTTCTCTGAGACTCCGTGTGTGTGTGTGTGTGTGTGTGTGTGTGTGTGTGCATGAGAGAGAGAGAAGGAGAGAGAGAGATATAACATCCTCCTCCTTGTATAACCTGACTGTGCTCAGGTGAGTGATCATTTGGAAAATTGCAGGTGCTGCATGGACGAGTCTTCTGTCACTGGTCTGGATTTGTGTGTGTGTGTGTGTGTGTGTGTGTGTGTGTGTGTGTGTGTAGAAGTGGATTGTAATGAGGAGGCGTGGTCCTTTGGTAACTTCTGCTTGCTACATTTGGGGGATGCATGGGCTTTGTGACTGAGGTCTGGGGACCTGGAAGTGTGAGAAACTTGAAGGGGACTCAGCAATATTATATTATAAGACCAAGGGACCTGTGTGCCTTGGAGCTGTCTACTCCTTTGGGCCTGGTTGGTGGCAGCTGGAGCTTGGTAGGACCTGAGTATGGGGCCCACAGGGGTTGGCTTCCCAGGGGGACAGAAAGCATGGCCAGCACTTACTAAGGATGTGAGCCCTGCTGGTATGGAGTGCACCAGCATAAGTCAGACTCCGGGTTTTCTCATTATGACTTCTGATGGGTGAGGCCAAACCTATTTTAAATTTTTTGCTGTGATCTTCATATCTCAGCCTCCTGAGTAGCTAGGATTATAGACATGAGCCTCTGCCACCGGGACTCTTGTTCTTTTTGGTGTATTAGGGTTTGAACTCAAGGCCTTACGCTTGCCAGTCAGGTTTTCTACCACGGCAGCCAAGCCTTTCTGTCTTGGGCATTTCCGAAATAGAGACTCACTCAATATGTGCATAGGCTGGGCTGGATCGTGGTCCTCCTATCTGTGACAGGTGTGCACCACGAGGCCCGGTCCTCCTTAGTTGGGATGGTAGACATATAGCGCCATGCTCAGTCATCAGTTTAGATGATTGTCCCAAACTTAGTTTACAGCAGCCATAAAGCTCTGGGTTGGGCCTCCACCATTGTACCTCAGGCTCATCTTGGGACAGTTGTGAGGAAACAAGGGATCAATACAGAGGGATCTCTGGAGCAGGGCCAGGCACAGAAGGAGCGGCTGTCAGATACGGTTCTTGGCAATATTGTGAGCATACGACAGTAAGATAACTGGGAAAGGGCTCAGATGAGGCCTGTTATTATTCCTGTGACATGTACATGTTTATGAAACAAAACACGGTTCTCTTTCATCCTTATCCTATTCCTATGAGGAAGGAGATCCTTCCCTGTGTTCAGTTATGTACCTGGGGAAAATGAGGCATGGAGAAGCCAGGTGACCAACTCATGCCCTTCAGTTGACAGAAAGCTCAGCCTGACTTCTTTGCCATGGTCCCTAGGAAAATGTGTGGTATTCAGCAAACTTCTTGTGGTGGGAAGTCCAATTCTTGTCAATCGTGGGGCTTGAACTCTGGGCCTGGGTGCTGTCTTCGAGCTTCTCAGCTCAAGACTAGCACTCTACCACTTGAGCCCCAGTGCCACTTCCAGTTTTCTGGTGGTTCTTTGGAGATTAAGGGTCTCATGGACGTTCCTGGCTGGGCTGGCTATGAACCATGTTCATCATATCTCAGCCTCTTAGTTAGGATTATAGTCCTGAGCCACTGGCACCCAGCTTAATTGTAATTTTGACTTTCTTTCTTTCTTTCTTTCTTTCTTTCTTTCTTTCTTTCTTTCTTTCTTTCTTTCTTTCTTTCTTTCTTTCTTTCTTTCTCCCTCTCTCTCTCTTTCTCTCTCTCTTTCTCTCTCTCTCTCTCTCTGTCTCTCTGTCTCTCAGGAACTGGTTGAATGGGGACTGAATAGGTGGCCCAGTGTCCCCATGTGGCTGGAACCCAAGGTGGCCCTCTCATTCTGGAGGTGGGCTGTGGGTCAGCAACTGTCTTACTCAGCCTGTTGAACCAGCCCTATGAGGTAAGCCCCTCTGTGCCCTGGCTAGACCGTGACAGTTACTCATTGTCCATCCAGCCTTATTGAACTTAATATTGTTTTCTATGTCCTTTTCTAGCAACTGGCCAAATTTATGATACATAGTTATGGAATGAAAATATAATACCATCTTAAGAAAGTCATTTAGAGCTCTGGGAATGTGGCTTCATGGTACAGTGATTGCTTACCATGCGTGAACCCCTGGGTTCCAGTCCCATGACCAACAAAAAGTCCAAATATGACTTTAAGTTTCCCCAAGTGGGAACATGAAGTATGAGGCCACTCCCCTTCTAAATCACACTTCCAATCGTGCAAATTTGTAAAAAGTAGAATAGAAGTATGATTCTGGTTCCATGCAATTCAGATATAAGAGAATGGACTTAACTGGAAAAAACATCCATCTTGAAAGAGCAGGGATTATACTAGCAATGAACCTGGAGGCAAAGATCATATTTCTTTTTATTTCCTATATATATATATATATATATATATATATATATATATATTGTTGTTGTTGTTGTTTTTGGTCATGGCACTTGAACCCTGGGCGCTGTCCCTCTGCTATTCAGCTCCAGGCTAGTGCTCTACCACTTGAGCCACAGTGCCACTTCCAGTTTTCTTGTAGTTAATTAGACAAAAGAGTCTCTGGGACTTTCCTACTGTCTTTGAACCTCAATCCTCAGATCTCACCGCCACCCAGCTTAAGATCACATTTCTAACAGTGTACATTCAGCATATGTAATGTGTATGTTCATCTACCTTTATATGAATTCTTGAGTTAAAAATCTGGGCTACAGGTTAGACTTAACACTCACAAAAATGTTTGTAGTTTGTAGTTTGATACTCTTGGAAAAGTAAAACTTAAGAATGTAAAGGAGTCTGGGAAGTTCAGTTTGCATCCCGCCTGGGCAGAACAATCTTTGAGACACTATCTATAATTAACAGCCAAATCTGCATTGGAAGAACAGTTCAAGTGATGGAATACCACTCATGAGCAAGATTGTTGGATAAGAGCTTGAGGCTTTTGCATACATACATACAAACATACGCATACACACAGAGGCACTTATATGTGCACCCACGAATACACAAATGAAACAACTCTCCGAATATGTAGAAAAGTTACAAAGCAATAGAAAATATGTCCTGAGTAATACTAGAATCAAGTGATAAATTTTAATATTAAAAAGTCCTCTAGTGAACTTTCTTCAAAAAAGTTTGAGACTATTATATAGGTAGGGACCAGAGATAGTAAGAAAGTCAAGAATTCATTATCCAAGGGATCAGATCCATGGAGGAATGAATCAGAGACCCCTGCAGGTGCATCTGAAAATGTTCATATCCTGTGTCAAATGTTAGAACATCTTTCAAAACTGTACATAAACAATCTGAGCAGTCAATGGATAAGATCATCAGAGAAGTTCAGAATTGCTAGTGTGTTTCTAGATTAAATAAACCAACAATCTATGGCAGGGCAATGTGATACAAGCCTGGAATTCTAGCACTCAGACTAAGACCAGAGATTAGAGAGTGGAATTACATAGTGATACCTTCCTTGGACCAGGTAGTATAATTTTGTCTCAATAAAACAAACCAAATTACAAGAAAGAAATACACAGTTGGAAGTTTGGGCTAATTTTGTCATTATGTTTTGAGTAGTGAAGTTTCCAGTTGAAATGCAACTAATATATAATCCTCAGTTGTGTTTTAAATCTCTCTTCATTACAGAATATTCTTAGATGCAAAATAGCTCATGATTCCCATCCAAAATTTGAAAAAGTAAGTAAGCGTCATTCTGTTGGATGCCAAAGAAATGATGAAGTTTTACAAAACTTAAGCCCGGAGAAATAGCACAGTTCTTCTAATGTAGGACTTTGTGGACCTTGCAAAATTAGAATTTAGATTCAAAATAAATTGTTTCTTTTTGTAGTTCCATATTCTATTGGATACTACAAAATTCTTTTTAAGTAGAGGTTTTAACTGACAAATTCACAAATGATTCTGGCATTCAATTTGCCTAGAATATTCTTTCAAGAGAGTTATAATTAGAACTTAGTTAATAGATCATTCCAACAGTTCATGTATAAAATGATAATGTGAATAATCTAGACAGAGTTGCCAACGAATGGATGATATTAATTTATAAATAAAAAAAACACTTTTTGAGGGTTTGGCATAACATGGTATGAAGAGAATAATTGTGTGACATCTTCTTTCTTCTACTTATATGTTACACTGGAAGCAATTTCCTTAATTATGTGCCTCTGTATACAATGAGAAAATTGCTAGATTTGGGTTAATTTTTAGTTTTTTTTGGGGGGGCTTCAGGTCGTGAGGCCTGAACTCTGGGCCTGGATGCTGTCCCTCAGCTCTCCAGCTCAAGGCTAGCACTCTACCACTTAAGCCACAGCGTCCCTTCCGGCTTTATTTCTTTTTGCTTATGTGGTGCTGAGGAATCGAACCCAGGGCCTCATGCATGCAAGGCAATTGCTCTACCACTGAGCCACCTTCACAGCCCAATTTTTGTTTTTGTTTTATTGGACTTTAACTCTGGGCCTTGACAGTGTCTCTGAGCTCAAGGCTCCTGCCCTACCACTTCAACCTGTGCCACTTGTGTCTGGCTTTTTCTGAGAAGTTTATTGGAGATAAGATTCTAAGGGACCTTCCTGCCTGGATGGCCTTTGAACCATAATCATCTGATCTTAGTATCCTGAATATCTATGATAGTTAAAAAGTATAAATATAAATAATATTTGCAAGAGTTCTGATCTCAAGAATACCACTGGGGGAAAATTGATGCAACTGAGTTTATAGTGGTGTTCTTTGCAGAACAAGGAAGGCATCACAATACCAGAGATGCAGTATTTTTTCACAGTACAGATAAGCTATTCATGATGTGAAATAAGGGAATTTTAAGGTGCACCTTACAAGTTGGAAACTGTTGGGCTAGGATGACTTTATGGCATAAAGCTTGGGATTGCTTACTCTTGAAGAATTATTACAGATGCTTCATAGTTTTATCCTCTACAAGAATGTGGCTATTTTTCTGTTGACTTCTCAATGTGTAACACCCCATTGGAATCTGCATCCATGGCAGAATTATATAACATGAAAACAAGTACTGTTTTGAATCTCTCAGGTATGGAATGTTCAGAATCTGAAAATGAGTAGTTATTAGTCATAGGAATTTTGAAGAACACATATATTCTGTCCTCACAACTTATTTAATTTTAAAAGTTATGGGTTTCCATAGAAGTAAATTGTTTTTGGTTTTATGTGTGTGAAGTGCTAAATTTATTTTTTTCCAAAATATACAAATATATTGTGAAAATATTGTCTAGTTGGATAACATTCAAGTTGACGATCTTCTGATAAAGAAAGGGTAATTAAATTAGATGCCAAATAGTATTGATTTTTTTAATTTTACTATATAAAAAATAATGTTAACTATACCAATACAGTGAAATTTTATTTTATGCAGCTTATTTTTTAAATATAATTTTATTGTCAAAGTGATGTACAGTCGGGTTACAGTGATTGTAAGATAGTGAATACATAACTTTTCAAACTTGTTACCCCCTCCCTCACTTTTCTCACAATTTTCCTTCACCTACGTACCCCCTCACAAGTTGTAATGTATATTTCCAACATATTGTCTTGTGAGTATTGCTAATGCATTGGTTTGACCTTTGTCATTTGTGTCACCATTGTGATGTTCCTCTTCCCTTCCCTAATTAAGGTAAATGTATACACAATACACAGGGTACCAAAATCAAATACAGCAAAGGATAAACCAAAGGGGAAAAACCAAAGAAAATAGAAATCACATAATACATAAAAAACAACAACCGCAAATAAAATTCTCTGATTCCATATCTTGGAGTTCATTTTGTTCAACATCAGCTTATATGGTCATATATATGCATAACGAAGCCACTGGAAAATAATAGTTGCATGGACACTATATCGTGAAAACAACATGTTAACTGTTTTTGATGGTAAAGGTGGAATTAGGATTGGTGAATTTGCGGTTTTGATAAAGGAATTTCAAAAGAGTTTTAAAAATATGACACATAAATTTTAATTGTTCAAACTTTTAAACAACGTATCCTATTAAGAAAATTTAAAATTGCCTGGGAAAATAGGCTTTCATGCAAAGAAATCCATGGAGACTTAGTGGAAAGGGAGCAATGTGAGTGAAGATGGCTCATTTTCACACTAAACAAACAAACCTCAGAAACCTTGCTGTAAATCCTGTAGCTTTCCTTGAAAACTGTCCTTACCCAGGAAATATTCTCTCACTGTGTGAAATGAGGTTATAGTGCAATTTAATTCAAATTTCTTAAAAAAAAAAAGACATCAAAATTTGTGAATTGACCTTTAATTACCAAACAGTAATCCTCTGAAAAAGATAATTTGGGTCAAAATATTTAGGGAGAAAGTGCCCTCCACAATGAAAAAAGCTATTGGGTTTACACTTTTTGTTTGTAATACTTTCCACAATTTCTTTGCACGTGAATCGTTGAAACACAGAAAAAATTCTGATTGGATACTTCAAACCAGTGATTTCACATTTCTAAGTGGCTCACAAATATAAATCCTTATTAAAATGAGATAGTGAATACTTCTCTTATTACATAAGCCAAAAAGTTTTGGGATCAGAAAAGAATTGACCACATGGAAAAAGTAAGAAAAGAGTGTTCTTAGAAGCCCTAGCTAAGCAAATTGGCTTCAACAGTGGAGGCAGGCCAAAACTTTTTGATATAGATTGTAATATTTTTGCTACCTAAAGTGATTTTACAGATTTGGCTCACTACAATGCAGAACTGATTGAATGAAGACATGAAAATAAATCCCACATCCAATGGAGGCAACTTAAAAGAGTTTTAAAGGAGAAACCATGAAGATGTAGCAGTGGGGGAGGTCTTAGAGTCCTTCACCTTCACTAGACTTGGAGCCAAGAAGCTGTGATTAATCGGAAATCAGGCAAGAGCTAAGAGGAGGACATAGAAATAGGACATAGAAGCATTGTCCTTTGTAACAGACACTGTCATCCAAGGTATGGGTGCTTTAACTTTATTCTCTTCCATATATCTTGTTGACCAAATGCAAGACTAAGAGAAAAATAATCTATTGAAATAATTTTGCAAAGAATAACTTCACTGTTTCTGATATGGTATCTAAGGAGAGTCTTAAGAGAGAAGATAAAAGTGGAGTATTCTGCGGTTTCCTCTAAGCATCTTATTAGCAAAGGATATCTTTGAGGTTAGACTTGATTGAACCAAAAAGTGTTGGAATACTTATGTTTGTGGGCACTTTAGACACAAGAAGACTTTCTTTCTTTTTTTTTTTTTTTTTTTGGGTCCGGTCGTGGGACTTGAACTCTGGGCTTGGGCGTTGTCCCTCAGCTCTTCAGCTCAAAGCTAGTGCTCTACCACTTGAGCCACAATGCCACTTCTGGTTTTTTTCTTTTTGCTTATATGGTCCTGAGAAATCGAACTCGGGGCAGCAAGCATGCAAGGCAAGCACTCCACCACTGAGCCACCTTCCCAGCCCGACACAAGAAGACTTTCAAGGCAAAAGAAAAAAAGAAAAACGGATATCCAAACATTTGTGATCACAGTTTCTTGGACTGGTTTTTTTGAAGACAAAGTTTTACATTACAGTTTGTCCTGATTAACATCAATGTTGGGTTCTTATGGCAACCAAATGCAGGGGTGAAGTTTAATGGACTCCCTTGAACAAGTAAACAGCATGATAAAAAAAATTGCAAATAATATTTAGTGAATTACTTTCACCAATTACTTTTCCAGAATAAAGAAGGAAATATATAATTCAAAATTAATTGACTTAAAAGTATGAAGAAAGAGTAGTGAAGAGAGATGAAAGAAAACATAGAGAATTGTTTTCTTTCCAGCGGAGTAATGGGTTCTTGATCTTTTCTCTTGCATTCTATCTTCACAAGCTATCAAGTGTGGCTCAGGAGTGGAGTATCCAGTTCAGAGAGAACTCGCAGAAGGAAGATAACATTTGCAGCAGATATAGGTGATTTATAACCTGAGACAATCTATTTAAATCTGTTCAAATTTCTCCCCTACCCCAAACTGCCCTCTTTTAATAGTTTTGTTTGCTTTTCTTAATACTGCCCTTCATGAACTGCTTAAAATTTTGAGAGGTCATATTCATACTCTCTAGAGATTGCTGTTTGGTTATAATTTTTGTGTGTTTTTTAACTGAATTTCAAAAGGTTGTGCAAGTGTGTTACAATTAAATATGTCCATCTAATTGTCCAATGCTCCTGGATCAGATTTCACTCCTTCTATCATAGTCAACCAACTCCTTCTACAAGATGTATTTCAGATTTACCACTTCCTTATCACTTGTGTACATTGATATTCTAGCTGTGCTTGCCCCTTGTTCCATTTTTCATTCATTCTATGTATTTACAATTATTCCTCTCTAGCTTCAACTTCCTGATAGTCATTCTGTTAAACTCTCTGTTGATAGTTTGAAAGGTTTATATACATTCCATGGAGTTTCAATCCTGCATATACTTGAACTTATGTCAGCTTATATTTCCATAATTCATTCATCTGCAATAATAATTTGCAAGACTGGAGGCGTGAAGCACCTAGACATGATTTAATTCTCATCCATTTAGAAGATTAATCGTTAGTCAACAAGAAAGTTTAAAAATGGTTTAGAATGTATTCCAAACAACCAATTTTTATAAATGGCTTTGTGCAAGGGTGTGTGATTATTTTATTTTACATGGGATAATATTTTGTAGTACATTTAAGTTTTGAAAAAAAGAAAATTAAAATTTACTATTATAGAGGAATATGATAGAAATAGAAGACAGATTTTATGTTTGTCACATCTCTGACGAGTACCCATATTCAAGATTTACTATGTTAGACAGATAGGAAAAACATAAAATAACATATGATAAGGCAACTATTTGTGACTTTTTAAAATGTACCTTATTAAATGATGAAATTTACTTTATTATCTAACGTTTGGGTTTGAAATATGGGAGGCTGATACATTTAACAAATTTGAAAGGCACCTAATGAATAACACAAATGGTGGGTGGTACTATTTCTACAGTTTAATGAATGGTTGAACCTGATTGGCATTAGTGCTGGGTAAGTAAATCAACTCTATTGTACCTCTATTGTAACTCTATTGCCACTAAGTATCATTTATTTGTCAAATGTTATTTTGGCGAATGTGATTTTTTTTTTTGGTAGTTCGTGGGGCTTGAACTCTGGGCTTGGGCACTGTCCCTGTGTTCTTCAGCTCAAGGCAAGCACTCTATCACTTGAGCCACAGTGCCACTTCTGATATTCGAGTGGTTTATTGGAGATAAGAGTTTAACGGACTTTCCTGCCTGGGCTGGCTTTGAACCGTGATCCTCAAATCTCAGCCTCCTGAGTATTTAGGATTACATGCGTGAGCCACTAGTACCTGGTTTGCGAATTTGATTTTTCAAAGATTATTTGAAAAAGAATACACTTTCAGGAGATTCAATATTTTGAGAATGACAACATTTTTATACCACAGAACCAAGTTTTACTGAAGTACCAGTGTATTTTTTTTTATTGTGAAAATACTGTACAGAGGGGTTTCAATTACGTGGGGAAGATAATGAGTACATTTCTTATCAAGCATTGTAGCCTCCTCCTTTGTTTCCACTTCTCATCCTTTAGCATCCTCCCCCTGCGCCCCGACCCAATCTTCCCTCCCCTCTCCCGCACCCAAGTTGTAAAGTTTGTTTTCGACATGGCAACTTGTACATATCACAGTGTTATCAAGCACTAAGGATATTCTCAATTAATTTTTTCCTGAATTACATTTGACCTCTAATTCAAGTTTTCCTGACCTTTATAGACCAATTGTGAATCTATCCTTCCAGGAGCTATTTTTCAGGCCCACTTATGCTGGACTGAAATCGTTCATTAATCATTAGGGAAGGGGTATTAAAAATAGTCTTGTGACACTTTGTGATCTTGTTCACTCCTATGGGCTAGTCATCTGTAAACCGAAAGTTTGAATTGCAGTACTTTCTCATAGATTTTGTGGTCTCATCCTTCATTTTAAGTTGACTTGCATTTCACTATTGCTTACTGCTAATTCCTGCTTCTCAAGGAATTGGGGCCCTGAAATATTATTGGAAATGAGAAATTGACATGGCTCTTCAATTATTTCTGTTGGCATGTTGCCTGGGCCTAGTTGAGAAGTCTTGACCCTGTTATATGATGATGCGGGTAACTGGGACATGGGATCCTAGGACCCATACATCTTGCAGAAGATAATATCTTGTATACATAATATCAGAAAAATTTGGGTATAATCAATAGGTATGCTTCAGAAATATGGAGAAAAAACAGTTTGGAACAAGCGAGTTGAAACAATAAACAGAGCAGCAGAGTAAAATTCCTTATACTTTAGAGGAAATCAACATTTTTTTTTTTACCATGTGAATTCAGAAGAACAAGAACACTTAGAAGGTATCACAAGTTTATAGTGAAGACATTACATTGATACTTTTTATATTCTAGTTTGTATTCTAAACCTAATTATTTGTATTCTAATTTTCTTTATTGGAATAAATAATTATCAATTTATTTGTCAAATTATCAATTAATTCTACTAAGTTTCACTGTGTGAAATATGAAATCAGCACATATAAATATAAAATATATAACTATATATAATATAATAAAAAGGGCACATGTTTTGCATTGTTCTGTTGTGGTTAGGGTATCAAAGACAACTCTGTTTTAAAGTATTATTGCATTATCTGTACCTCAGTGATAGGTAGAGTTAGACCTAAATCTTTAGCATTTGTAGATTTACAGCCTGGAGGCAAGAGGAAACACTGTGATTAAACATTACCAATTTAAGGCTTAATAATGAGGAGAAACATGGACTTCTCCTGGAGCTATGGAAATATTTGGTGATAGAAAGGCAGTAGTGTAAGTTCCTGCCTGGTTGGAAGGTAGACAGTCCAGACATTAGGAAATCATGCATATAACGAATTTTTTTCACCTTGGCGTTAGTTACTTTTGAAATGGTAGGTATAATAGACACTTAAATTTTGATAAAATACCTTCTAGTCTGAACAGTTCTGCTGAACTGTTCATCTCTCTATGATCCCTTGTAACTAAGATTAGTTTTGTTCCAGTAAGACAATCTATGCTGTCAGGGTAGGATATTCTGGTTGGTCTGTTCCTACATAGAAGAAGGATAAAGGGTCAGGTAGAAATTTGTGCCAGTAAGACCTCATTTGGAAAATTTAAGCTGAAGAAGTTTAGAAGTAGCTCTTAAGCAAGGCTTACGTTGAATCTATTAGCTCCACAAAGCTAACTCAGTTACATAAATAAGAACTTGAAAAAGCCATCACCTTAGGACCTAGCTATAAGTGCTTCAAAGTATGATCAAATCTAAAATGAAAAAGCCTTAAAATTGTCATTGACAAAAAAACGCAAATGTGAGCAATCGACCGAACAATGTAATTTTTTTTCCACTATACACATTATTTTAGGGAAATAAGATCAATAGTATTGTTAGGAACAATAAGGTTTCCTTGCTACAAATAGGCACCCAAGGATATAAGCCTGTATAAAGATTGCATCATTAACTACTTAAATTTAGAGGATACTACATGCTTCAGCAGCACGTATACCCAAATTACAACAATACAGAGATTAACATAACACTTGCACAAGGATAATATGAAAATTTGTGAAGTATTCCATATTTTCCATTGTTCAGTTGCAGAAATGAAAAACAGTTATTAAAAGGTTAATTACAAAATTACAAGTGTAACAATATATGCAAGTGTTAGAATTAAACGTTAGTTTGACATCAGTGTATTAAATCTTCACCTTAGAAAGGCCTTTACATAGAACTTCACAAAACTTTTGAAATTAGTTAACATTATCATTTTATCCCAAAGAAACAAACTACTATAAGAACCTAGAAAAAGGGGCTGGGAAGGTGGCTCAGTGGTAGAGCGCTTGCCTTGCATGCTTGAGGCCCTGGGTTCGATATCTCAGCACCACATACGCAAAAAGAAAAAAGTCAGAAGTAGCTCTGTGGCTCAAGTGGTAAAGCGCTAGCCTTGAGCTGAAGAGCTGAGGGTCAGCTTTCAGAGTTCAGAGGCCCAGAGTTCAGGCCCATGACTGGACCAAAAAAAAAAAAGAACCTAGAAAATATAATCTTAAATTTTCTATACGAAATGCAATCTGAAAGGACACATTTATTAATAAATAACATATTATAAAACAATGTTGAATTCAAAGTATATCTAGGAAAGAATTAAATAGATTATGGATATTATGCAAACACAGAATATAGAATATTTTAAAATATTCTTTTTTCAATCAAGAACCAGAAATATCTTTAGCTTCTGTACCACTCATTTCAACAGATAGGATCAAATTATTTCTGATTAAAAAATCACAAACTCTGCAGAAATCATTATAGATGTACACAAACAACTCAAATACATTTTGACATCAAAGTCAGGCAATTCAATTGAAAAAATTCCACGGAATTTTTACAGTAAGATATTGCTGTTATTTGGATTGTGAAAATATTTTGTATGGACACAAAGAATGGACCGGCATTTTGATGTTTAAGAAACGTAACTGATATCTTAGCTATGCTAAATAATGCTGCGATAAACATAGTTGTTCTGGTAGCTTTAGTATGGTCTTGTTTGATGCCCCTAAGTAGATGAATGGATTAAGAAAATAGAATTCTATGGAATGGAATTTTATGTCTCCCTCAGAAAGAATGCCATTGCCCCATTTGTAAGGAAATGGAAAGAATTGGAAAACAATATATTAAGTGAAGTAAACCAGGCCCAAAGAAACATAGATCCCATGGTTTCCCTTATTAGCAATAACTAATATATGTCTGAGACAAACAGAAATGGTCAGATAAGTTGATATTAGTTGAATTGAACCCCAAGATAAGGATTCAAATGTTACTTTTTTCTTTCTTGCAATTGTTTCTAACATATTTATAAGATGATATCTTTGCTGCTTTGTATGTCCTTCCACCACCGTAAAACCCCTACTTTAATTTTATTTGATGTTGGTATGATTTGTGGATGGAAGGGAAAAAACAAATTGTTTAAATAGGGATACAGGTTGACCCATTGCAACAATGATATATACAAGACGTCAGGTAGAAAAACGAACTTTACAACTTTGACGGGGGGAGGGGTAGTGAGGGGGGATGGGAGTGGGAGGGAGATGAGAATGTATGGGAAGGGGAAATAAAGGAGGAGGCAACAATGCTTGATAAGAAATGTACTCATTACCTTGCCCATGTAATTTTAACCCCTCTGTATGGTGTTTTCACAGTAAAATAATAAAATTCAACAAAAAAAAAGATAAAAGAAAAGAAACTTAACCGAACCATTACAACTTAATAGAACAATTTGTACAACCTTCCACAACTTCAAAGAGTAGTGATACATACTTATCCTTTTGGTAATATTAAAGGCAGTTTCTTCCAAGTTTTTCTTCAGACCTGGTTTGATATAATGGTTCAACAGAAGGAGATCTAGTGTATCTTTGCTATCTATATTCCCAGCAGCAAGATGCAAGGGAGTCAAGAGGCATTTAGTTTGGGCATTGGTATTTGCATCATGATGAAGTAAGAAAGACGCCACACTGGTATTATTCCACGAGTAAGCATTGCGCAGGGGTATCCAGCCATTAACAATTATTGCATGAATATCTGCTGCTTGAGCCACCAACTCATGGACAATGTCTACATGTCCACTGTAGGCTTCCCGATGAAGAGGGGTATATTCATTGTCATCCCTAGTATTCACATGAGTGGCCTTTATGGAAAGTAGTCACCACACTATAGTAAGCCGATTATTTTCAGCAGCACAAAGAAGAAATTTGCTTGGATCCTACTCCATTTTTTTTTTCTTGCAATTGATACAATTTCTCACTTTTTCGTTTTGTTACTCATCTTCATCAGAATTGCCTAACTAGAGTCTTTCAGTGCCAGTGGGAATAAGGTGTCCATGTATTTCCCCAATAGTTCATAATGGTTGAACTTGTGGGAAAAATACAGTGAATTTTCTGCATCTGTTTTTTTCATGATGATTTATTTTCTCTTTTTACATTTTTATTATTCTAAGTCATTCTAACTGGAAAGTAGGGAATTGATGGAGAGCAAAGGAGAGATGTTCCTCCGTATCCAAAGGTACAGACTGAAAATGAGGATCATGTGCAGCTTCTCCCAGGAATGAGAAAATAGAAGGTGGCTCAGTGGTAGAGTGCTTGCCTTGCATGTATGAGCAACGGCAGGTCATGTCCACTTTGTAGCCTTGTCATTCAGACCCACGGTGCAAAGAAAAAGACATAATACCCCAGCCCTCTGAAGCTCGCCACTTTTTGTGGTATCCTACTTTTTTTTCTTCCTGCAAACCCCCAGGGCCTAGGATCCCAGGATGGGCTATGGGTCCAGAGACTGCACCACAGCCTAGGGTGATGGAAGCTGAGTCAGCATAGCCACAACCTGAATTCAAGCCCCGTGGTTAAAAATAAAGAATTAATAAAACAATTAATTAATTATTTAACTAAATTAAAAAGAAATAAAGATCTCTGGTTTGGAATTTCTGCCAGTTTCCTTCCTTAACCTGGAATTTGTACTCAGGGTCTTGGTAAATCTGTAGCAATGTGAGGGAAGGTGCAGCGTTGCCACTACTTGAGTTCAAACCCCGTGCCAAGCCAAAAATAAAAAAAGTCACTGAGCTCGGCAGGGGGAGTAGTTGTGGAGATGGGAGGGAAGGGAAGGTAGGGGGAAAACAAACAAAAGAGGAGGCAACAATGCTCAATAGGAAATGAACTCATTACCTTGCTCATGTAACTGTGATCCCTCTGTACAACATTTTTGCCATAAAAATGTACAAAAAAAGAAAAAATGTAGTGCTCAGAGAAGCACTTTGGGGATAATGGAAGGATGTCTGAAAAGCTGTATAAAATTCTACACTGCTTTTTTTTTTAAATGCTCTGTATGAAACTGCATGAACATAACTGCTTTCAGTAAAAAAAAAAAAAAATTAAGCTACTGTCATGGAACTGGGGTCAGTATTTCTGTAATTGCTGTGATTTGATCTCACCCTCCAGGTAACTCTTTTGCACCAAGAGTGAAGACGAAGCTTACTGTCTTTGAGGAAAACAAATTCAGGCTAGAGTTCTGAAAGCCCAAATGAATGCCCTGCAATGGAAAATAATATTACTATACATGTGTAATATATGATATATACTTACATATGTATGTTTATTACATATAAATTTTATTATTGATTTTGTATTTTATTTTTTATTTGATTCATTTATTTATTGTTTATTGTATTTAGTATTATTATACACATAATATTTAGTACATGTTTTACATCTATTATAAAATGATTCACAATAATTTAAGACATTGATTCATTTTCATTTATACTTTATTAAGTGTTGAAACATGATACATAATTAAATGGAAGCATTTGTTACAGTCTTCACATGTTTAGAGTCTCGCCCACAGATGAGCTTTGTCTTCTTTATCTTTGGAAACCTTCCTATAGGGATTCCTTTAGATGATTTATAATCAGAGGTCTTTTCTTGAGGATAGGCAAGTTGAGGGATAAAATTTAAGGGTGGGGCTAGAAATGTGACTTAGTGGTAAGGAGCTTGCTCAGCATGCATGAATGCCATGGTTTGAATCCTCAGTGCCACATACTCAGAAAAACCCAGAAGCTGTGGAGTGGCTCAAGTGGTAGAGCTCTAGTCTTGAGATAAAGAAGCTCACAGAGAGTGCCCAGGCCCTAAGATCAAGCCCCAGGATTTTCAAAAATAATAGGCCAGATTCTGGTGCTGACATCTGGAAAACTAGCTTCTCAGGAGACTGGGAGCTGAAGAACACAGTTCAAAGAAAGGCTAAGCAAGGAAAGCCTGTTAGACTCTTATCTCCAATGAACCACCAAAAGACACTGTGGCTCAAGTGGTACTGTTTGCCTTGAGCTGAAGGGCTCAGAGACAGTGCCCAGGCTTGAGTTCGAGACACACAACTGGAAAAATGTGAGGGTTAATCAAAGTACTTTTCCTATTTGCTAATTAAGAGAACATTCTCTGGAAAATGAATGCTGATGTATACCAGAATTGGAGTCAGAGCTCAAGGTTCAAGTTTAGTAGATCCATATGCCCAGTCTCTGAGACTCTAGCATTATAACCTTGTGTGCTACAGGGTTCTGAAAGATCCAATGTTGAAAGGGTTAATATGCTCCCCAAGCCCTTTGTGATAAGCAGTTGACTTGTACTGAAAATGTCATTACAGTTCTGAACCTAGCAGAGAATCAGTAGCTCATGCCCATCACCCTACCTTAGGAGGCTGAGGTCTCAGGATCACAGGGTAAAGTCAGCCAGAGTAGGAAAGTCTATGACACTCTGACTTCCACTTCTGAAACCTCAGATGTTCAAGAGCTTCCTGGGTTTCCCTTGGTGATGAGAAGTTACTTGCACTCTAAATGTTCTTAAAGTTCTCAAGCTATAGAAGCAGGAAAGAAACATTATTGACCCATCATGGGTTCAAATGAAGTTCTCAGGGTCAAAGCCCTGTTAGCAGGAAGAACTCCATTATATCACTGTATTTGAAGGACAGAAAATAGTTGCAAAAGCCAGGCTAGGTGAAAAGACCAAGGCCTGCAGGATTAGGAGGCAGAATGTACACACTCAACAGGAAAGTGAGCTGCAAAACCACTTCATTAATTCCAGGCACAACCAGCAATGGGGGAGGGGGGACTTCAAACATTTGTTAGAGTTATACCAGGGTCAGGCTTTTCTCAGCCTCTTCAAACAATGACTGATTAACCTTCCTCCCTCAGGTGAAGGGAGCCTCAAACTATCTTTAGGTTACCAACAGAGAGCCAGTTTAGTGTGCGAGTGTTTGTGTGTGTGGGGGGAAGGAACAGAGTTGAAAACCCTGATCTCTGGTTTTAAGGAGTGGGTTTTTCACTCTTTATTTCTCAGATTTGAAGGCCCTTCTTCTACCTCGGTGAGTCCAATCTCCTTCCTTCCTTCTGCACATCATTAATGCCAATCCCCAGTCCAAAGAGAAGCAGGGCCATTTCTCTTCTCTCTCCAAGCACCTGGCTCTTCCCTCTTGGCTCTGGGGCCCTCAGCTGCCTGAGAAGTGGGAGAGAGACAGTCTTCCTGCTCTGTGGTTATGTGAATGCGATGCTGGTATCCTGGCACACTGCAGAAGGCCTCATGACTGCTAATTGTTCCCTTCTTCCCTCTTGACGTCCAAGAGCAGATTCATCTATCATGTTTGTATCTATCTATCTATCTATCTATCTATCTATCTATCTATCTATCTATTATCTACCCACCCACCTACCTACCTACCTATCTATCTCTTTGTCAGTTCTCCGTTGAACTCAAGGCCTGGGCACTATATGTAGCACTCTATTACTTGAGCCACAGCACCAATTCTGGCTTTTTCTGTGTATGTCCTACTGAGGAATCGAACCCAGGGCTTCTTGCATGCTAGGCAAACAGTCTCTCACTAATCCACATTCCCAGCCCTCTCATCTTTTTCTTAATGGTATTTTTTACATAAGTATGCTGCCATTTTTCATCCGCAAGTTAATTTTTCTGAATACCGGTTACTTCTAAGAAACCTGATCTTGTCTTCCCTTGCCTGATTTGTGATTGTTCCTGTGTTGGCCTCATAATAAAATGTAAATAAACCCTGCTGAAAGCCTAAGTGTGCATCATATAAGGACACAGGCCTGACACCCTGGAAGAGAAAAGCTATGGGCCTGAAATCAAGATTAAGATGCAGTTCGTGCAACAGACATCTCTGGAAAATAAATCAGTAAATAAAAGCAGAAGCATAGCATATGGTCTGTTTGCACTCAGGGAGGTAATACACGCATAAGTAGGTAAGGAACTGATACATAACTTGGCCTTCTCCCTTTGAATTTTTTTGTAGTCATCCCAGGGCTTAAACTCAGGGCCCTATACAATCCTGAGTTGTGTTACTCAAGGCTGAGGCTCTACCACCACCACAGCTCCACTTCCAGCCATCTGGTCGATAAAAATTGGACATAAGCACCTCCCAGGCTTTCCAGCCTGCTCTGGCCAATATCTCCTGCTTGGCTTTCTCTCTCAAAGCTGGAGCTCTTCCTTCTAGGCCACTGCTCCACTTCTGGTTTTCTGGTGGTTTATTGGAGAAAAGAGACTCACAACTTCCTGCTCAGGCTGGCTTTGGACAGCGATCTGAGGAAGATTCAAGCAACTTTCCTCAGGGATTCGCCGAGGAACCGCTCCACACAAACCTTTAGTCTAAATCTCGAGAGGTACTGGAGAAAAACAGAAACAGGAAGATGTTTCTAGTGTGTTCTAGATACTTAAGGTTGGAAACACTCATAATTAGTAGGTCATTTTATAGGCAAAAGGAGCAGTGCAGACTGCATGAGGATCATTCCAGCTTTTGTTCCACTCATCCTGAGACAGTAAATTTACTGCAGCTCAATGCTAAGTGACTGAACTGATGTGTCCTGTGGACATTTGCTCCCAAATCCTGGAACACTCATTTCTCACTTTTGGCTGCAAGCCTGTGACCAGAGGAGAAGATGAGGAGAGAAAATCGTTTTCAGAGAAAGCAGCTATAAAGAACATTGGGTAGTTTACTTATAAATTCAAACCAATGGAATGACCCTGTTAAGAAGCCAGCTTGTCCAGAGTAAAAAATGAAGAAGGAAAGAAAGGGAAGAGCCAGTGGCTGCTGACTCTAATCTCAGCTCTGAGGAGGCTGAGATGTAGAGAACCTTAGTTTGAATCCAGCCAGTATTGGAAAGTCCATGACACTGTTATTTCTAAGAGCTCAGAGAAAAGCCCAGATGTGGGGCCTTTAATGCAATACCTGAGCAAAAGCAGCTCAGGAACAATGCCTATGCTCATAATCCAACCCCAGGACCTGCCCCCACAAAAAGGTCCTGTACCTCCATGTGTTTGCGTGTGTATGGATGTTCCTTTAGGTGTAGCTCCAGAGTAGTTATAATGAACAGCACCAAACTAGGAAATTTGTTTATAATACAATGATTTCATAGCATAGAGAGTGCTTTCGAAACAGTGCATGTTCAGGTACTCCCCTTACTGTTCCGTGTAGCCTGAGGGTTTCTCTCTACCCCATGCTGTGGGAAGAAGTCTCACTCATTGTCTGAACAGGAAAACAAAAGGCCTTACTCCTGTACAGCGGTGAAACAACTCCCTCTGGGCCAATTAGTGAGTATGAGTGTGGGTAGGCTCTGAAGGCCCAGAGAAAAAGGCCTCTTTGTACCCTAAGCTATCTCTCTCCCCAGTTCGCTGTTTTGACAGGATGCCTTCATTTGTGTAACCTCCATTGGCAGGCCAAGTTCCCTGCACTTATCCTGCCTTTGTGAGACTATATTCCGGTGTTCAGATACAGTGCTCAATAAAATTCAGGAGTTCTTCTGGCAGAAAACTAAGATATTGAACCTAATGAAATGTTTAATTGCAGGTGATGATGGGCCTATGATGCGTTTCCTAGGTTTCTGGAAGAGTGGGAAATCCAAGCACATATCACATAACAGAAAGCTTCCTGTCATCTAGGGCTGGTGAAGCTCATCATGTTTTGAAACATTTGACCTCTCCTTGTTGGGCCCTGGGTGGCTAGGTTTGGGTTGAACACAGGGCCTGGGTGCTGAACATGAGCTCAATGGAGAAGCCCAGTGCTTTACCATTCTGTGTCTCAGTTTCACTTCTGGTCTGTGTGTGTGTGTGTGTGTGTGTGTGTGTGTGTGTGTGTGTGTGTGTGCGCGCGCGCACGCGCATACACCAGTCCTGGAGCTTGAACTCAGCACTGTACTTTGTTTTTCTTGCACAAGGATAGCTCTCTCCCACTTGAACCACGGAGCTAATTCAGGCTTTATTCTAGTGAGGTGGTCCTGAGAAATGAAGCCCAGGGTTTCATATATGCAAAGCACTCTACCCCTAAGGCCCATTCCCAGCCCTCTACTTCAGGTTTGTTAGATTTTTTTCTGCTTTTTTGTTGTTGTTGGTTGTAGGAGATGATGCATGGGCCTGCGTGCTGTCCCTGAGTTCTTTAGCTCAAGTCTAGTGCTATACCACTTGAGCCACAGAGCCACTTCAGGTTTTCTGGTGACCCATAGGAACTAAGTGTCTAAAGGACTTTCCTGCCCCAGACTAGTTTGAACTATGATCCTCAGATCTCATCCTCCTGAGTAGCTAGGATGACAGGCATGAGCCAAAAGTACCAAGCTTCCACTTCAGGTTTCTTAGGGGTCAATTGGACATAATAGTCTCATAGGACCTTTTGTGTCTGGGATAGTTTGGAACCTAGATCCTCAGATCTCAGCTTCCTGAGAAGGCAGCTATCGACCCCTAGGTCATGGCACTCTGCTGCAAGGGGATCCGTGGTTCCACATGGTGGAGTGGTAGCCATGTGCCCAAGAGGTAAGGGTCAGAGCCTAGGCCCTGAGTTCAAGGTCATGACTTAGCCAAAGCAGAACAAAACAATTGTCTTCAGGAGACAACTCACTAGTCTTCAGTAATACATAATTTTGTCCCTGCCATGGAGACATATCTGAGCTCAAACTTCTTGTCTGCATAATCATCTCAGTATGTAGCTCTTACAAGGACCCAATGAAAGAATGCATCCTGAGAAGGACTCAGCACATGGCACTCTTAGCTTGACTCAGCACACAGCATCCTGTGAAAGACTCAGAACACAGCACCCAATGCAAGACTCAGCACACTGCACACTATGAAAGACTCTGCACATAGCTCCCTGTGCAAGACTCAGCACAGAGCATGCAATGAAGGACTCAGCATATAGATCTATTCCACAAGCTGTCATTAGAATTAGGGAAATACTAGAAATATACTGTGACATCATGAATATTGTGACATCACATTGCTAGATGTAATGACTGTTGTGTCACATTGTCACATCACAAATCTGTTCTGACTTCATCACATTTGTGCCAACAAATGCCTTTGGAATCCTCACAATCACATTCTAAAATTATATACTCATTTTGAGTTAATGACAATTGAGGTCTGGCATGCCATTGTCACATCAGCAATCTATTGCAACATCACAAAGGTATTTTGAACTCATCACTATTATGGCATCACCAACTAATTGTCACATAACACTCATGACACAATTTGACATCATATTGCAGTTGTAGTATTACTGTACCATCATGCTTTCACAAATCTATTATGCCCTCATCACATCTTAGAAAATTCATGGCCTTTGGGATATCAAGCTCTTTCTATGAACGTGTTTCATTATGAACTTGTAGCAATTGAAATTTGAAATAAGATGTGACATTACAAACTAGTTTTGACATCACTAACCCATTTTTATATCATTAACATTTTGAAAACTGAAATCTGTTAGGAATTTTAGCACTTTTGACAAAAACACATGGCCTTTGTGTCATTACAGTTCATTTGTGTATGTCATTATGATTTCATTCTCATATCCTCACTATAAACTAATGGCAATTGAGATTTGACATGCCATTTTGACATCACAAACCCTTTGTGACATCATCACCAATTTGACATCAGACTGTCGTTATGACACCATCAGCTCATGGTGACATCACCAAGCTACAGTGACATCATAGCATTGTCATTTTGCTGCCATAGACACACTGTGAAAGTATATCCTGTGATTTCATAATATTTCAAATGTGGCATATCAGTTGATATCAGAAACACATTGTGACCTCATAACCATTGTAACATTATAAACCCTGTGTGACGTCATAACCAGTGTCATATCACATTGTTATTATGACATCTTTAGCTTATGGTGACATCACAAATTGACAATGACATTATAGGATTTGCCATTATGTCATTGTGATATCATAGTCACATTATGAGTGCCTGATCTGTGATTTCATTGTATTTGAAATGTGGCATATGGGTTGATATTAGAAACTCATTGTGATGTCATAACCATTGTCACATCAAAATCCCTTTGTGACATCAATTTGGCAATGTGACATAACAAAGGCAACGTGATGCTACTAAGGCACCGTGATATCACAATGGTCATGAACTCACAATGGGTTTCTGATATCAACCAACATGCCACATTAGAAATAGAATCAAATAACATAATAGGCAAACACAACGTGTATATGACATCAGAATGACAATGTGATGTTACAATGCTATGAAGTCATTGTAGTTTTACATGTGAAAATTAGCTGATGGTGTCATAATGGCAACATGATTTCACAATTATGATGATGTCAGAAAAGATTTGTTATGTTTCAATGGTATGTCTGATGTCAGTTGTCATTAGTTCCCCATGAGGATATGGATACAAAAACGTTCTGTGATGTCACAGAGGTCACGTGTGTTTTCAAAGGTGGTAAGAAGTCATAATAGGTTTGTGATGGCAAAATGTGATCCATAATGTCACAATGGGAATGAGATGTCACAATGGAAATGAGATGTCTTATTGGGTTTTTGATGTCACAGTGGTGATGAGGTCACAAAAGTCTTGTGATGTCAGTTTATTTATAATATCAGAATGATATATCCAATTCCAATTACTCATAATTCAATGTGAGAATACCAGGTGATAGAAGAAGCTTCATAGAATGAGGTCATAGCATGTGAAAACCCAATAGGACAGTGATTTTACAATGACAATGTAATGTCTTAACATCATGTTATAATAATGTTTTGAGGTCACAATTGGTGACGCCATATGGATAAGGGGTCTCAATAGATTTGAGATGTCCCAAGGGGTTGGTGATGTCACAATGGCATGTAGGATCTCAATTGTCATTAACTCATCATACATATATGAGTTTGGGAAGGGATTCTGATGGCACCAAAGTATATGTAATCAAAAAGGTGAAGAACTTACAGGTCTGAGATGTCCAAAGTGACACAATGGTTATGATGTCCAGTGCTGTGATATCATGATGTTACATTGGATTTTAGATATCTCATGTCATATCTGAAATATGAGGTCAAACACAGTATTTCAACTGACAAAGGGCCTAAGATATCACAATGGCATGTCACAAAAATTATGAGGACAGGAGAGGTATTTGATGTCACAGTGGGTTAGTGATATAACAAAAGCAATGTTCTGTGACAAAGAAATTTGATGTCACAAAGGTTATGAGTTCACAATGGTTTCCTGATATCAACTCACATGGCACATTTGAAATTGAATGAAATCAAAGAATAGGCATTCACAATGGGTCTATGACATCCAAATGACAATATAATGTCAAGGCAGCAATGTTTGATAGGATATGTACTCATTACCTCGCTAATGTAACTGCAATCCCTTTGTACACTATACTTACAATAAATAACAGAGAAGAAAATAAAAAGAAAAAATGATATGGTGTCATTGGGGTTTGGTGATGTCACAATGAGATGAAGATGTCATGATGACAATGTGATTTCACAGTCATAATTATTGCTCAAAGTATTTGTGATGATACAATGCTATGGGTGATCACAATTTTCATTAGTTCACTATGAGGATATGGGTACACAAAGGGTCTGTGATGCCACAGAGGTCATGTGTTTTATAAAGGTGCTAAGAGTTCACAATAGCTTTGTGATGTCACAATGTGATTGCAAAGGCACAACAGCAAGGTGATGTCACAATGGGTTTGTGTTGTCACAGTGGTGATGAGACCAAATGAATTTGTGATGTCACTATGAGTTTGTAATATCACAATGACATGTGTAATTTCAATTTCTACTAGTTCACAATGAGGAAACAATTTTGAAGAAAGAACTTTAAGCTCCAAAGACCTTGAGTTTTTAATCATAACTTGTGTGATATGCTGCCTTTAGTAAGCTTATAATGTTTTCAAACTCATAATAATTCTGGTATGACATATGATATTCGAAATTGACTCTGACATCATGAATATTGTGACATCACAATGATAGCTATCAAGACCATGGTATCATATTGTGAACTCACAAATCTGTTAGGACTTCATCACATTTGTGCCAATACATGACTTTGGAGACAACACAGTCCCTTTGTGAACTCATATCTTCATTGTGAATTAATGACATTTGAGATCTGGCATGGCATGGTGACATTTCCAACCAATTGTGACAACACAAACCTATTATAGTAGAAACACATTGTGTTCTAATAGCCATTGTGGTAGCACAATCCCTTTGTGATCCCACATTTTCATTGTGATATCACTAACCCACTGTGAAATTGCAATCCTCTCATACCCAATCCAGGAACGAAATGTGATACCTGAATTCAGTTGACATCTAGATCATGGTGACATCACACTGATAGATGTTATGAGTATTTTGTCACATCCTGACAACACACGCCTGTTAGGACTGCATCACTTTTGAGACAACGCATGCCTTTGGAGACATCACAGTCCCTTTGTGAGCTCATATACTCATTGAGAGTTAATGACAATTGAGATCATATGTGTCATTTTGATAGCACCAACCTATTGTGACCTCAAACACCTCTTGTAAATTCATCACCAGTGTGGCCTCACCAATTGTGATATCAAAACTATATTGTCATCATATTGCAACATCCATTACCATTGTGATATCACTGTTCCATTGTTTTTTCAAAAATCTAGTATGTCTTCATAGCATTTTAGAAAATTCATGGCCTTTTATATTTCATTCTTCTGTGAACTCATATCCTCATTGTGAAATAGTTGCAACTGAAATTGGACATGTGATTATGAGATGTGACTTCACAAAACTATTTGATTTCATCACCAATGTGACATCACAAACCCATTGTGAGCTTTCATTGTCATTTGACATCACTATCACATTGTGACATCCCAAACCTATTAGAACCTCTTAGCACCTTTGAAAAAATACATATACTTTGTGACATCACAATCCCTTTGTGTAACTATACCCTCATTATGAACTGACAATTGATATCAGACATGCCATTGTAACATAACGAACCCTTTGTGACATCACCAATGTGATATAACATTCTCATTATGACAGCATCGACTACTTTTGACATCACAAAATAACAGTGATAAGAGGACACATTTTCATTGTGATGTTATAGACAGAATGTGAATGTCTATTTTTAATCTTTTTTTGTCTGTGTGTGTGGGTCGTGGGTCGTGGAGCTTGAAATCTGAGCTTGGGTGCACTCCATGCTCTTCAGCTCTAGGTGAGCATTCTATCGCTTGAGCCACAGCGCCACTTCTGGTTTTCTAGTGGTTTTTATTGGATATAAGAGTCTCATGGACTTTCCTGCTTGAGCTTGCTTTGAACTGTTATCTTCAGATCACAGCCTCCTGAGTAGCTAGGATTACAGGTGTGAGCCACCAGCGCCCAACTTTTTCATTGTATTTCAAATTTGACATGTGTGTTGATATCAGAAACATAATGTGACCTAATAACCATTGTAGCATTATAAATCAGCAGTGACATCAAATTGTTATTATGACACCATCAGCTCATTGTGACATCACCAAATGTGGCAGGTGAGTTGATATCAGAAATACATTGTGAGGGCTGGGAAGGTGGCTCAGTGGTAGAGCGTTTGCCTTGCATGCTCAAGACCCTGGGTTCGATTCCGCAGCACCACATAAGCAAAAAGAAAAAAACGGAAGTGGCGCTGTGGCTTAAGTGGTAGAGCGCCAGCCTTGAGCTGAGAGCTGAGGGACAGTGCCCAGGCCCAGAGTTCAGGCCCCACGACCGGACCCAAAAAGAAAAAAAAAAAAAAAGAAATGCATTGTGACCACTAACCATTATGATATCACAATACCTTTATGACACCATATTGGCATTATGATATCACTAACCCACTGTGACATCATAAAACTGTCCTATCCTCATAATTTTTTGACATGCTTCCAGTGTGTTATCTTTGGCTTTTCTGAGATCATAAATTGTTTAACTCATAATACTTCAGGTATGACACGTGATATCATAAATCCACTGTGACATCATGACCATTGTGACATCACACTGCCAGATGTCATGACCACTGAGTCGCATTATGACACAATCCTGTTAAAACTCATTAAACTTGTGCCAATATATTCCTTTGGAGAGACAATTAACACTTGTGAACTTAGATATTCATTGTCAATTAGAGATCTGGCATGAGACTGTGAGATCACCATCCCATTGTGAAATCGCAAATCTATGTGACCTCCTCACCTGTATGGCATCACCAACTGTTTGTGACTTCAAAAAAATACTATCTCATGTAATGGTAACATCACATTGTCAATGGGATTTTCACCATTGCATTTTCACCAATCTATTATTTCCTAGTATTTTACAAAATTCATGGCCTTTCTGGTTTCTAGCTCCTTATGTGAACTCGTATCTTGTGATCTAGTAGAATGAAATTGGACATATAATGGTGATATCACAAATTCATTGTGACATCACTATCCATGTGTGACCTTATCACCAAAGTGATATCACAAACCCTTTGTGACATCACCTTACCACAGTGATATCATGATCACCTTGTGACATCCCAAACCTGTTGTGACCTCTCAGCACCTTTGAAAAAGCACATGGTGTTTGTGACATCACAGTCCCTTTGGATAACCATGTCTTCATTGTGAACAAAGGACAACTGACATCAGGCATCCCATTGTACCATTACAAATGCTTTGTGACATCATCTCGAGTGAGATCACGTTGTTATGATACCAACTGCCCATTGTGACATATCAAAATGACAATGACCTCATAGCATTATGACATCACATTTTCATTGTGAGGTCATAGAGACAATGTGATTAGCTATTCTGTGATTTCTTTCTATCTCAAATGTGGCATATAGGTTGATTTCAGAAACCTATTGTGACCACATCACCATTGTGACGTTACAATCCCTTTGTGAACTCATGTTGACATTGTGATATTATTAATGCAATGTAACATCACAAACCTGTCTTGACCTTACAAATTTTGTAATAAGCGACTACCTTGACCTGAGCTGGATGCCCAGAGCTAAATGCAGCCTCAACCACGAATCCTCAGACCTCTCAAGATGAACCCAGCCATTTGTTAACTGGTCTGCAAACAACCAGCCCCCAACATAATGAACTCCAAAGCTCTACACTTCAAAGGAAAAGGCTTTTTCCTTTCTCTTCATCCTACTTCTATCCAGACCTGTCCTATCTTTCAGGTCTTTTCAGTTTTTCCTTTAACCATTCCCTTCTTCTCTTCAGGCTGCTCTATTCTTGAGAGACCTGCCCTGCCCTGTCCAGGTGGCCAGTTGCCATCCTTCACCACCTGCTCTCCCTCAATTTCCTCTCCTCCCAGGTCTTTACCCTCCTGTAGTCTCATCACTTCTTTCCTTCCAGGACTTTCTCCTTTTTCTCTCCCCTTCTGTTGCTCTGAACATGCATCTTATATATAGGCTGTACCCTTCCCCCAATGGAATATATTTCCTGCATAAGGGTTTTCAAACATAACTTCCCAAATGTCCATGCCAAATCACTTCTTGGCAGCTCACCATGTGGGGCTTGACATCCGATCTCCTTCAGCAGCATGTCCTTCCCCCTCCAGTGGCATGTACTCCCCTCTCCGGTGGTCTAGACCAGGAGGCCATGATGACTATCTGTTCCCGTGGATTATAGGGGCACTGCTGGTTATTACAATGTCCTCATGGTGAACTAGGAGCAATTGAAATTGGACAAATAATTGTGATATTACAACTTGTGACATAACTAACCCATTGTGACCTCATCACCACTGTGACATTACAAACCCATTGTGAAATCACATTGTTGTTTTGACACTAGGATCACACTGTGACATCCCAAATCTATTATGACCTCTTATAACCTTTGAAAAAAATACATAGCTTTGTGGCATCACAGTCCCTTTGTGCACCCAAATCCCCACTGTGAAATAGTAACAATTGAGAATCATACATGACATTTTCACATCAAAACAATTTGTGAGATCATCACAATTGTGACATCAAATTGAAGTTTTGACACCATCTGCTCATTGTGAAATCACAAAACGAAAATGATATGATAGAATTAGAACTTCACATTGTCATTGTGACATCATAGACACAGTATGAATGCCTTTTCTGATTTCATTCTATTTCAAATGTGGCCTGTAGGTTGATATCATAAACAAATCATGAACTCATAACCATTGTGACATCACAATCCCTTTGTACATCACGTTGCCATTGTAATATCACAAACCCACCGTGACATCAAAAACCTATCCTGTCATCATCTTTTGTGACATGCTGCAATTCTGATACCTTAGGCCTTTTTGTCCTCATAATCTGTTGTCGACCTCATTAGATTTCACATATGACATTTGATATCACAAATTCCCCGTGACATCATGACCATGGTGAGATCACACTGCCAGATGTCATAACCATTGTGCCAAATTCTGACATCACAAATCTTTTAGGATTTCAATATATGTGTGACAACACATACTTTTGGAGAAGCCACAGTACCTTTGTGAATTCATATACTCATTGTAAGTTAAAGACAATTGAGAACCATCATGTAATTGTGACATGCCCGATACATTGTGACATCACTGATCTTTTGTGACTTCATCACGAATGTGGCATCATCAACTAATTGTGACACCAAAAGAATATTTTGAAATGATGTAGTGAGTTTATATTGCCATGGTGACATCACTGTCCTATTGTGTATTCACAAACCTAATATGACCTCATAACATTTTTAAAAATCCATGTCCATTAGGACTTCAAGCCCCTTTTGTGAACTTTATGCACATTGTGAAATACTAGCAATTGAATTGGGACATGTGTTTGAGATATTACAAAATCATCATGATATCAAAAACCCATGGTGACCTCATCACAACTGTGTATCATAAAGCTATCATGACCCCTAAGTACCTCTGAAAACACACATGGCATTTGTGACATCACAGTCCATACGTGTACCCATATCCTCATTGTGAACACATGACAATTGAATTCATATATGCCGTTGTAACACCACAAACCCTTTGTGACCCCATCACCACATATTCATTATGACATCATTACTTCCTTGCAACATCACCAATTTACAATGACCTCATAGCATTATGACATTATATTGTCATTGTGATGTTATAGACACATTGTAAATGCCTATTCTCTTATTTCATTCTATTTCAAATGTGCCATGTGGGTTGATATCAGAAAACCATTGTGATCTCATAAATATATGGCATCATAATCACTTTGTGACATCACAGTGCCATGGTGTATCACTAACACACCGTGGCATCACAAATCTGCCCTGTCCTCATAAGTCTTGAGATGTGCTGCAATTGTGATGTCTTAGGGCCTTTATAAGCTTGTAATCTGCTTTAAACCTTATAATATTTCAGTTATGATATGTGACATCATAAATCCACTGTGACATCATGATCATTATGACATCATACTGACAGACACCATGAATATTGCATCACACTGTGACATCACAAGCCTCTTAGGACATTTGTGACAACACCTGCCTTTGGAGATACCTCAGTCTGTTTGTGAACTCTTATTCTCTGTGATTTCATGACAAATGGGATTGTTTTTATCATTTGGATATCACCAACCAATTATGACATCATAGACCTACGATGACCCCTTATCTGTATGGCATCAGAAACTAACTGTGACATCAAAATTTGTGAAGTCATAATATTACACGATGATCATGACATCTGTCAGTGTGATATCACAATGGTCATGATGCCACAGTGGATTTCTGGTATCTCATGTAACACATGAAATATGAGGTTGAAAACAAATTCTGAGGGCAAAAGGTCTAAGATATCACAATGTCAGCATGTCACAAAAGTTATGAGGACAGGAGAAGTTTGTGTTGTCACATTGTGTTAGTGATAGCACAATGGCACTGTGATGTCACAAAGTGATTATGATGTCAAAATAGTTATGTAGGCACAAAAGTGCCTTTCTCATATCAATTCTCATACCACAGAATCACAGAATAGGCATTCACAATATGTCTATGATGTTATAATGAGAATTGTTGTCATAATGCAATATGTCATTGAGTTTGGTGATGTCACAATGAGCTGATGTTTCCATAATGAAAAAGTGATATGACACTGTTGAGGATGTCACAAACACTTTTTGATGTTATAGTGGCATGTCTGATCTCAATTGTCATTACTTAACAACAAGGATATGGATACACAAAGGGCATGTGATTTTTCAAAGGAGTTAAGAGGTCATAATAGATTTGAGATGTCACAATGGAATCATGATGTAACAATGACAATGTGGTCACAATTGCTTTCTGATGTCGTGGTGGTGATGATATCAAAATGTGTTTGTGATGTCACAACGAGTTTGTAATATCACAATCAAATTTCCAATTTCAGTTGCTACCAATTCACAAGGAAGATACTGTAATAATCAGCATGGTCCCAATAATATATAGGGTCCAATAATCAGCGTGGCCCCATCTCCTGGCAAGCTGGAGAGGACAAAGTATGCCACCAAAGAAGGTGGGGCATTTGGTGGGAGGTGCTGGTGCATTAATCTCCACGTGTTGAGCTGTTAAGAATTTATTGGGCTGTGGGCAGTTTGGGATGTGACAGTTGAAAAATGTTAGGCAGTTGGAGTGGAGAAGGGGTACAGACTTCAATAGAAGTGGAGAGAAAAAGGGAAAAGTCCTGGAAGGAAAAAAGTGGTGTGATAGCATAAGGGGAAAGACCTCGGAGGAGAGGATGTTGAGGGAGAGCAGGAGGTGAAGAATGGCAACTGACGACGACCCAGGCAAAGCAGTTCAGGCCTGTGGAGAGTGGAGAGGCCTGAAGAGAAGAAAGAACTGGTAGAAGAGAAAAAGGGAAAGACCTCGAAGGAAGTATAGGACTGTGAAGGAGAGACAAAGGAAGGGGAGAAAAAGGCTTGCCCTTTGATGTTTGGAGCTCTTGATATCATAATTTTGGGGGTTGATGGCTTGGAGAACATTTATTATATTAACTGTGTCTTGATGGATTCTCTTGAACTATAAAGGTCCTAATTTTTAGAGACCACATTGACATAATCCATTTGGATGGCAACAGGCCTTGGCCCCAGAGAAAAATCCCCATAGGAGAGAGTGTCAGCACTCAGGGTTGAGAGTTTACCTCGAGTGTTTATCTCCAGAAGACCAAGAGGGACAAAAGTCATTTAGGAACCTCTAAGGCTACGTCTGGGCAAGCTTGCCAGCTTGTTTTGAGGACCCCCTCTAGAGGTCAAGTGTGGCTTCCTTGGGAAGCCATCTGGGAACTCTTTGAGAGGCTGTGTAGGGCTTCCAAAGAAAGCCATCTGGAACCTCATCAAGAGTACATCTGTGACTTCCTCAAGAAACCATCTGAGACCTACTCTGGAGTTCATCTGGGGCCTTCTCCAGGGGCCATCTTGGACATTCTCCAGAGGTCATCTGGGGCTTCTTCAGGAGGCCACCTGAGACCTCTTCAAAAGTAGTCATTGGGGCTTCGTTATGAGGCAATCTAGGACCACCTCCTGAGGTCATCTGGAGCTTCTTTGGGTGGTCATCTCGGGTTACCTTGATGAGAAATGTATGACTATCTTCGGACATCATCTGTGACTTCCTTGAGGAGCCATATAGGACCTTCTCTGGATGTAATCTGTGGCTTTCTCAAGAGGGTTATCTGGAACCTCCTCTGAAGTTCATATGTGGCCTCTGTGAGTGGCCATCTGGGAGCTACTCGAGAGGTAATCTCAGCCACATTGAGAGGACATCTGGGACATCCCTTGGAGGTCATCTAACACTTCCTTGGGAAGCCATTTGAAACCACCATGAGAGGTCTTTTAGGGCCTCCTAGGAATGACATATGTGACATCCTCCAAAGATCATTTGTGGCCTCCTCAAGAGACAATCTGGGACATTCTCTCTGTCATCTGGGACCTCCTGTAGAGGTCAACATTGAGAGGCATGGGAGATGTGGGTTGTCTGTGGCTATTGGTCTGTGTATGTATGCTGATAGTTCTGTGTCCTGTATGCACCTCTGTTTACTCCTTTTCTCAGGATGGGAGAACAAGGCCTAAAGGTGTCATATCCAAAACATATTCGCCTCCAGGTTTACAGAATTCCTCAGAGGAAGATGCACTGATGTACTCTCTCTCCTATTCTTTGCCATCATCACCTCTAATGTTAAGTCCTCCCATACCAAAAGTGGTTACTTGTACCAATCTGAGGTGGTACAATGTGGTATGTTACCCTTATTACCTTTGAGACAGGAACATGGAGGAGATGGTGGGCAAGCCCCATTTCTAATATAAGTTCCCTTTACAACTAGTGACCTGTATAACTGGAAACAGCAAAATCCATGCTTTTCAGAAAAAAGGGGCTCATTACTTCGTTAGAGACAGTAATTTTCAAACACAAGCACATCTGGGATGAGTGTCAGCAAATTTTACAGTCACTTTTCACCTGGTAGAAAAGGGAGTGAATCCTGCTTGGTGACTTGAAGGTGGTCCTTCGACCAGAGAGTAGCCCCACTATTGAACCAGCAAGTCTTTGCACAGACTTACCCAAGCTGAGACTAACAGCAATTGAGGTATGGAGGTGCTTACCTATTATTGCCAGGTTCTGTTAGCAGGGATACCGCAGTGGCTAAAAAGCCAAATCATCAATCTAAGGTGGGTGAGATTTTACAGTTCCCCAGTGAGTACCCTAATGCTTTTCTGAAACTTCTCCCAGAAGCCTATAGGATGTATAGGCCTATAGATCTTGAAGCCCTGGAGAATGAAAGAGTCCTCCTAAATATGGCATTTGTTACCCAGACAGCCCCAAATATTAGAATAAAGCTTCAAAAGTCAGAAGGTTTTGAGGGAAAAGTTTATTCTACTTTGGAATTAGTCGTCCAGAGGGTGTTTGTTAACAGAGATACCTGGGAAAAAGAGTCTAAGAAAAGGGTTTGAGTTTTGGTAGGAACACCAGAATAGGGATCAAGAAACCCTTGGCAAAGACAGTACAATTCATTTGCAAATGGCAATAGGGAACCTCTAGGACTACATCAGTGTGCTTATTGCAAACAAAATAGACATTGGGAAAAGGAATGCCCAAGGAGGAAAAAAATAGAAAATGACAGGTTAATTAATCACATTAACCACCTGGAAAATGTGTTCATATATCTGGAGAAACATGAAAAGGAGCTTGGGGCTCTGAATTCCAACTATGTTTAATTTAAAAAGCAGCCCTCTGAAGTTAAGAAATGTGGCAAAGAAAAAATTCCACCATTCTATCTCAAAACATAGTCTTATAAAAGACTGAGTCTCCAATATATACCAGTCAAAACCCACTAAGAGATTGAAAGCACATAGAAGAGCACATTGGAGAAAACAGAGAAAATTATTTGACGTGAAGAAAAGATTTAAAGATATAAATTAAGAAATTGTGCGAGTCAAAAAGGAGAAGAAAATCCTCAAAAAGAACCTAGAAAACACTGAAAATCAAATGAAATTCAAGTACATTAGCCTGGGTGAGCATGAGGCAAATTAGGGGACCACAGGTCAGAGGCAAACAAGCACAGGACAGCAATGCTGCCATCCTTGCTAACCACAAGTGAGGCCAAGAAGAGATCCTAATGCTGCATTAAGAAACCATCGCCAAGACAAAGGAGCTCTACCTGATATAAGAATGTATTAGGCTGAAGTACATGTTGATTATAAGCTTTGAAGAGTGTCACCAGAAATTCAAAGCAACAGAGAAAGAAGGAAAGAGTAATTAGCAGAGAAGACGGGGAAGTGCTGTGTCATAGAAGAGGAGGCCAGGAAAAGTGAACTGGAAAATATCAGGCTCAAGAAAGAGATTGGTACTATTCAGAAAGAGTTAAAGGACCACATGCTCTGACAGAGAGTGCCGGGGAAAGGAAAAGAGCATTAGGAACAAAAACAGAAGAGCTAAACAAACAGTTGGAAGATCTGTCACAAAAATACACTAAAGTGGAAAACTAGAAAGAGAGACTACTAGAATAAAAAGCCAAAAAGACTGCTGAGATCTTCACCATAAATGTAATGCAGAAACTTCATGTCCCAATGGAACAGGTGGAGGTGGGAAAAATTACCTCTCAATAGCACCTTTGTGAACTTAAGGGAGGAGCTGAAGAGCAAGCAAAGGTGTTGTGAGAAGGAGCAGCAGTTGGCTAGTCAAAGAACTCTCCTGTGACCCTGCCAAAACACTTGCAGGTTAAGGAGCACATTGAGAACTAGAGTGGGATCACGAAAGCAAGTTTGAGAGAAAAGGAGGAGAATAAAATGGAAGAAGACTCCAAGGTTCAGAGTACAATACAGGAAGTAAAGAAACTAGAGACCCTAAGATACAGGGAAACATCTGAGCTGATCACGTAGCTTGGGAGACCACTCTAAAACCAGTTGGTTCTCTAGAGCTACTAGTTGTTAAGATTAAAAGAAGAAGCGAACACAATAGTAATAAGTGTGCAAATGTTGATACTGAACTTGTGAAAATAACATACAGGCTCAAGCTTTCTGTCAGTTTACATATAGATATTTGCACCCAGGTAAATTGAGTGAGGCCACTGCCTAAAACTTCTGATACTAGTGGGGCCTCAGCCTGACAATTCTGTGTAATGTGTGTAGGTAATTTCCATCAGGTAAATGCTGAAAAGCTGGAACCTATGGAAAGAATTCATATATGAAGAACCTCAGATCATGAATTTGGGAAAGTGGACTCCACAGATGTAAAGCCTGGAAAGTATGGCTATTGGTATCTGTTAGTAATAGTGGACAATTTTTCAGGCTGAGCTGAGGTGTGTACTAATTCCTTGATTTGGCTTACCCTTAGATTTAGGGTCCAAAGATGGCCCTGCATTCATGGTCCAAGTTCTTAATTATTAACTAACAACCTAGGAATAAATTGGAAGTTACAATCCATTTATAGACCTTAGAGTTCAAGGCACTAGAAAGAATGAATATGACCTTAAAGAAAACTAACTAAATTAAATAAAGATACTGGCCATGGCTACGTAAGCCTCCTCCACTTTGCTCTCCTTTGAGCAAGATGTAGCTTCTATGTTAAAGGATTTAATCCCATTGAAATACTTTAGTGTAGACCACCCCCTTTGGTTCCTAAACTTGGGAAGGTTATATTAACAGAAATGTCTAACTACAGACTGCAGGCATTAAAACATATTCTTTTATGTACCTATCCTTTGGTAATCAAGGCCCACTGGCCACCTAAGAAAAACTCCACCTGAAAGGGAGGGGCCAAGATGGTGATGGAACAGCAGGGAAACACCTCAGCTCTCTCCAACCAAATACAGAGTTTGGATTTCAATGCTCTGTTTCTCGAAATGACCCACAAAAAAGGCAATTACTCAGAGAGATACAGGAAGTGAAAAAAGAAAAGGGAAAAACCTACACAGACAGTAAAGTGGGAAGACCCTTCCCCCACCCGTTGTTGGTGATGGGGCTCCACACTAAGCAGCTTAATTGGTGGGGTTTCATGCCCAGCTCCTTAAGTGGCCAGGCTCTGGACTGTCTGTGGACCACACACTCACAAGCATCCCAAGGCTCTCAGAAGACTGCCAAGAGGTGGTGCCAACCTAGAGAATACAAGCAGAAATCTCAGAAGGCAGAGCCAGCACGAAAACTCGCCTCACCCTCCCTGGCATAGCACCTCTTCCTGGCTGGTACAAGCAGCCCAATCCAGTCAGGAGGAGCAGCAGCTGTCAGCAGTGGCAAATGACCCAAGACTGAGCGTGGCTCCTCTGTCCTGGTGGTTTAAACAGCCTAGCCTAACCTGGAGAAGCAGTGGCAGCTGGCAGTGGTGGCAAACCACCCAGACTCCGGGCACAATGCCTCTTGACACTAACCCACAGGAACAGCCCAGACCAGCCTGGGGCGGCAGCAGTGAATGGGGCGGGGACAGCTGCAGTGAACAACTCCAGATCCGTGACAGTTTGTGCCTCTCCATACTGGTCCGCATAAGGAGCCCAGCCTAGCCTGAGGTAGCAGCAGTGGTTAACACCTGACTGGTGGTGGGGTGCCTGGCTTGCATAAGTGGCCCAGCTGATCTTGGAGCAGTGGCAGCAGCTAAGGCAGTGGCAACAGCTGTGGCAGCAGCAGTGGCATCAACAGCAGCAGCGAACAACTCCGGACCCATAGTGGGGTGCAGCGCTTCTCCATACTGGTTTTCATAAGCAGCCCAGCCAGGCCAATGATGGCAAAGGGGGTGAACAACCCCAGACTTGAGGCAGGATGTGGTCCTGAACAACCCCAGAAAAGTCTCATGAACTTTCCTGCCTGGACTGGCACCTGAATACACATATCTGAGCCTCCTGAATAGTTAGAATTACAGGCATTCACACCAGCAAGGTCTTATTCTTGCCAACCCCCTATTTTTTTATGAAATAGATCATTTCTTAGTTCATACAAGGAATTTAAGCAAATACAAGAGAATCGATATAATACCCTGTATTCTATCTGACCATAGTGGAATCAAACTAGTTCTCAATAATAAGGCATAAATTAGAAAAAACTTAAACACATGGAAATTAAACAGAACTCAGTTGACCAATACATGGGTCACAGAAGAAATTAAAGAAGAAATTAAAAACTTCCTACAATTCAATGAAAATGAAGAAACATCACAGCGAAATCTATGGGACACACCAAAAGCAGTCCTGAGGAGAAATTTATTGCTCTCAGTGCACACATCAAGAAAACAAAGACCGGATTGGGAAAGTGGCTCAGTAGTAGAATACTTGCCTTGCATGCATGAGGCCCTGTGTTCGATTCCTCAGCACCACATAAGCAAAAAGAAAAAAAGCCAGACGTAGCATTGTGGTTCAAGTGGTAGAGTGGTAGCCTTGAGCTGAAGAGCTGAGGGACAGCGCCCAGGCCCAGAGTTCAGGCACCATGACCAGACCCCACCCTCCAAAAAAAAAAAAAAAGAAAAAAAGAAAACAAAGATCAAGTAAACAATCTTATGATGCAACTAAAACTGCTAGAGAAACAAGAAAAATTTGAACCTAAATTTGCTAGACAGAAAGAGATAACTGAAATAAGAGCTGAAATTAATGAGGTAGAGACTAAGAAAATTATAAATAAAATTAATAAAATAAAAAGTTTTTTTTTAAAGTCAATAAAACTGAAGGACCATTGGCAAGAGTAACTAACAAAATAAGAGAGGAGACCCAAATCAATAATATCAGAGATATCCCAGGAAAATTACAACAGACATCCAAGATATCCAAACAATCGTAAAGAAGTAATTCCAGACTCTAATCACAAAGGAAGGAAAACCTAGCAGAGAGGGATAAATTTCTACAGAAATTCAAATTTCTATTCTGCCCTTTCCTTTTCAGCCATGCTTCTCTACCATGTATTGTGGGGGTAGCAGTTCGGTAAACAAACATCTTTTCCTGCCTGAATAGCATGTGGTGTTCTCTTCATTGGCTTCCTAATGAAACCTACCTATTTCATATACCTTACATATGGTGCCATGGTTCGGATGTGGTTTTTGAGTCAGAAATGTTAGAATTTCCTAACCACCACTTTTCTGTGAACCAAACTGCCTTGAGACTTTTAACCAATACCATTGCTGGCCTTCACATCCACATCCACATTACTTGTCCAGTCTGGTGAGTGAAACTACTCTCTATGGCTCTCTGTTGGTCAATCTCTCTGCAGATGTGGCACCATGACAGATAGCTCGTATGGCCTTTAGCCGAAAGGCTGGTCACCTATGAAGCTGAGGATGCTAGGTTTGTGGGGCTTGGCCATTTCTCTCTAGAGGTCTCTGTGGAAAGTCGGGATGCTGCTTCTGCCTGGTCAGCTCTTCTTCATTCACCAGACTGACTCTCCTACACATTTACTGGGGTGCTGTGAGTCATGCCCGAGCCGTGAAACACCTTTGATATGCCCCCTGTGCTCTTTGGATAGCCAGAGCACCTAATGTTTTAATACTGTTCTCAGATTTAGACGATTATTGCCTCTGCAATGGTACATGGTCAGAAGTCTGTTTACTTTCAGGTTCTCTATGCTCTCTGCTATTCATGTCCAACTTTCTATATCTCTCCCTTTCTTTTCTACAACTTTTTGGATTGTGCCCTGAAGAATGGAATATGGGCTGGGATCCAGGGACCCCCTCTGGGTTCCCTCTCAAAGGCTTGCCAAACTAAGCTTGATTTTTTTGTTTAGGCTTTCTTTGCATTTTTTTCAGAAATTTGCCATCTTGAGTTCACCATCTTGGCCACATGGTTGATTAAGGGTTTGGCCCCACACAACCCTTTCCGCTCCACCAAGCTTACTACTCCTCCAACCACCTATTCTAATGTGCCTTGCTATCAAGTTGCTCTTTTCACAGACCCTGGTAACTGAGGCCCAACCATCTGATGTGATTTGTTAGCAAAGATGTCTAAAAAATATTGTCAAAAAATTTAGGTTTTGCGTTTTGCCTTTTTTGTTTTGTGTTGTGTTCTAGTACTGACAACATGATTCTAAAATATTGGGCATATGTGTCCTAAGATTCTCTCATCTAATGAGTTTTTTCATTGCAGAATATTTGGTCAATTTTTGATAAGGACCAGGTAAGCTCTACTTATTCTATTTGATCTCCTTGTTACTTTAGTTGGAAATAACAAAGGGCTTTTGTGGCAAAGATTGCAGTTCAAAGCCAGGCCGGGCTGAAAAATCCCTCAGACTCCATTTCCCAACTAACCTGCAATCAGCCAGGCAGGAAGCATTTGCTCAAGCCTCTTATCTCTAACCAGCAAACACTGCAAGTGGTACTATAACTCAAAGTGGTAGAGTGCTAGTCTTGAGCAGAAGTGCTCAGGGACAGTGCCCAGGTCTTGAGTTCAAACCTCCTTGAATACCAACTGGGACAAACCATCCCAGTAACAAGCACCTAGATTCAGCCAGTCTGGGGAACAAGGAAAAATGGAAAGGAGTAAGAGGAGATATTATCACATCATCCATTTTGTGCCTGCACTTTAAAAATTAACCAGAGCCGGGAGATCAACAGAAGTAAGAAGACTGCCCATCTAATGTCAATACCTGTTTAACTTTCAACTGGAAAGGAATTTACATTCTTGCCTTTGTTACTTGACTTATTCTCTACCTAGTCACCAGATGTCAGAAATAGCTAGCGATATTTGTACCAACATTTTCAGCCCCAAGTCCTTCCTCTTGTTATTTATTTGCTCTATATTATTTTTTTCAGTCCCTCAATGCCTGAGTCTTCTCCAGACTACATCCAAGAGACTTGTCTCCTCTAGACTTCATCTAAGCACTCAATGCCCAAGTGACAGCTGTTTCCTGCTGCCTTCTCCTAGAGGGGAACATATCTCAGCCTTTTACCCCTACTGTTGACACCCGTGAAAACAGGAAGTAGCCAGAGAGAATCTTCGCCCTTTTTCATAATTATCAAAAGGCTGGAATATAAGGTGTGAACAGGGACACCTTCCTCCCTCGTGGCTAAGTTTCAGCCCAGTATCTGTTACATAGGTAACTGGCAGACCTGGAAGCAGTCACTTTCCCCTCCTCTTAGGTCACATCCTGGGCCACCTGTGGTCACATGCCTCCCATCTGATCTTAAGAGGGTACCAGACCTTGAGGTCACATCTGGATCCAGTGTGACCACACATTTCCCCCACCTGGCCACACCTTCTCCTGTTCTTGGCCTAGATAAGTCCTGGTCCAGAGGTGGGTCACCCCTTCCTTTTCAGCCATGCTTCTCCACCATGCATGGTGGGGGCAGCAGTTCGGTAAATAAATTCTTTTCCTGCCTGAAAAAAAAATTGCCCAAACAGAACCAAGAAGAAATGAATCAATTAAACATGTCAATAACCTACAAAGAGATAATAGAAGTAATCCGAATTCTTCCAACTGTAAAAGACCAGGACCTGATGGATTCACTACAGAATTCTATATGGCCTTTAAAGAGGAACTAATTCCCATACTCCTCAAGCTCTTCAGAGAAATAGAAACAGAGGGAGTAATCCTAAACTCATGCTATGAAGCCAATATCACCTTCACACCCAAACCAGGCAAAGACTCAACAAAAAAGAACTATACACCAATCTCTTTTATTAAGACAGATGCAAAGCTCCTCAGTAAAATTGCAGACAACAGAATCCAGAAACCTCACAAAAAATATCATACATTATAACCAAGTAGGCTCCATCCCAGAGATGCAGGGATGGTTTAACATATGTAAGTTAATAAATGTAATCCATCACATCAACAGATCCAAGGTCAAGAACCACATGAATATCAACATTGATGCAGAAAAGGTTTTTGATGAAATTCAGCACTCATTCATGCTAAAAGTTCTGGAAAAAAATAGGAATATATGGAACATTTGAAAAGACCATAAAAGCCCTACACGGCAGATCAAAGGCCAATATTATACTTAATGAGGAAAAACAACAACCAATTCCCCTAAAAACAGGAAAAAGGCAAAGATGCCCAATATCTCCACTCTTCTTCAGTATAATTCTGGAATTCTTACCCAGAGCAATAAGGCAAGAAGAAGACATTAAAGGGATCCACACAGGAAAGGAAGAAGACAAACTATCTATTTTTTTTCAGATGGCATTATTTTATAAATTAATGATCCCTAAAGCTCAGCCCCAAACTCTTAGAGCTTATAAACCAATTTGTCAAAGTAGCAGGATACAAAATTAACCCACAAAAATCAGTCGTCTTTCTGCACACCAACAGAAATGGAAATCAAGGAAACAACCCTATTCACAATAGAAAAGTATCTAGGAATTAAACTAACCAAAGATGTAAAGGGTCTATTTCATGGAAAGTGTAAAAGCCTTAAAAAATGAATCATAGAGTGTGAAGACTCAGTGTCTATGTTGAGGGGGCAGAATGATACAGGCTCCAGTCTCAGGATTATCTGAGGACTGTGTTTGGGATTAGGAAAGCTCTTAGCACGCCGGGCTAGAGAGGGAAAATGTTCTCTCTCCCTATCTCAAAACACATGTCACAGACTCCTGGCAGCTGAGGAAGTAGCTCTTCTGCTTGCTTAAGCATAGATGAACAGCTGGTCAAGCATTTTCCTGAGATTGGTGAAGTGGTTTGAGCTTGCTCTAAAATAGTTTAGATAATAATATACCAAGAAATTTTCTCATAGGTCAAGTAAAAATGTATCTGTTGAAATTTTTGTGTGAATGTCTTCTGACCAAATCTTGGCAAAGATCATGCTTGCTTGTCTTTAAATACCTATTAACAATAAAGCACAGCATGCAGTGGCAATTGCTGTTTGCACTCTGCATCCCCTGTGTCCTGGTGATTTCCTGACCCTTACCCAGGGACCCCAATGAACTAGACGTTGACAATTGGCGCCCAAACAGGGACCCTGCATTGTTGAATTCAGGAAGGGATATTCAGGTAAGTACTTTTAATTACAGGGTGATGGGACAAGTTAAGTCTACTCCGTACTTACATATGCTTAAACATTTTCTTGCTACCTATGGTGTAAATATTTCTTCTTTTGACATAGAAATGTGTATTAATGTAGTTAGGGAATGGAATCCTTTGTTCCCCGATAAAGGAACATTAGATGTTGATAATTGTAAACGAGTAAAGAATAATGAAGAAAGAGCTGTTCGAGAAGGGGAAGAGATTAGATTTTGGTCCTATTAGATTTTGGGCTATTTTACATACCCTTTTTAAAGCTTTGAATGAGGAAACATTAATAGCAGACTTAAAGAAAGAGGCCACCCCATCTATTGTAGATTTACAATTGGACTCTGAGGTTAAGGACGCAATAGATAAGGATGCATTGCAATTAACAGAGAAAAAACTAGAGGTAAAAATGGGCTGAAAAGGAACAAACTGAAAGTGTAAATAAAATGAGCAAATGGAATTGATTTTATCAAAATTACAACATATGGAGTTGGAAGTTAGCAGAGTGAAAGAAGAACCTGAGAAAGTGAAAGTAAAGCAGACTTCGGCTCCTCTGCTGGCTGATACAATTTTTACAGCGTCACTCCCTCACGAAACAGAGGACTCAGACAGTGAGTTTGATGATGAAATGCCTATTTTTTCTTATGCTGTAATTCGACCACCCCGTATGAATGGTATAGCTCAACCAGCCAGATATGAAGGTGTTGCTGTTTATGATATTGGTAAACTTAAAAAGGCAGTGACTTTGTATGGACCTCAATATCATTATGTTAAGGAATTGCTTAATGGGCTTGCTCGACATTACAATAATTTTGCTCCCGAGGATCGGAAGATGCTTTGTAGAGCCTTGCTTAAGAAACCTAAATACCTACAATGGCAAATGTGGTTTACTGAGTTATGTACAGAAAGGTCTAGACAAAATGCACAGAGCAGTAATCCATGCCTACAGGTCATAACCTTTCCCATGTTGAGTGTAACAGAACAATATGTGGAGGCTCGTATGCAAGTGAACTCTCTGAAAGAGATCCATGAGCAGTTACAAGACATAGCATGGGAAAGGATTTGGACAGTAGAAGAGCATTATGGCTCTTGGACTAAAGTAATTCAAAAAACTAATAAACCCTGTGTTAAATTTTTATCACAGTTAAAATAACACCTAAAAAATACAAAAAGATACAGTGGTTAATTATTTAGGATATGTTATTTCCAGACAAACAGTGACACCTCAAAAATATCTTTATGACGTGATCAATTACATACGTTAAATGATTTTTAAAAGCTATTAGGAGATATTAATTGGATGCGACCAACCTTAGAAATTCCTACTTATCAATTACATAATTTGTTTTAATTGTTACAAGGGGAGCCTGATTTACATAGCAAAAAATTTTAACTAAGAAGGCTAAAAATAAATTACAATTTGTAGAGCAAAAAATAAAAAAGAAATGTTTTTACATCGAGTAATGCTGAATCAACCCATAAATTTATATATTTTGGATACATGGAAATACCCAACACGAATTATAGGACAAAATGAGCTATGATTAGAATGGATTTATACACGGCATAGATTTACAAAGAATATTATGCCTTATGAACAACAGTTGACAGTTATTTTTTTTTTAATTCCATTTTATTCTATTTGAGAACATACTGTACAGAGGGGTTACAACTACATGGGCAGGACAATGCATACATTTCCTACCAAGCATTGCAGCCTCCTCCTTTGTTTACCCTTCACCTCCCTTCCCAGCCTCCCCCCTCCCCCCCACCCAATCATACCCCCCCTCCCCCCCACCGACATTGTAAAGCTGGTTTTGACATGACATTTTGTACTTCTCATTGTTGCAACAGGTCCACCTGAATCCTTAAACGACTTGTTTGTCCAGTTGACAGTTATTATTCAACAGGCCAGGCAACGGGTATTTACCCTATCGGGGTATGATTTATTTAAAATTATTTTTCCTTTGCCAAAAGACCAAGTAAAATATTTGTTAAACATGTATGAAATGCTACAAATAACATTAGTAAATTTTAGTGGGCAATTTTCCTATCATTTTCCCAAAGGTAAATTGTGGGATTGCTTGCATAAACAACAATTTGTCATTAATGATATAATTACCAAGGCCCCTATTCCCACTGCTATTACCGGTTTTACAGATGGCTCGAAAAAATAAAGTGCTTATTGTGCAACAAATAAATATTGGGTACAAACAACTACTTTAGCATCAGTTCAACAAAATCAACTTTTGCTATTATTAAGGTGTTGCAAGATTTTGTGGGAGATATTTATATTGTTACTGATTCTGCCTAAGCTGTAGTAGATGTGACTAATAGCTATTACATATTCATCTAAACCCCAGCTAACTCAGTTATTTAAACAATTACAAGCATTACTGCGACAACGTAAAGCCAAAGTATTTGGAACTCACATTAAGGGTCATTCTTCATTACCTGTGTACCTTGTATATGGCAATAATCAGGTTGATAAATTAGTTAGTTTTGCTTCTGCTGAACAGGATCATGCTCATTTACATACAAATGCTGGCCATTCACAAATGCATTATAAAATACCTTATTCTCAAGCTAAACAAATTATTAAAAGGTGTCCTATCTGCAGACCAATGCATTTGAGAGTTGTACCTGCTAGAGTAAATACTCGAGGATTACCACCTAACAAGCTCTGACAAATGGATATAACCCATGTACAAACCTTTGACCGTTTTTCGTTTGTACATGTTACAATAGATACTTATTCAAAATTTGTTTGGGCTTCTGCCCTTATAGGAGAAACTGTTAACCATGTAATAGAATACTTCTTGGAAGCTTTTGACATTATGGGAGTGCTTGCCAAAATAAAGATTGATAATGGACCAGCCTAAAAATATCAAATTTAAAAGATTTTGAGAACTTTATGATGTGGTACATATTACAGGAATAGAATATAACCCCCAAGGACAAACTAGTATTAAACGAGTTCATGGCACACTAAAACAACAAATTAAAAAATTAAAAAGGAGGAAAAGGTTGGATGAAGGTATGAATAATTTGTGGTTTTCCATGCAAAAACCTAAAATAATTTTACATCAAGCTCTTTTTGTTCTTAACTTTTTAAACTTACCACAAGGAGATATTTTAACTAGAGCTGAGCGCCATTTTAAACAAATATCACAAAAACATTATCTAAATGCTCCCACATGGATTAAGATTACATTGAAAGCAGAATGGCAACTAGGAACATTATTATATAAGGGGCGAGGATAGAGTTTTGTGTCTACACAGGATGGCAAACAATACTGGCTTCCTGTACGATGGATATAGACGCGGCCCAGTGAGGACAGCCCCATATCCTGCAAGAAATCGTCCACCAGTTGAGGAAGAATAAATCGCCACTGCCCACCTGGGGGCAGGTTTAAAAGTTGACTGGAGAAGGACAAAAGTTGTTACAACACACTGGTAAACCTGTCGCAGGTGAGAACTTGTTCCGGCCATGTGTGCCCTGCTTACTGTGAATCCTGTCCATGCTAATGCTAATGTAAGTTATTGGGCCTTTGTTCCTAACCCTCCTTTTTTGGAACCTGTTGTTTGGGGAGACATGGATATAACCGTCTATACTGTTCCTGCTGTTTTATCTCCTTCTTGGAATAATTTGACATTTTACAATAAGGATAATGATAGCTTTTTAAATTTTACTTACTATACTCATTCCTTGCGTGTTTTTCTGGAGCCTCCTCCATGTTTACTTATGAATTGGCAACATTGAGTTTTACCTGGGAAACACACTTCCAATTCTAAAACACAGCTGCAGCGATTAACTACTTAGTCCATTAATAGTAGCTGGGAAAGAGTCACCTTTGATGGCGAATTATCCTTACCAATGTGCCCTGATTTTACTTATATTGATTTAAAATATCAGCCTTTTGTGTGGCAAGAGTGTAGAGGAACATTTGGAAAAATGTTCAATAATTGTATTAATTGGGGAACTTTTGGACAATTTATTAACACATGTTCAGAATGAAATATTACCAGATGTGATTTATCAAATGTCACTAGGATGACGGATGCCATTAATGGATCGCTTACTGGAGCTCGATTGATGGCCTGGGGAGATGGGGGCATTACAGATGCTCGATGGGCTTTCATGTCTGTACCCACTGCTGATCAAACTCATCTTTAGAAGATCGCAGCGGCGCTGAAACCCATGATGCTACCAAATGGATTGTTTTCGGGGATGGCGAACTCTGCATCCACTTATAATTTTACTTTGTACAAATCTTATAATGTAACTGCTTGTGTGCCTCTGCCTTATGTATTTTTAGTGGGAAATTTTACATTTTATCCTGCTATTTTTTGTTTTAATTGTCCCCTGTATTCTTGCATTAATTCCTCTCTTAATTTTAATGACAGTGATAGTATTATGATTTTCCACAAAGAACTCATATTTGGCTACCTGTTAAATTAGGAAGAGAATGGTCCCAAAATCCTTTGGATAGTGTTGTTATTGAATTTTTTACCAAACTACTAAAACGTACAAAACGTATGATTGGAGCCATTACAGCTGTGATTTTAATCCAAATTACTATTACCACTGTTGCTGCGGTGTCTGGAATTGACCTACACACTTCCTTATAAACTAACACTTTGTGAAAGAATGGCACCGGGATTCACATAAATTGTGGGTCTTACAGGCAAAAATTGATGCTCAATTACAAACACAGATTAATATTATTAAACAGACAGTGGGATGGTTAGGAAAAAGTTATTGGTTTTGGAGAAACAGTTATTGTTAAAATGTTATTGGAATTCTACTACCTTTTGCATTACTAATGTAAAATATAATAAATCTATACATGATTGAAATGGATTACAGCAGTATTTATCTGGAAATTCTACTGCTGCTCAATTGATTGCTCAGTTACAATTTAATGTACATGATATTTTTTGTAAACAATTTGCCAATGATGATGCTTCTAATATTGCTGATACATTTATTAAACAGTTGGAAGGATTGGATCTGAAAAGAATACTACAAACCATGTCATATACTGCTAATGGTATGGGAATTATGATTGTGAGTATTCTGTTTGCACTTGTGCTGTTATATTTGATTTTTATGAACCCAATGCAAGCTTCTATGATAACCCTGTGGAAAGCTTTACTTTTAAAACAAAAGAAAAAAGAAGGAAATTGTGAAGACTCAGGGTCTATGTTGAGGGGGCAGAATGATACAGGCTCCAGCCTCAGGATTATCTGAGGACTGTGTTTGGGATTAGGAAAGCTCTTGGCACGCCGGGCTAGAGAGGGAAAATTTTCTCTCTCCCTATCTCAAAACACATGTCACAGACTCCTGAAAGCTGAGGAAGTAGCTTTTCTGCTTGCTTAAGCATAGATGAACAGCTGGTCAAGCATTTTCCTGAGATTGGAGAAGTGTTCTGAGCTTGCTCTAAAATAGTTTAGATAATAATATACCAAGACATTGTCTCATATGTCAAGTAAAAATGTATCTGTTGAAATTTTTGTGTGAAGGTTTTCTGACCAAATCTTGGCAAAGATCATGCTTGCTTGTCTTTAAATGCCACTAACAATAAAGCACAGCATGCAGTGGCAATTGCTGTTTGCACTCTGCATCCCCTGTGTCCTGGTGATTTCGTGACCCTTACCCAGGGATCCCAACACACTAGACCTTGACAATAGAGGATACCAGTAATCAAAAGATTTCCCGTATTCCTGGATAGGCAGAATTAATATGGTGAAAATGGCCATACTGCCAAAATTAATAAACACATTCAATGCTATTTCCAATAAAATTCCAGTGACCTACGTTTCTGAAATAGAGAAAATAGTCCAAAAATTCATATGGAACAACAAAAGACCTAGCAAAGCCAAAACAATTTTAGGCAAAACAAAGAATGCAGGAGAGATCATGATACAGGACTTCAAGCTATACAATAGAGCCATATTAACAAAGACAGCTTGGTACTGGCACAAAAAGAGACCCAAAAATAAATGAGACAGATTAGAGGAACCAGAAATATAGCCACATTTGAACAGTCAGTTGATATTTGACAAAGGAGCCAAAGACATACAGTGGAAGAAACACAACCTCTTCAACTACTGGTGTTAGGAAAACTAGCCACATGCAGAAAACTAAAAGTGGATCCTAGCCTATCACAATGCACTAACATCAACTCAAAATGAATTAAAGATCTTAACATCAAGCCTGAAACTCTGAAACTACTGCAGGACTGAGTATGAGAGACACTTGAACTTATAGGCATAGGCAGGAACTTCCAGAACAGATTTCCAGGGTCACTACAAATTTGAGAATGACTTGATGGTACTACCTTGAAATAAATAGTTTCTGCACAGATAAAAAATAGCAATCAAACTAGAAAGAAAGCCAAATAATTGGGGAAAATACTTACCAGCAATTAACTTGCCCATGTAATTGTAACCCCTCTGTACAGTTTTTTCACAATAAAAATAAAATAAAATAAATATTTGCCAGCAATATATTAGACAAGGGTCTAATAGCCATTATATATGATGAACTTAAGAATCTAACTCTTCATAAATCTAACAAACCAATCTTAAGATGGTCAAGGGAGCTAAACAGATAGTCCTCAGAAGAAGAGAAAAAAAACAGCAAAGAAACACATGAGGAAATGTTCATAATCCCTGGTTTTAAAAGAAATGCAAATAAAAACAAATCTGAGATATCACCTTACTCCATTCGGAATGGCCCACATCCTAAATTTAGCCAATGACAAATGCTGGAAGGGATGCAAAGAAAGAGAAACATTACTGCATTGCTGGTGGTAATGTATATTAATACAATCACTTTGGAAAGCAGTCTAGAGGAACCTCAGAAAGCTAAATATCGACCTCTCCTATGAACTGGTCATACCACTCCTAGGCATCTACTATGAACAACAGGAACCAGTATACAAAGACACACACCTCATTGATTATTGCAGCACTGTTCACAATAGCCAAGATTTGGAAACAATCCAGATGAGCCACTACTGATAAGTGGATCCAAAAATTGTGGTACCTATATACAATGGAACACTATGCAGCCTTTAAAAAGGACAAAATGATGGCATTTGCAGGGAAATGAATGGAACTAGACCAAATTATTTGAGTGAGGTAAGCCAAGAACAACAAGACAAATGGCACAGGGTCTACCTGATATGTGGAGGCTAAAGCCAAAATGCCAGAAGGTATGACAAAGTAAACAGGTCTCGAGAAACAAAGGACAGCCACTCATTTTGTTGTATCACCATTAATGACCCCATGTTCTTGACCATGTAGACTGTTGAAATATGCACGCAATGGAGGGAAGCCAGGAGGAGGAACACAATAAGTGGAAAATGGAACAACATACAACAAAGTGGCCCATCAGCTGCACTGGACATAGAAGAAAAATAACTAAGCAACCCAAACACAGTGATGGGAAGGGAGGAATGAGTGGGAAAGAGGGAAAGAGGGAAAGAGGGAATAGCCTACACTAAGCAAAAGGAAAAAATGTAAACATCATCTGAGGTGGGAAAAATAATTTGGATTGTCAAAGCTCATATAATTAACAAACTTTAGACCATGATAACAATAATTTGCCTTGTCAAGGTTAAAAAGTGTTTGTCACTTTACTAAGTATCACAATTCCACAATACTGTGAAATATGTGAAATATATGTAATCACCTATCTCGATTTTTTCAAAACGTGTGAGAAGGGAAGGGTTATGAGGGATGAGTGATAATGTTGTCAGACACCTTGTATTCATGTACTGTTTTGTAGGATGGGAACTTCTTTGTAAAACTACTTATAGATAATAATAATAAAAACTGTGTAAAAATAAATAAACATTAGGTTGACGATAAAATAAGTTCAAATATAAAATAAGAAATTAAATCCAGTTGGAAGGAAAATTTCTTTGGGGAGAGTAATGTAGTGTATTCTATAGCAAGTCTCACTTCAGCATTAAATTCAAAAGCTAGACCTCAAGTAAATGAAATAAACTAAGAAATTGAGTTGAAAAAAGAAAAAAAAAAGAAACTCCACCCACTCTTCCTTGCCTGGACAGCTGGTGTGTGTAAAACTGCATCATACTCCTGAATTGGAACCGAAGTAGCAAGGACCTTACTTGGTCGTTCTAACTTCACTGTTGCCTATTATATTAGCACGAAAAACAGCATTAGATACATCAGTCTCTAGTGAAATAGGCAGTGGACCCATATACAGAGAAGGCTACAAGATGGACTGTGCAGACACTCCGAGGGTCCCATAAGGATAAGACTTACTAAGTGTTAATTAGTAATAACTAGTGTGTTTTTATAATTTACTTGTTTACAATTAAATTTACATTTTAAGCCTGGTCAGTGGGTGGAGATATGGGAATTTTTAGGATTTGGTAAGAAGGAATCAAGGATTTGATTTGACATGAAAACCAGTAGGGGATGTATAAAGCAGCAAAGCCCTAATAATCAGCATGACCCACTAATCAATGTGGCCCCATGTCCTGGCCCACAGGAGTGCATGGGTCATGCCACAAACGGGGACAGGGCATGCTGCTGGAGGGGGTAGGATGTCATTCTCAAATGAGCTGTGAAGAAGTTACTGAGGAATGTGCAGTTCATGAAGTGATGGTTGAAAACTGTTAGGCAAGAGACCCACTGGGTCTGAGAGGGGTTCAACCTATATATAGGCTGCATGGTCAGCGCAATGGAATTGGAGAAAATCAAGTGAAGACCTTGAAGGAAGGAAGTGGTGAGATAGCAGGAGGGGAAAGACTTGGGAGGAGAGGAATTTGAGGGAGTGCAGGAGGAGAAGGATGCCAATTGGCCACCAGGCCAGAGAAGTGTAGGCCTGTGGATAGTGGAGAGGCCTAAAGAGAAGAAGGAAGTGATGGAAGGGAAAAAGGGAAAGGAAGAACATGTCTATAAAGAAGGAGGGAGTAAGAGAAAAGGAAAAAGCCTTACCTATTGAAGTGTGGAGTTTCGAGATGATAATTTGGGGGGTTGGTGGTTTGCACACTAATTAACTATGTGCAGGGTTGCCCATTGGAGGTCTGAGATTTGGTGTTTGGGGCTGGCTTGTCAATGTGTGTACAGCCCAGGACAATGTAAATGCAGGCCCATTACTAGCATAAATAAAGTTATCCTCAATGTGCCTTATTAGATTGTCTTGTGTTTTGTGCAACATAAGTATACGAGTTTACAAGTTAATAGTGTCAAAGGCCATGAATTTTGTAAAATGTTATAAGGTCATAATAGGTTTGCAATACCCAATGTGACAATGATATCACAATGGCAATATGATGTCACAATATCAAGTCATAATAATATTTTGATGTCATAATTAGTTGGTGATGCCATAATGGTGGTGAGGTCACAGTAGGTTTATGATGTCACAATGGATTGATGATGTCACAATGACATGCTAGACTTCAATTTTCCTTTAACAAATGTGAATATAAATCCAGAATGGGATTGTGAGATCTACAAAGTTATGCATTAGCCCAAACGTTATGAACTCCCAACAAGTATGTAATGTCACAATGGATTACAATGTGCATGATATCTGACAAAGTGATGACATAATTTTCATGATATCAGAGTGCATTTCTAATATCACATGTCATACCTGAAATAAGTAAAAAACAGATTATCAGATCAAAAAGGGTTTATGTATCACAAGGGCATCATGTCAAATTTATGAGGAGAGGACTAGTTAATGAAGTCACACTGGTGATTCTGCTTCGAAGGGTTTTTAATATAACAATGGTATAACTGATCTCAATTGTTAGACCACAATGAATACATAGGTAAACTACTGAATTTTTTTGTCACAAAGGCCATATGCTGTTTCAAAGATGCTAAGAGGTCATAACTGATTAAAACGTCACAATGTGATGGTGATGTCACAATGGCAATGTGATGATGCAATAGGTTTGTGATATCACTGGGGTCATGAGGTCACCCATGGAATAGTGATGTCATTATGAGTTTGTAATATTACAATCACATGTCTGATTTCAATTGCTACTAGTTTACAATGAGGAAAAGAGTTCAAGGAAGGAGATAGAAGTCCTAAAACCCATGAGTTTTCTAACATGAGATGTCATAATAGGTGTGTGAGAACAGAATGGTAGAGTAATATCACAATGTCAATATGATGTCACAATATCATGTCATAATAAAGTGTTAAGGGAGTTCTGAGGAAGATGGTGGAGGAGAAGCTGGAAACTAAAAAGCTTTCTCATAGATAGCAGTTTTAGTGTTCCAGTGAACAGTCCTAGGGTAGAGAATCACACCAAATGTGCCATCACAGTACAGAGAGTGTGTCCAGAAAGGGAAAATCCAGTCATGGAGACAGATCTTAGCACTTGCTAGTAGCCATGGCTGCTGTGGCTGCAGCAGCAGCAGCATCGGCCATAGCCATCATCCCTACAACAGAGAGATCCCAGGACAAAGGTGCCAGACACAGCGGACAGGGGATTCTACTCAACACCAGCAAGAACTGAGAAGGAGCAGATACCTTCATCCTACAGATTGCAGACCAGAGACTGCCCAGGAACTAAGATACTGACAGGAGTAGAACCCTGAAATCCTCACTCCTTCTCAGGGAGCAGAGGTGGGAATGCCAGCCCTCTCCCCTTCCACCACTGGAAATCTCCATCTTTGATACTGACAAAGGTCTGGCTGAGCAGGTAGCTACAACTCAGCCTTTTGAAGAAAACAAAAGAGTCATTTTGCAAATCACAGGAACTAGAAGGGACCTGCCAGGCTCAGTTCCACCCAGGGGAAAGTCACCCCGCCCAGGCAGAGAGAGCTCTGCCCTCAGAGAAGTGACTTTCTTCACCATGTAAACAGAGGTAGAGTCTGTCCCTCCCTACAGAAGCCTAGACAAACAATTGAAATTCAGTAAACATAAATCCTGAGAATGACTCAAAGCTGGACTCTGTGTCTCAGGAGCTAGCCCCTCAGGGAAAAGCTACTGTTTGTTGAAAGGCCTCAAATCTACACAGAACCTAGCCTCATCACAGCTTCTCCAAACTAGAGGAAATTGCCATTTCCCTCTTTTCGGATACTCAAAGCAGATCTCCCTCCCATTGAACTAGCCTGGGAGGAGGAACACAAAATCCTGCCTAACACAGAGCATTTTCTGCCCAAACAAACTGACTTAAGAAACCAATCAAGCTATAGGAAAACCAAACACCACAAACAGACCAGAGACTCGACGAAGAGACTTGTTATGGACACAGGGGAGATACAGGTTCTTCCCATTCCCTGCCCCCCTAAAAAAACTCAAAAAACCAAAGACCTCTTTTATGATTTTTTTAAATTTTTATTTTTAAAGTGTTTTCTGTAAATATTTTTCTCATAATTTTTTTTTGGTGTATGTGTGTGTGTTTAATATCTTTTGACCTTTTGGTCCTTTTTATTGTTTTCATATTTTCTCTTTCTTTTTTGCATGACTTAATTGCTGTTCCGCTCATCCCCAGATATATGCCTGTTGTCAATTATTACACCTTATCCCCCATTTTGTACATAATTAATACAGAAATTTATTACTCAATTCACAACCTCTTAGGCTTAAATTCTTTACGAGCAGTCTTATCTCTTTATACCTACATAATTTTCTAGTAACCAATATAAAAAATTATTTTTTAATTTTTCATGTCTCCTTCTCTCCTCCCCTCTTCTCGTCCTATTCTTTTCTTCTCTCAATATCATTTCTTTAAACTTACATAAATTGTGTTTCACTTCTTAAACTTGAATTTTTGTTTTCCCATTTTTCTTTAAAATATCTCTCCTATAATTCTGCCCAATCCATTTCCCTCTCAGAGATTAGGACTTGGTTCAATTTACTCTCCTTTAATCTGTCCACATCCCTCTAGTTCTATTTTTCCACACATTTCTACCTAAAGCTAATAATTTCTGGTTTGCCAAATCCTTCTTTGCTGTTTGTAACCCATTAATCCATGGTTGTTTGATGTTGAATAGATTGTATCTGTTGAACTATATTGTATTTGAAGCCATTTTGATTGTGCAACTACAGAACTCTGGTTGATGCTTACCTTAAAATAATATTCTAGCACAAAATTGGTGTTACTTTCATACCAAATTGGCACAATAAGCTGGAAGAACACAAGAAAAATGGCAAGTCCAGGTGTCTGAACTCCCACTCATGATAATCAGGTGACAGAACAGTTAATGAATAATTCAGAGGAGAGTTATCAAAAGCTCTACAAACACTGCTGGTAAACATGGTGAATGAAATAATTGAAAACTTGCAAAGGACTCAGTGTGAGTATGATAGAGAGCGAGAGGAGGCAAACAAAAATTAATACAGGAATCTTGTGAGCATTAGGGAGCTACTTAAAGATTAAAACAGGAATTGCATAAGCCGGTTGAGAACAGTTAAAGAGAAATACAAGGATAACATGAGAAGGCTGAAAACAGTCATAGAAAATTACAGGAATTGTGTGAATGTGAGGAAACTTATCAAAGTGTAATACAGGAATTGAGAGAGTGGGATGAGATTAGACGAAGATCAATACAGGCATTCATGGAATTCATAAACAGACAGCTGAAACAATTCAGAGAGACCACAAAAGGAATGATGAATGGAGCCCAACAGAAGGAATGGGAGTCCAAGGAAACACTAACCAATCAACTAAGTGATTTGAGAATAAACACTGAACATCAAATTAAGCAAGTAAAGTTCAAACAATATCTAAAACAAATCTCCAACAAAGAATTTGAAGCCATCAAAGCAAACCAATTAGAAGGAAAAGAAATAAAAAACAAAGTAGAAAGACTTGACAGTAAGTTAGACCATGCAGAATATCGAATCTCGGGGATTGAAGACAGCCTGGATATTATAGAGAAAGAACATACAATTATCCAAGACAAATCCTAGAAATATGATCTATTCAACACTTGGAAGACACCATCAGAAGGCGAATGTGAGGATACTGGGTGTAGAGGAGCACCTAGAGACAGACGTTAATGGTCTAGGAAATTTATTTAACAGAATCCTAGCAGAGAACTTCCCAAACATGCAAAAATATTGGCCTATTCAGATACAAGAAGCTTTTAGAACCCCATGTAGACCAGACCAAAACAGAACATCCCACCGTCATATTGTAATCTGCACAGGATCAATTCAGACCAAGGAAAGGATCCTTAAAGCTGTCAAGGAGAACAGATCAGTCGCCTCTAAAAGGAAAACAATTAGAATAACCTCAGATTTCTCAGCAGAGATGAATAAAGCAAGAGCTTGGCATGATGTATGCCATTGCCCTAAGGATAGTAAGTATCAGCCAAGAATACCGTTCCCAGCTAAACCCTCCTTCATAACCGAAGGTCAAATAAAAAGAGTCCATTTCAAAGAAAAATTGAAACAATAAATCTCCACCAAACCAGCTGTACAAAAGATACTTAAAGGTGTCCTACTCATAGAAAATGAACAAGACCACAGTAAAGGGTGAGAAACTGCATTCAAGGGAATAAAATTAGAACTCAACACCAAAAGCCACAAATGAAGTCCTGTAACACATGGAGGTTGAACAACACACTGTTGAATCACAAATGGGTCATGGAAGAAATTAGAAAGGAAATACAAATGTTCATGATATTCAACAAAAATAAACACACAAATTACCAGCTCCTCTGGGACACAGCAAAGGCAGTACAGAGAGGCAAGTTTATAGCTGTGATTTCCTACATCAATAAATTAGAGAGATCTGAAACCAACAATTTAATCAGACATCTGAACCTCCTTAAAAAAGAGCAGCAAAGATAAACCCCAATCCAAGAAATGGAAAGAAATAATTAAAATTAAATCAGAATTAAATGAATTAGAATCCAAAAACACCATATAAAGAATCAACAAAACAAAGAATTGGTTCTTCAAAAAAATTTAACAAAATTGATAGACGCTTAGCAATTCTTACCAAAGAAGACAAGACACCCAAATAAGCTCAAAGATGAGAATGGAAACATCACCACAGAAACAACCAAGATTCAGAACACTGTAAGGGAATACTTCTCAAACCATTATGCTAATAAGTTTGAGAACCTGGCAGAAATGGACATTTTCCTAGCTAATATCAACTTGCAGAAACTCAACAAAGATGAGATAAATCAAGTAACATGACCATAAGAAGCATAGAAATAGAAAGAGCAGTAAGAAACCTCCCATCTACGAAAAGCCCAGGACCAGATGGATTTAAAAAGGAATATTACAAGGCCTTCAAACCAGAGCTCACACGAATACACCAAAAACTCTTCAATGAAATTGACAGAGAAAGTTCGCTACAGAAATCTTTCTATTAAGCCACCATAATCCTCATCCCAAAGCGAGGCAGGGACTCATCAAAGAAAGAGAACTATAAACCCATTTCTTTGATGAACATTGATGTAAAACACCTCAACAAAATTTTGGCCAATCGACATCAACATTTCATCCAAAAACTCACACACAATGATCAATCAGTATTTATTTCAGTGATGAAAAGCTGGTTCAATATATGCAAATCAATTAATGTAACTCATCACATCAACAAGAGCAAGGGTGAGAATCACATTGTTATCTCAATAGATGCAATGAAAGCATTCGACAACATCCAACACCCCTTTATAATGAAGGCTCTGGGAAAACTATGAATCCAGGGAACATTCCTCAATACAATAAAGGCTTTATATGACAAACCTACAGCCAGCATTATAGTTAATGGTGAAAAACTAAAGCCATTTTCTCTTAGGAAGGAGACAAGGATGTCCACTCTGCCTGCTTCTCTTCAATCTAGTATTAGAATGACTATCTACATCAATAACAAAAGATACAAATATAAAAGGGATCCAAATAGGGAAAGATGAAGTAAAATTCTCCCTCTTTGAGATGACATGATCTTCTATTTAAAAAATCCCATGGATCCATTCAGAAATTACTCATGATGATTCAAAACTTTGGCAAATTAGCAGGGTATAAAATTAACTCTCAGAAATCAATGACTTTTTTGTATGCCAACAATGAGAAAAGCGTGGCTGAAATTAGGAAAGCAACTCCATTCATAATACTCCACAAAAAATAAAATACCTAGGAATTAACTTAATCAAAGAAGTGAAGGATCTTTATGATGAAAACTTTAAAAGGAAATCAAATCAGAACTTAGAAAGTGGTAAAAAAAAAAAAAAAAAAAAAAAAAACTCCCATGCTCCTGGGTTAGAAAGATCAACATCATGAAAATGGTAATACTTCCCAAGGCTATCTACAAATTCAATGTGATACCTATCAATATTCCAAACTCATTTTTCAAGGAAATAGAAGATGCAATCCAAAAATTCATATGGAACAATAAAAGACCCCGAATAGCAAAAACAATCCTCAACAGAAACAACAGTGCTGAAGGAATATCAATACCAAATTTCAAACTGTACTACAAAACCATAGTAATCAAAACAGCTTGGTACTTGCACAAAAACAGATCTCAGGATCAATGGAATAGAATTGAACACCCAGAAAATGAACACACAGATCTATAGCCACCTAATCTTTAAGAAAGGAGCTAAAAAATAGAATGGAAGAAAGACAGCCTCTTTAGTAAATTGTGTTTGCAAAGTTGGTTAATCACTTATAGAAAACTAAAGCTACATCCTTATATATCACCCCGCACCAGAATCAATTCCAAATGGATCAAAGACCTCGGAGTCAAAGCAGACACCCTAAAAACATTACAAGACAAAATAGGAGATACTCTAGATATCCTTGGAACAGGACTAAATTTTCTTAATAGATACCCATAAACACAACAAATCAAAGAAAGGTTGGACAAATGGGATTGCATGAAATTGCAGAGCTTCTGGAAGGCAAAGGACAAAGCTCTCAAGATCAATAGAAAGCCCATGGATTAGGAGAAGATCTTCACTAGCTATAAAAGGGACAAGGGTCTCATATCTATAATATACCTGGAACTCAAAAAATTAAATCCCCCAACTACAAATCCTCAAAGAAACCACTGCCCAATAAATAAGTGGGCTAAAGACTTACAGAGAATCTTCTCCGAAGAGGAAAGTAGGATCGCCAATAGACACATGAAGAAATGCTCAGCCCCCATAGCCATAAAAGAAATGCAAATCTAAACAACACTGATATACAACATCACTCTAGTTAGAATGGCTATAATCAAGAACTCTAATAATAACAGATCCTGAACGGGATGTTGGTGAGATTGTAAACTTGTTCAACCACTTTGGAAAGTAGTATGGAGGTTCCTCAAAAGACTCTACATAGAGCTCCTTGATGACCCAGCAATCCCACTTTTGACATTTACCCAAGTGATCACAAACAAGAACATACTAAAACTACCAGCAAAACTATGTTCATTGCAGCATTATTTACCATAGCTAAGATATGGAACCAACCCAGATGCCCCTCAGTAGATGAATGGATCAAGAAAATTTGGTATATATACACAATGAAATTCTATGCCTCCATCAGAAAGAATGACATTTCCCCATTTGTTAGGAAATGGAAAGACTTGGAAAAAATTAAGTGAAGTAAACCAGACCCAAAGAAATATAGGTCCCATGGTTTCCCTTATTTGCAATAACTAATTTATGTCTGAGACAAGCAGAAATGGTCACATATGTTGATGTTAGGCGAAATGAACCCCTTGGTAAGGACTCAAATTTTTTTTCTTTTCTTTTTTCTAGTGTATTTATAAGATGATTTCTCTGTTGCTTTGCATGTTCCTACTCCACGGTTTAACCCCTGTTTTCAGAATATTTGATGTTGGTATTATTTTGAGAGGGGAAGGGAAAAACAAATAGGGATACAGGGTGACCCATTACAACAATGACATCTACGAGATATTCTGTCGAAAAGCAAACTTTATAACTTTGCCGTGGGGTGTGGAGGTGCAGAGGGGGAGATGGGAAGGGATGGGAAGGGGAAACAAAGGAGGAGGCAACAATGATTGATAAGAAATGTACTCATTACCTTATTCATGTAATTGTAAACCGTCTGTGTGTATTTTTACAATAAAAATCATGAAAATATAAAGTAAAAATCCATGTCACTTTTTTTTGTCGGTCATGGGTCTTGAACTCTGAGCCTTGGCACTGTCCCTCAGCTCTTCAGTTTGAGGATACCACTATACCACTTGCGCCACAGTACCATTTCTAGTTTTCAAGAGTTATGTTGGAGATAAGAGTCTCACAGACTTTTCTACCCAGGCTGGCTTTGAACCACTATCCTCAGATCTCAGACTTTGGTGTAGCTAGGATTACAGGATGAGTGAACAAAGCGCAGATCCAAGACAATCTTAAAAAAGCAAGCTTATTGAAACTTCTGGCTTTTTCCAAGAAACAATCTTACTTTGTAAACATTAGTTTATAACTATGAGTAACTTTTAGATGTAACTGTGAGTTTTTCGATAGAATCAAATATAAGTTTTATTATTACTAAGTATCTCACAAAAATCCACTGCAATTGATTTCCCTCAAAGTCAATTATTACATACTATATTACTCACTATTATTGTTAGAGTCTATATTACATATAGTGTGAAGTGAACCATTTCATATAAATTAGTAGATGCTATTTTAGCATTATAAATTCACATCTGTGATTTTAAACGAAGGAAAAAATTTTTTCAAGTTTAAATGAAATATGAATGTGTAGTGTGTCCCAACTGAACCTAAAATTCTGAGTTCATACAGACATAATTATTTTCTTTCCACTAAAGACTTTGAAGTAACACTATTAGAAATAGTGAGGCAAGAGGAGGAAGAATTAAAATCATGTCAAACAATGTCTCCGTTATTCTGCTAACCCCACCTCTTTGATGACCTGCCAATTCCCAGTTGTCACAAAGCTTCAAGTGTCTCTCTTAGAATTCTATTTGGAAAAGTTCTCAATCACTGATTCTTTTTGTACTTTCCGTTATATGAAACAAAATATAGACACAAAACAATTTATATATAATGCACACATATGTTGAAGTCACTACAACTGAAAAAACAACCAACAAAGTAGAACTCCCCCCGGAACAAAAACATGTTTGTCCATTTTTTTTTGAAAGCACAAATAACTCAAATACATATTAACTTGGAGTAGAGCCATAAAGATAACTGTGTCTCAAAAATACGGTTGTGTTAATTTGTAATTAAATTCGTCTAGATGAACCTAATATAGCAAATCCCTTGAATGGATAAAATTGTTTAAAACAAATGTGACTGTATGAGAATTGAGATTGGCACAAAATTAAAAGAATAAAATAACAAAATCATGACATATTTTAAAAATTCAGAAATGCAATGAATAAGTCCAATAATATCCATATTGAAAACTGATTCCTACTGATTTAACAAGAAAAAAATATGCAACTATACAATCTGAGCAGTGTACATGAGTCTACATAATTTTAAACTACTCCAAATTACACTTTGTAGAAGACTGAATGTGGGTTATCTAAAGGAAAACTTCAATACATGATATAAATGAGATAAAAATCTCATGAAAAGAGAGAAGTAGTTACTGGAAAATACTAGTTTAATAAATGGTGGTCAAAATCTTTCTAGTACTGAAAAAATTGCACACCTATTTAGTTAGATCCAGAAAAAGACCCAAGTTACTCGAGCTGATTTGAAACTTTGGCAAAGTTGCAGGATACATCTGTAACATTTCTATGGATGTTGACTCTGGCAAGGAATTCATTTCCTCTTTGACCTGACAAATAAATATATGAAAAAACATAACTTCTACAACTAAATATCAAGACCTAACTAAACATATAACCAGAAAAGTCATCATGTAAGCTGTATTGCAACTGGGGTAAAATTGAGATACCACTTCACCCCAATTAGAATGGCTATAATCAAGAACTCTAGTAACAACAGATACTGGACGGGATGTGGACACAAGGGAAACTTACTACATTGTTGGTGGGAGTATAAACTTGTTCAACCACTTTGGAAAGCAGTATGGAGGGTCCTCAAAAGACTACACATAGAGCTCCCCTATAACCCAGCAATTCCACATTTGGGCATTTACACAAATGTTCACACACAAGACCACACTGAAGCTACAGGCACGACTATGTTCATTGCACTCTTATTTACCATAGCTAGGATATGGAACCAACCCAGATGTCCCTCAGTAGATGAATGGATCAAGGAAATGTGGTATATATACACAATGGAATTTTATGCCTCCATCAGAAAGAATGACATTGCCCCATTTGTTAGGAAATGGGAAAACTTGGAAAAAATGATAGCAAGTGAAGTAAGTCAGGCCCAAAGAAACATATGTCCTATAGTTTCCCTTATTTGTGATAACTAGTATATGTCTGAGTCAAGCAGAAAAGGTCAGATAAGTTGATGTTAGGGAAATGAACCCTAAGATATATATTCAAATGGTTTTTTTTTCTTTCATGAGATTGTTTTTTAACACATTTATAAGATGATTTCTCTGTTGCTTTTTATGTCCCTCCTCACTGTATAACCCCTGCTTTCACAGTATTTGATGTCTGTATAATTTGTGGAGGGGAAGGGAAAAAACAAATCGTTTAAACAGGGATACAGGTGGACCCATTTCAACAATGAGATGTAAAAGTCGTTATGTCGAAAATGAACTTTACAAATTTGGTGGGGGGAGGATGATGGGGGTGCGGGAGGAGGATGGGAAGGGATGGGAAGGGGAAACAAAGGAGGAGGCTACAATGTTTGATAAGAAATGCATTCATTATTTGCTCATGTAATTGTAACCCCTCTGTATAGTACTTTTCACAATAAAAAAGATAAATCAGTCATACTGATTCTGTATTTATTGTAAATGTTGATTTTTTCATTAATTATTTCCTTTAGTTTGCTATTTTTAAAACATTGTGTTAAATAATGTATAACTTGGTAACTAATTTTGGATGCCTCCTTAAATTTTGTTCTGAGTGTAATGTCTCACTTCCGTTCCTAACCTGTGAAATGATGTTGATTACAAAATAATTCTAATAGCCACTGTTTATAATACACAAAATCTCATAAGCATGACACCAAAAGCATTGGTTAACATTTGGATATCAGGGTCTCATGACTGGTGAGGCCTATCTGCATGAGTATCATTGTACCTAGATACCTCAGCCTAAATTCAGCCACTGTTTAAAAATGTTTATATCTTTGTCACCCATCAGAGATTAAGTCTGAATATAAAGCCTAAGGAAAATGATAAAGTAAGAATTTAGCTTTTCTGGATATAAAATAACAATATGCATCATAGAGCAACTCACTGGTTTAAATCAACCTATTTCTCCAAAACATTCTAAGTATTTCCTTAAAATGTGTATTATTCTCTTGAAAGGAATGGGGAATGTGAGAAGAGGACTAACCAAGCATTGCCTTCAAATATACATAATTTGGATGTACCTCTACAATTCACTTTAAGCATTACTGATAAAAAATGTTTAAATAATTGATTTTCTGGTCAGATATAATATATCCTAGTTTCATATACTAAACTACATTCAGAAAATGGTATATACCGATTAACTAAAGAAAGTCCTGGAAGAAAAAATGGCATCTCTATACTATGTGATGCCCAATTCTTAGGTATTTCATCCTGCCTCCATTTAATGAATTTGATTGTTTAAATCCTTCATAATTTAGTAATTAAAATCGATCAGTGTCCTATAATATAATTGTGTATGATTTTATCCTAGAATGATTCAAGGAGTGCCCATTCAATCAGGACAAACATCACATTCCATTGGTATTCATGTGTATAGGAATGAGTTTCTTAGGCTCTCCTGCCATTTAAAGGTGGCAGGATCAGGATTCGAACTGTGGGCTCCAGCTCCCACCACTTAAACCTGAGAATAGGGAACTCACCTGTCTGTCCAAGAACATTAGCAAGAGCAGTGATAAGGCAGGCACAAGTGTCTCTCAGCATTCCTCCTTGATACTTATAAGGCTGTGATAGGAGGATCATGGTCAATGTCACCCTAGGCAGAAATGTCCTTGAGCCCATTTTCCTACTTCAGTGCCAACAAACCAGAAGTTGGGGCGTATGGCTCCAGTTGTAGGAGGCTAGCCTTAAGCAAAAGCAGCTCATCGACTGTGCCCAGATCCTTAGTTCAAGATCTGGAACTGGCAACAAACAGATATATAGAACAATCTGTGCAGCCATCCAGGTAAAGCAGGTGACCCTCAGCAGCCTTTATTTACATTTTATGCTGAGGCCAATGCAGGAACAAGCACAAACGAGGCAGGGAAAGAGAAGATGAGGTTTCTTAGAAGTAATCAATATTCAGAAAATTAAACTTTGGAACATAAAATGGTAGCATAAAAACTACCATTAAAAAAAGATGAAGGGAATGGGAATGTGGATTACTGAGAGTCATTTCCTTCCATGCAAGAAGACCTGGGTTCGATTCCTCAGTAGCACATACACAGAAAAAGGCAGAATTAGTTCTGTGGCTCAAGTAGTAGAGAGCTACAGACAGTGCCAAGGCCTTGTGTTCAACCCAAGAACTGGCAAAGAGATAGCTAGGTATATAGGTACGTAGGTAGGTATGTAGATACATAGATACATAGATAGATACATAGAAAGATGAGAGGTGAATCTGGTTTTGGATGTCAGGAGGAAAGAAGGGCTTTCATAACTGTTTTCTACCTTCAAATACAATGTTACCCTGGAGTTCTTCCTGCTAACAAGGCTAGGGTTCAGATCCTGAGAACTTCATTTGAACCCAGGATGGGTCAATAATGTTTCTTTCCTGCTTCTATACCTGGAGAACTCTAAGAACATTTAGAGTGCAAGTACTTATCACCAACGGAAACACAGGAAACTCTTGAACTTCTGACATTTCAGCAGTGGAAGCCTGAGTGTCATAGACATTCCTGCCCTGGCTGGCTTCACCCTGTGATCCTGAGACTTCAGCTAGGATGACAGGTGTGAGGAACTGGTGCTCTGCTAGGTTCAGAACTGTAATGGCATTGACAATACAAGTCAAGGCTCATCATAAAGGGTTTGGGGAGCATATTAAGCCTTTCAACAATGGACCTTTCAGAACCCTGTAGGACACAATGTTGTAATTCTAGAGTCTGAGAGACTGGGCATATGGATGTGCTACACTTGAACCTGGAGCTCTGACTCCAATTCTGGTGTACATCAGCGTTCATTTCCAGAGAATGTTCTCCTAATCAGCAAATAGGAAAAGTAATTTGATTGACCCTCACTTTTTTCCAGTTGTCTGTCTGGAACTCAAACCTGGGCACTGTCCCTGAGCCCTTCAGTTCAAGGTGAACTCTCTACCACTTGAGTCATAGTGCCACATGTGGTCTTTTTGTGGTTCATTGAAGATAAGAGTCTAACAGGCTTTCCTTGCATAGGCTGTATTTGAACTGTGGTCTTCAGATCTCAGTCTCCTGAGACGCTAGGTATACAGTTGTGAGCCACCAGCATCTGGCCTATTGTTTCTACTCTCCTGGGGCTTGATCTTAGGGTATGGGTACTGTCTCTGAGCTTCTTTTTCTCAAGGCTAGTGCTCTACCACTTGAACCACTCCACAGCTTCTAGGTTTTTCTGAGTATGTGGCACTGAGGATTCAAACCCTGGCATTCATGCATGCTGAGCAAGCTCTATACCACTAAGCCACATTCCCAGCCCCACCCTTAAAATTTTATCCCACAACTTGCCTATCCTCAAGAAAAGGCTTCTGAGTGTAAATCATCTAAAGAAATCCCTTAGGAAGTTGTCAAAAGATAACTAAGACAAAGCTCACACTTGGGAGAGACTCTAAAGGTGATGACTGTGACTAATGCCTCCATTTAATTATGTATCATGTTTCAACACTTAATAAAGTATTAATGAAAAACAAGTCAATGACCTAATTTATTTTGTATAATTTTCTAATAGATGTGAAAAACATAATAAATATTATGTGTATAATAATACTAAATACAATAAACTATAAAATGTATAAAATAAAATAAATACAAAATCAATTAAAATCATAATATGTAATAAACATACACATGTAAATATATAATATATTACACATATATAGAAATATTTTTTCTATTACAGGTCCTTCATTCAGAACTCTAGCCTGAATTTCTTTTCCTCCAGGACAGTGAGTTTTTCGTTCACCCATGGTGCAAAAGAGTTACCTGGAATGTGAAATCAAATCCCAGCAATGATGGAAATACTGCCCCCAGTTCCAAGACAGTGACTAAATTTTTAAAATCAAGTAGTTATGCTTATTCAGTTCCATACTGAACACTAAGAAAAAGCAGTGTAGAATTTTGTGTATCTATTCAGACATTTTTCCCTTACCCCCAAAAGGCTTCTCTGAGCATGACTTTTTTCATTTTTTTATTGTAAAAATATTATACAGATGGGTTACAGTTAAATGAGCAAGGCACATTTCCTATTGAACATTGTTGCCTCTTCCTTTGTTTTCCCCAAAACATCCCTTCCCTCTCATCTCCACATCTACTCCTCCTGCCGATCTCAGTGACTTATTTTTTTTATTTTTGGCTTTGCACAGGGTTTGATCTCAAGTAGTGGCAACTCTGAACTTTTCTTCACATTGCAACACATTTACCAAGACCCTGAGTTCAAATTCCAGGCTAGGAAAGAAAACTGGCACAAATTCCAAACCAGGGAGCTTTATTTTTTTATTTAGTTAAATGATTAATTAATTTTTTAATTTAATCTTTATTTTGCCAACACAGGGGTTGAACTCAGGTCGTGCAACTCTGCCTCAGCTTCAATCGCCCTAGGCTGGAGTACAATCTCTGGACCTATAGCCGATCTTGGGATCCTAGGCCCAGAGGGCTTGCACGAAGAAAAATAAAGTAGGATACCACAAAAAGTGGTGAGCTGCAGAGGGCTGGGGTTTACATTTTTTATCTTTACACGGTGACCATCCTGGTTCTGAATGACACAGCTGCAATTGGACCTGACCAGCCATTGCTGAAGGCTGGTGGGCTATCAAGGAAACCATAGGCCTACCTGTCAACCATAGGCCCATTGGTTCAAATCCTGATCCTGACACCTACCAATGGCAGGAGATCACAAGAGACTAATTCCTGTGCATAGGAATACCTATTGAAAGAGTACTTCATGCTTCATTGTAGTCTAAAATTGGATGCAATAATCCTATCATACGGATTGATCTTAATTAATAGTTTATTGAACATGAAAAGAATAATATTCCTTCAGTGGCGGTATAATAAATGCCTAAAAGTTGTTAGGAATATAGTAGGTTTCATTCAATCATAGACAAACAGATCTGGTGCTCCTTTCCAATATGTATTTATTTGCATACCACCATCTGCCTATCCATGTATCACTGTTTTGGCCAAAACTAGGACTGGATCTCAGCACTTGGGAACCACCTGACAGCTTCATTGGCTAGAGGCTGCTGTGCTCACACACATCCATTCATGAATTGGGACTGCTAGGCCCTGACTTCAGATCCAAGCACTGCCAAAAATATAATCTTGCAGTAAGAAGCCGAGTATGACACATGTTTTCCTTTTCTGGGAGAGTCCTGAGTGTCATGCATGATGGATATCATATCTACAAATCTGGATGCTGTGATAGGATGTAAACAATGTAATAAATGGTAACGGTGTCATCAGAGTCAATAAAATAATTGCTAAATAAATGAATAAAACCAGAAATAAAATGAATAACTACACCAAACACAATACGTACTGAATATCTGTATGGAAGTATAAATCCTGTGTTTAAAATGGATATGAAGTGTCTGTTTTCCCAGCCTGAAGCTTGAATTCAGACCTAGGGAACAGGCCTGACTTTCTTGTCTTCAAGCATGGTCAGATTCCCTTCTCTCACAGTGCTGCTTATTTACCTAGACCTTGAGTTCAAATACCAGGCCTGGCAGAAAAAATGGTACGAATTGCAAACCAGGGGGCTAAGTTTTTAATGGCGGGTTATTGTGGAAGCATTGTCCTGCATGACAACATAGGTTGTGAGCCTTGGAGAAGCAAAAGTTGAGGAGGTGACACCTCCAGAAATTGAGAATCGCAGAGGATGGAGACATGCCCCAGACCTAGAGGGATGTGGCTCTGCGAGCACTCAGAGGCTGAAATCCACAGGGGGAAACTCCTGCTGCAGGAGTGGTGACCCCTTTGCAGGGATCACCACACAGCAGCTCAGTGGCAGACAGAGCTGGAACCACAGGCCTCCTGCCCCATGAGCTGACACCAGAGCAGGCGTGGGGATGGGAAATGGGACAGGGGGCATCCGAGAACAAAATCTGCTTCATCCATGACCTGTATGATGACGTGGACTTCCATAGTCTAGCAGATGAGCACCACCATCGATGCAGCCAGCTGTTGGCACACATCTGCACTGTCTTGGAGTCCCTCATGGCGTGTAAAGAGCAGATGTTCATCCTGGATGAACTGTGTCTGGAGAAAGCCAAGCGTGTGTGCTGGCTTTCCCAGGAGAAGATGGAGAAAAGAGAGCTGGGGGAGCTGCTGTCCCTTCTTGCAGGGGAAGGAGCAGATAGAAGGCTCCAGATGCTGGCACAGGATGAGCCCCCATAACTGCAGCTGCTTCAGATGCCTCAGGCTCTGGGGTGGGCAAAATGAGGGAGGAGCAGAAAGGTTTTGAAGAATTGCAACTTCAAGACAGCTTGGAAACTGCCAGAGGAGTGGTCTGGGTTCCCGACCCTATAGATGACTCCCCTTTGGAGCACATCCTGCAGCAGATGCCCCACATCCAGAGCCACCTACAGCTGGTAGGATTGGTCAAGGAGCGCTCCCTTTCTTTCTTCTGTAGACTGATGTGGATGATGACTCTCTATGTGACATACTGATTCTTAAAAGCCACTTCAGCCACCAGAAATAAGTGGCCAGGTAGCCTTCTCTCAGGCCTCCATCTGCCGTGTGATGGGAAGGGTAAACTGAAGGTCAGTTAGGGCAGAAGCTGCCGGGAAGCGGCCCGAATTCAAGGGATATCTAATAGCCCATTGGTGGCCAGGGAAGAGACCTATGTTATGCTTATCTCAAACAATAAATTGTTTTCAAAGGAAAGAAAAACCTCCAACAAAGATTTGTTCTTCAAGGCCTCTGGCTTGAACTCAGGGCCTGGCCCCTGTCCCTGAGCTCTTTTTGGTTAAGGCTGTCATTCTACCAGTTGAGTGTTTTCTGATAGTTCATCGAAGATAAGAGTCTCACACACTTTCCTACCCAAGCTGGCTTGGCACCATGATCCTCCAGATCGCAGCTTCCTGAGTATCTAGGATGACAGGTATGAGCCCCCAGTGCCCAGCTTGTGATGACTTTTGAAGGCATTTTTTCAAGTCTGTAAAAGGAGTTGCAAAGGGCCTGGATAGACCATGACCCAAACAAGGAGCTAGGATGGGAGAAGGCTCACCTTCTAGCCATTCTGTTCTCCAAAATTAAAGATGCCAGTTGGTGTTGTATGCATCAAATACCTAGGCCAACAGCTATCAGGCTTAGTGGGGAATAGGTAGAGAATACCCAAAGATTGCAGTGTAGAAATCTCTGATTTTGCATGCATGTGGTGTGTGTGTGTGTGTGTGTGAGAACTCAGGGCCTAGGCTCTATCCCTGAGTTTTCTTGGTCAAGCCTAGTACTTGGCCACTTGAGCCACAGTCCCACTTGTTTTATGATGGTTAATTGTAGGTAGGAGTCTCATGCACTTTCCTGTCCAAGGTGGCTTGGATCAAGAGTAAACACAACTCATAGGTACAATCCCCATGGTGGGCAACTCCTGCCCCTTGCTGGCCAGACATGGAACATGAGAGGCCGTGCCATTTTCCTCTAGATTTCAATTGGGGGAAGTGACCAGGGCCAAGCTGACTTTTGCTCACCATGGGTGCTGATGCCAGAGCAGGTCTGTTCCACCCTAGGCCAAGAGAGTGCCAGGAGTCCCGGATCCCAGGGGCACAAGGAAGGGAGAGGTCAGCTCCAGGCCAAGCTAAGAGTCTTTGCCCACAGACACCCCAACTTGGCCTTCCTGATCACCATAAGATCTGACAAAGAACAACCCCAAAAAAACAAAATTGGAGCTATGGGTCAAAGTGCTAGAGCTCTAGCATTGAACCAAAGAGATCAGGGACAGAGCCCCCAAGCTTTGAGTTCAAGACCCCCAGCTGACCCTGCCCCATAAAACACAGGTTGGCTAAAGTAAACTTGTAGGATTTGTGAAATGTTTCTGAAGAATGGTGATACTAAAGAAAGCACCCTAATTCTAATGACAGCTGAAATTGTGACATACAGCTATGTGCTGAGTCCTTCACAGGGTGCTGTTTGCTGGGGCCTTCCCACATGGAGTTTTGTGCTGAGTCCTTCAAAAGTTGCGGTGTGCTAATTCACCCCAAAGGGTCCTGCTATGTGCTGAGCCTTTGAGAAATGAGGGAGGAGGTGAATTTTTCAAGTGCTTTGTGCCAAGACCTTAAAATAGGGTGCTCTGTACTGTCCTGCAAATGGTGCGATGGGCTGAATCCCTTGACAGTGTGGTATGTACTGAGTCCTTCCACACTGTGGTATGTGCTGAGTCTTTCAAAATTGTGCTATCTGCTTAGTTTTTGAAGGGTGCTATGCACTGAGTGCTTTACACAGAGTGCAATGTACTCAGTCTTTCAAAGGGGGCTGTGTGTCTTAACACAGGATGCTATGTATTGAGTCCCTGGGAAACAGTGCTGTGCGCTTGAGTTTTTCAAAGCATGCCATGTGCTGAGTCCTTTACACTGTGGGCTATGGACTCCCTCTTTCAAAGGATGCTGTGTGCTGAGTGCTCTACACAGTGTACTATATACTGAGTCATTCAAAGGGAGCTGTGTACTGAGTCCTTTACACAGAGTGCTTTGGGCTGTTTTTTGAAGTGTGCTGTGTGCTGAGTCATCTCAAAGGGTGCTATGTTCTGAGTCCTTGAGAGGCAGTTATCCCCAACAAGCACACACACACAAACACACACATACACACACACACACACACACGCACACAAGGGTCACTGTACACCTGCTTGGTGTGTAGAGTGGAGGGGGAAGGAGGAGAGTCTCCTCCCGTGGTGGGGCTGAGGGGAGATTCGATCACCTGGGCAGGTACTGGGGTTAGGGGGGAGTGATGAGCTGAGGTGAGGCTACAATTGCGTGGCCTGGAAGCCTTAGGGCCCAGTCAGGGCTGGGCTTGCAGCAGGGGTGGGGGTGGGGGCAAAGGGGAAGGGAGCATGGCAAGGGGAGGAGGGGTAGGACCCAGGGCACACTGTGTTCGCAGCAGGGGGCGGGTGCACTCCGTGGGGACAAGGCAGCCCAGGAGAGGAGTGAGGTCAGAGAGAGAGAGAGAGAGCAGATCGAAGAGTGAGCACACACACAAAGGCAAGCAGCTTTATAGGCTGGCAACCTCCCAAATCTTAGCGCATGTCCTGTCGGGGAGCACAGAGCATGTGGAGCTTATGCAGCAGGACATTGCCACAGGCAGCTACTCGGAGGTGTGGTGGCCATGGCAGGCCTGAGTCTGAGGTCCCTGCACAGGGAGTATGGCAGTGGAGGTGGCTGAGGTGGGGGCAGTGTTGGCTCATGAGGAGGAGCAGAGGCCATGTGCAGTCCCTACATGCCCCGCAGACGTGAGCCTGCCCACTTCCTGAAGCATCGCGTTTCAAACATGGTGTTTTTGGCTCAGACCCATGGTGCCTCTTGAAGTCGCCTAGCAGAGATGGCACGCCCCTGGTTTGCTTGCAGCCCCTAGCAGGTCTCGGATTCCAGTCCTCATACTCTGGGCCTGCATGCCTCTGGAGCCTCTGCCTACAGCTTCTCCCAGTAGCACACATGAGTGGCTGCCCCATGGGCCTGCACCCTGGGAACCCTCCTGCCAAAAGACCCTCTCCTGCTGACATTGACCCGCCCTTCCTGCCTCCCCTCTCCTGTCCTGCTATTGTGTGCCCCATGCCCCACAGCCTGTCATGTCCCTGCCACAAATGTACCCCAGGGTTGGAGAGTGGGAGTGGGTGTTGACCCCGGGATCCCACCACCACACTAGTAAACGGTGTACCAGGAAATGGAGTGATGCAGGAATGGGTGAGGAGGGGCCGCCACAGAGCTCGTGGCCTGGAACAGTGGGAGCCACACAGCTGTGCATCTGCACCCTTCCTCTCCCTGTTGGGAACCTGGTGGCTTTAGTCAGAGGTGGGAAGCAGCACCTCCACACCTGCCTTCTTGGGTCTTTTGCTTTTTGCTGGGGGTGGTGGGTGTTGGATGCAAAAGATAGGCCCTCCTTGCTGTGTGAGCCCTTATGTTCTGTGCTCGGTCACCCTTTCACCTGAGGAGGGTCCCAGAAAAGCCCAATAGTTATGTGAGGGCACTTGGAATCAGATAGAAGGTGAATATCTGGGAAGAACACACCCCCTCTGACATGCATATACCTGACCTGTCCCCCCACATCAGCTGTCAACTGTTCTCACAGGGTGATCACATTTCCTAGCTCTCCCAGTATCTGCTGGCTCACATTCCATCTGCTCTCCTAGTCCTTCACAAGAATCCCTGAAGTCACCCAGAAGCATCTAGACTGGAAATAGGGAGTCTGTCCATGTATGTAGCCTTTAGGACCCCATGCATTTTGCAACACTGCCCCCACCCCAGGTCAGACACTCCTCTGGGATACTGTGACACCCCTGCTTGTTTTTAATCCTGGCTCTGAGGTTCCACCTATCTCAGGACACCTTCATAGAGAATCCTGGCCTGGGATTTTGGTGAATGGTGAGGAAATGCTGGTAGTTCCCAAGGGAAAGTGTCTGGCCCTTGAGAAAGGGAGAGGCAGAGTGGTTCTGCGTTATTAGAGCGGTGCTCCTTTGGGTGGGAGCCACTAGTTTGACAAGGGAATCCCTGTGCTCCAGCTTGTACCTTGTCCCAGAGGAGGAACCAACAAACTCAGGAGAGACACTGCTGGGTCTATTTGTGTGTGTGTGTGTGTGTGTGTGTGTGTGTGTGTGTGTGTGTGTGTGTGTATGCATGAGAGAGAGAGAGAGGGATGAGGGAGAGAGAGAGACAGAGAGAGAGAGAGGGATAGAGAGAGGAAGAGAGACAGAGAGGGAGAGAGAGAAGGAGAGAGAGATCATCGTTCTCCTTACACTTGCCTGTCTGTGCTCAGGTGAGTGATCAGTTGGCAAATTGCAGGTGCTGCATGGAGGAGTCTTCTGTCACAGGTCTGGATTTATGTGTGTGTGTGTGTGTGTGTCTGTGTGTATGTGTGTGTGTGTTCAGAGAACAGGGAGAACAATGAAAACATATTTAAGTCATTGTGTCTAAAAAGAGCAAAAGCATTTTATATGTGTGTGTGTGTGTGTGTGTGTGTGTGTGTGTGTGTGTGTATGCTTCTTTTTTCATCAATGCCAAGTATGAGTCCAGCCATAATTTTTGTTTTCTCCTTGAACGTTTCTTGGCTCCTTTTTGGAGAAATTTTCAGTAGACGTTCCTTTCCACCTACCTCTTCCCTATTTCCTCTAGCCCACAGTAGCTGCTGGGCCTGTGTGGGTCTCCCCTAGGAGGCCTGTGTGAATTGCAGACCAGAGTGGACACCTGTCTTTCTGTCTTCAGCCAGAAGGATGATGAGGCAAGTGTGAATGCAGCCGTATTCTTCTAGCCAGACAGTCTGCTCTCATGTGTATACTTGGAGCTAATTCAAGGGTTGGGAATGTGCCTGCCAAATATAATTAAGGAATTAAATGCGGAGGGGTGAGGGAGGAGGGCAGGGGCTGTGAGGCTAGGAGGGTTTGGAGAGTGGTGAACGGTGTGACATGGCACATGGTTCACCACGACCAAGGATGAGAAGGCAAACTTACCCAGAGCATTGACTGTGTCCGTGGGAATCTGGGCAGGGTGCTCTGGACCCCCACTGGTGACATGGATTCCCTCGCGCGGCATTGTACCAGTGGTCAATCATCTCTGGGGTCCAGAAAACTCCAATCTGTGTCCCGCCTGGGCAGTTTCCAGCTGGGCAGTGGTAGGCACGTGCATTCCCCCTGTGGATCCCGCTCGTTATCAGGCCATGGCAGTTAGCAAGGGCTCTCTGAATGCCAGTTTCTTTTTTTTTTATTTTAATTTTTATTTTTTGTGAACATACTGTACAGAGGGGTTACAATTACATAAGCAAGATAATGAGTACATTTCTTACCAAGCATTGCAGCCTCCTCCTTTGTTTACCCTTCACATCCCTTCCCAGCCTCCACCCGCCCACCCCCGACACAACCTCCCCGCCCCCCCCCCCCCCCCCCCGCACCAAAGTTGTAAAGTTCGTTTTCGACATGACAACTTCTACTTCTCAAAGTTGAAACGTTAAACGACTTGTTTTTCCCCATCTCCTCCACAAATTACAGATATCAAATATAGTGAATGCAGGGGTTATACTGTGGAGGAGGGACACACAAAGCAACAAAGAAATAATCTTATAAATGAGTTAGAAACACATGCATGAAAGCAAAAAAAACATTGAAATACATATCTAAAGGTTCATTTTCCTAACATCACATTATCTGACCTTTTCTGCTTGACTCATACATGTAGTAGATATTGCAAATAAGGGAAACCATTGGACCTATGTTTCTTTGGGCTTGGCTTACTTCACTTAATATAATTTTTTCCAAGCCTTTCCATTTCCTAACAAATGGGGAAATGTCATTCTTTTTGATGGAGACATAGAATTCCATTGTGTATATATACCACATTTTCTTGATTCATTCATCTACTGAGGGGCATCTGGGTTGGTTCCATATCTTAGGTATGGTAAATAATGCTCCAATAAACATAGTTGTGTTGGTAGCATTAGTGTGGTCTTGTTTGTAAACATTAGGGTAAATGCCCAAAAGTGGTATTGCTGGGTCATAGGGGAGCTCTATGTGAAGTCTTTTGAGGAACCTCCATACTGTTCACAAAGTGGTTGAACTCCCACCAACAATGAAGTAAGATTCCATTCTGTCCACATCACCTCCAGCATCTGTTGTTGTTAGATTTCTTGATTATAACCATTCTAACTGGAGTGAGGTGATATCTCAATGTTGTTTTGATTTGCATTTCTTTTATGGCTAGGGTTGTTGAGCATTTCTTCATGTGTCTATTGGCCATCCTTCTTTCTTCTTCAGAGAAGTTTCTCTTTAAGTCTTTAGCACACTTATTTATTGGGCAGTTGTTTCTTTGAGGATTTGTTGTTGGAGGATTTAATTTTTTGAGTTCCAAGTATATTTTAGAAATGAGACCCTTGTCCATTGTAAGGCTATTGAAGATCTACTCCCAATCTGTGGGCTTTCTACTGATCTTGCAAGATATGTCCTTTGCCATGCAGAAGCTCTGCAACTTCATGCAATCCCATTTGTCAAACCCTTCTTTGATTTGTTGTGTTTCCGGGTCTCTATTCAGAAAATTTCGGGCTGAGCAAAGGAGACCTAGGGTTTCTCCTATTCCATCCTGTAATGTTTTCAGAGTGTCTGCTTTGACTCAGAGGTCTTTGATCCATTTGGAGTTGATACTGGTGCAGGGTGATATATAAGGATCTAGCTTTAGTTTTCTACAAGTAGTTAACCAATTTTGCCAGCACCATTTACTGAAGAGGCTGTCTTTCTTCCATTCTATCATTTTAACTCCCTTATTGAAGATTAGATGGCTATAGGTCTGTAGGTTCATTTCTGGGTTTTCAATTCTATTTCATTTGTCCTGAGGTCTGCTCTTATGCCAGTACCAAACTGTTTTGATTACTATGGCTTTATAATAGAGTTTGAAATTTGGTATTGATATTCCTCCAGCAGTGTTCTTTGCCTTGAGGAGCGTTTTAGCTATTATGGGTCTTTTATTATTCCATATGAATTTTTGGATTGGCTCTTCTATTTCCTTGAAGAATGAGGTTGGAATTTTGATAGGTATCGCATTGAATTTGTAGATAGCTTTGGGAAGTACTGCCATTTTCACGATGTTGATCTTTCCAATCCAGGAGCATGGGAGTTTTTGCCATTTTCTAAGTTCTGTTTTGAATTCCTTTTTCAAGATTGTAAAGTTTTAACCATAGAGGTCCTTCACTTCTTTCGTTAAGTTAATTCCTAGGTATTTTATTTTTTGAGGGGCTATTACAAATGGAGTTACTTTCCTAATTTCAGCCACACTTTTCTCATTGTTGACATACAGAAAAGCCATTGAGTTTGGGGGGTTAATTTTATACGCTGCTACGTTGCCAAAGTTTTGAATCAGCTTGAGTAATTCGGGATTGGAGTCTATGGGATTCTTTAAATACAAGATCATATCATCTGCAAAAAAGTGAGAGTTTTTTTTCTTCTTTCCCTCTTTGGATCCCTTTTATGTTTGCATCTTTTCTTATTGCTGTAGCTTGGCATTCTAATACGAGATTGAAGAGAAGTGGAGAGAGTGGTCGTCCTTATATTGTTCGTGAGTTAAAAGGAAATGGCTTTATTTTTTCACCATTAAGTATAATGCTGGCTGTAGGTTTGTCATATACAGCCTTTATTGTATTGAGGAATGTTCCATAGATTCCTAATTTTTCCAAAACCTTCATCATAAAGGGGTGTTGGATCTTGTCGAATGCATTTTCTGCATTTATTGAGATAACCATGTAGTTCTTATCCTTGCTCCTGTTGATGTGATGAATAATATTAATTGATTTGCCTATATTGAACAAGCTTTGCATCCCTGAAATGAATCCTGTTTGATCGTGGTGCATGATTTTTTGGATGAATTGTTGAAGTCGATTGGCCAAAATTTAGTTGAGAAGTTTTACATCAATGTTCATCAAAGAAATGGGTCTATAGTTCTCTTTCTTTGATGAGTCCCTGCCTGGTTTTGGGATGAGGGTTATGATGGCTTCATAGAATGTGTTCGGTAGTGAACTTTCTCTTTCAATTTCATTGAAGAGTTGGAGGAGTATTGGTGTGAGCTCTGCTTTGAAGGCCTTGTAGAATTCCACTGTAAAACCATCTGGTCCTGGACTTTTCTTAGCTGGGAGGTCTCTTATTGCTGTTTCTATTTCAATGCTTGATATGGGCCTGTTAAGATGGTTTAACTCATCTTGGTTTAGTTTTGGCATGTCAATATTTGCTAGGAAAAGGTCCATTTCTGTCAAGTTCTCAAACTTATTAGCATAAAGTTTTGAGAAGTATTCCTTTAAAATGTTCTGAATCTTGGTTGTTTCCGTGGTGATGTTTCCATTCTCATCTCTGAGTTTATTTATTTGGGTGTGTTCTCTTCTTTTTCTGATAAGATTTGCTAAAGGTCTGTCAATTTTGTTAATTTTTTCGAAGAACCAACTTTGGTTTTGTTGATTCTTTCTGTAGTTTTTGTGGATTCTAATTCATTTAATTCTGATTTAATTTTGATTATTTCTTTCCATCTACTGGATTGGAGTTTATCTTGCTGCTCTTTTCCAAGGAGTATCAGATGTGTCATTAAATTGTTGGTTTCAGATCTCTCCAATATGTTGATGTAGGAACTCAGAGCTATAAACTTGCCTCTGAGTACTTCCTTTGCTGTGTCCCAGAGGAGCTGGTAATTTGTGTGCTCATTTTTGTTGAATAGCATGAACATTTGAATTTCCTTTCTAATCTCTTCCATGACCCACTCGTGATTCAGTAGTGTGTTGTTCAGCCTCCTTGTGTTACCGGACTTTCTTTGGTGGCTTTTGGTGTTGAGTTCTAATTTTATTTCCTTGTGGTCAGAGAGAATGCAAGGTATAATTTCAATATTTCTGAATTTGGACAAGTTTGCTTTGTGGCCTAAAATGTGGTCTATTTTAGAAAATGTTCCATGTGCTGGTGAGAAAAACATGTATTATGATATTGCTGGGTGAAATATTCGGTAGATGTCTGTTAAATCTAGTTGATTTTGCAGGTGTTTAGATCTGCGGTTTCTCTGTTGAGTTTTTGCAGAGTTGATCTATCTAGTGGGGAGAGTGGTGTGTTAAAATCCCCAATAATTAATGTCTTTGGATCTATGTGGGATTTGAGGGAAAGTAGTGTTTCTTGGATAAATTTGGGTGCTCCATTGTTTGGCGAATAGATATTTAGAATTGTAATATCCTCCTGAAGGAGGGATCCCTTAATTAGTATTTAATGACCTTCTTTACATATTCTCACGAATTTTAATTTGAAGTCTATTTTATCTGATATTAGGATTGCAGCTCCAGCTTGTTTATGCGGTCCGTTTGTTTGGTAGATTTTTCTCCAGCTTTTAACATTGAAATTGTGTTTGTTTTTATGGGCAACATGTTACTCCTGAAAGCAGCAGATAGAAGGATCTTGTATTTAATCAAACTAGACAGTCTATGTCGCTTAATTGGAGAGTTAAGTCTGTTAATGTTAAGATATAGGACTAAGAGGTATTTGGGAGTTCCTGCCATGTTATCCACCTTCTTGGGCGTTGCAAAAACTGAGTTCGTCCTATGGTTCTTGGATTCTCAGTTTGGGTGCAGTTTCTTGGCCTTTATTGTGGTCTTGTTGGTTTTCTATATGTAGGACATCTTTAAGAATCTTTTGTAGGGCTGGTTTGGAGGAGATGTATTGTTTCAATTTTTCTTTGATATGGAAGTTTTATATTTGGCCTTCAGTTATGAAGGAGAGTTTAGATGGGTACAGTATTCTTGGAGGATAGTTGTTTGTTTTTAGGGCATGGCATACATCATTCCAGGCTCTTCTTGCTTTGATTGTCTCTGCTGAGAAATCTGAGGTGATTCTAATAGGTTTTCCTTTATAGGTGATTAATCTTTTCTCCTTCACAGGTTTAAGGATCTTTTCCTTGGTCTGAGTTGATCCTGTGGGGATTATAATGTGACGGTGGGATGGTCTATTTGGAGTTCTAAAAGCTTCTTGTATCTGAATAGGTCCATCTTTTTGCATTTTTGGGGAGGTCTCTGCTAGGATCCTGTTAAACAAATTTCCTAGACCATTAACTTCTGTTCCTACGTGCTCCTCTACACCCATTATCCTTAGATTAGGTCTTCTGATGGTGTCTTCCAAGTGTTGGATAGATCTATCATATTTCTTGGACTTGTCTTGGATGGTTGTATGTTCTTTCTCTATAATATCCAGGCTGTCTTCAATCCCTGAGATTCGGTCTTTTGCATGGTCTAACCTGCTGTCAAGACTTTCTACTTTGTTTTTTATTTCTTTTCCTTCCAATTGCTCAGCTTTGATGTTTTCAAATTCTTTGTTGAAGCTTTGTTTTAGATCTTGTATGAACTTCTTTACTTCCTTAATTTGGTGTTCAGTCTTTATTCTCAAATCAGTTCGTTGATTGGTTATGGTTTCCTTGGACTCCCATTCCTTCTGTTGGGTTCCATTCAGCATTCCCTTTGTGGTCTCCCTGACTTGCTTCAACTCTTTGTTAATGGATCCCATGAATGCCTTTAGTGATCGTTTTGTATTCTCATCCTGCTCTCTCAATTCTTGTATTCCTCTTTGCTTAGCTTCCTCCTGTTCATGCCATTCCTGTAGTTCTCTTTGAGTGTTCTCAGCCTGTTCACACCATTCCTGCCTTTCTCTTTGAGTATTCTCAAGCTGCTCATGCAAATCCTGTAGCAGTTTTTGAGTAGCTTCCTCACGCTCATGATATTCCTGTATAAACCTTTGGATTGCCTCCTCTCTCTTTCTCTCACTCTCATACAGAGTCCTTTGTAGGATTCCAATCTTTTCCTGCATTGACCTATTGTTTGCCTATTCTCTCTTCCTATCATGCTCATACAGAGTCTTTTGTAGGTTTTCAATCTTTTCCTGTATTGACCTTTTGTTTGCCTCCTCTCTCTTCCTATCTTGCTCATACAGGGTTCTTTGTATGTTTTCATTTATCATGTTTGTCAGCAGTGTTTGTAGAGCTATTTGGGAACTCTCCTTTGGATTATTCATTATCTGTTCTGTCCCCTGATTATAATGCCATTTTTCTTGTGGTTTTCCGGCTTACTCTGCTCATTTGCGATAAAAAGAACACCAGTTTTGTGCTAGAACACTAACTTAAGGCATGCATCAACGAAAGTCTGAATTTGCACAGTCAATAGTCTGCAGATACAATCTAGTTCAACAGATACCTCTATTCAACATCAAACAGCTATATATTAATGGACTATGAACCTCAAAGAAGAATTTGATAAACCAGAAATTATTAGGGTTAGGGAGAGTTGTGGGTAAAATATAGGAATAGTGTGATGTGGGAAGGTACAGGGAGAGTTAACTTAACTAAGTCCTAGTCTCAAAGCAGGAAATAGGTTGGATAGGATGAAAGTAGAGAGAGAGAATTCAAGAAGAAAGAGAAAGCAATAAAAAAAGAGACCAGAAAAAATACAAAAATAAAAATTATTAATATGCAGAAACCAGAACAAACTATTCAAAGAACGTGAATGTAATGAAAGAAAGGGAGGGATATAAAGGAGATGTGAAAAATTTAAAAATAAAAATACTTAAAATATTATATAGGTATAAAGAGGTAGTACTGCTATTAAGGAATTTAAGTCTCAGAGGTTTTGAATTGAGTAATAAATTTGTGGATTAAGTGTGTACACAATATGGGATAGGGTCTAAGAGTCAACTACGGGTTTATGTGAGGATGTGCAGAACAACAATTAAGTCCCATAAAGAAGAACGAAAGAGAGAAAAAGTTGAGAAGGATAAGGAAGAAAGCAAAAAAATAAAGATCAGAAGTTCAGTCAAGCTAAGCAAAAAACAAAAAGAAAAAAATATTTTTTTTAAAAAGGGAAAAAAATGAAAAACACACACACGCATGTATCACTAAAATAAAGATTATAAGGGGAAAATGTTTCTAGAAAACAATTTTTTTCAAAAAATTTAAAAATTAAAAATTAAAATAAAGTTTTAGAAAAGAAAAAAATTTTTGTAAAAGGTATAAAAAAGAAGAAGAAGAAGAAAAAATTCTTTGATTTTTTTGGGGAGGGTTGGGAAAAATCCTGTATCTCCCTTGTGTCTGTAATCAGCCTCTGGTTGCAGTCTATGGTCTGCTTGTGGTCCTGTGGCTTTGTTGATTTCTTAAGTCAGTTTGTTTGGACAGGCAGAAAAATGCTCTGCTTTACCCAGGATTTTGCGATCCTCCTCCCAAGTTAGTTCAATGGGAGGGGGGTCTGCTTTGATTATCACAAAAGAGGGAGATGGCTTTTTCCTCAAGTTTGGAGATGCTGTGATGAGGCTAGGTTCTGGGTAGAGTTGAGGCCTTTCAGTAAACAGTAGCTTTTCCCGGAGGCTAGTTTGTGAGAAACTCACAGATCCCAGCCTGGAGCCACTCTCAGGGTTTCTCTTTACTGATATAGAGGCTGCTAAAGGTAGGGGCAGCCTCTGGCTCTGATTACCCAGTGAAGAAAGCCACTCCTAGGGCTGGCACCCAAACTGGGTGACTTTTCCCTGGGTGGAGCTGAGTCTGGCAGTTCATGCCGTTAAGTTCTTGTGACCTGATAAATGACGCCTTTTATTCCAAGGCCTGAGTTGGAGCTAGCAGCTCCGCCGAGCTTTGTTGGTATCCAAGATAGAGATCTCCCGTACTGGGAGGGGAGGGGTGGCCTTCCCTCTTCTGCTCTCTACGAAGGATTGAGGATGTCAGGCTTCTACTCACTCCAAGTCATGGTTCCTGGGTCGTCTCTGGTCTGCAAACTGCAGGATGAAGATGGCTGCTCCTTGTCGGTTCTTGGTGGTGTTGAGTGGAATCCGCTTGCCTGCCGCATCTGGCTCTTTCGTCCCAGACTCTCTCTCTTTCAGGTATGGCAGTACAGCCACCGCCGCAGCGGAAGCGGCGGCCGCTGCTGGCCATAGTTCAGATCTGTCTCCTTGCCTGGATTTTCCCTCTCTGGCCTAACTCTCTGTCCTGTGCTGGGACACTTGGTGTGATTCTCTGGCTTAGGACTGTTCACTGGAACTCTAAAACTGCTTTCTTTGCGAGAGCTTGCTGAGCCTCGAGCTTCTCCTCCGCCATCTTCCAGGAACTCCTCTGAATGCCAGTTTCTGTAACCTGTGTAGTCTGTCTAGAAGGAAAAGGGGACAGCTGACTTTGGAACCTTTTGATTGGGACAAATTAAATACCATGTTTTCCAGGGTTTTATCATGAAGCTGGCAATTTGCACTAACACCTGGGATTATGGGTCAAATTTGACAGACCATTTCAGCCACCAAACAATGACGTTCAAAGCACCACAGGGAGAGTTCCCTAGCCAGATGGTCTCCTGCTATGAACATCATGCCTTGACTGCCTTTCTCTGGCAGCTGTTGATTCTATTCCTGCTCTCTCTAGGGTGACCACCACAGTCGAGGACATGGGGGGGGGCAGAGATTGTGACCTCACCATCTCCAGCTTTCCTGCTGTGAGCAGAGATTATTCCCAGCATCTGCACTGGACTCTTGGAGATTCAGAAACCCGGGATCCTTCAAGGATCCTTTCTCTGCAACATGAATCTTGGGGGCCGGATATGGTAGACCATCCTGGCTAGCCCTAGGGGGAGAAGAGGAGGCCCCTTCAGCCAGGCCTTCAGCTCCAGGCAACCTCGTTCACACCTGTGTGGGGAATTGAGTGCCACAGAGATGGTCAGCCACTGGACAGAGATCTTTGAGAAGATAGGCATCCCAGAGGCCCCGGAATCCAGCAAGTACATCGTGGCTCACTTCCTCGGAGCCAAAACAGTTAAGTGCAGTGGCACCAGGAGGGCAGGAAGAGGGAAGACAGAGAACTGTGGGAGAGCTACATCAGGCTTCCCCCCCCCCCACACCTGGATGCTTAGCTGTATCAGATGGGATTTTTCTGTAGTATTGTCATAGGAAGATGCTCATTTATTTATCCAAAAAACAGTTACAGTGTGAGCCAGGCTCCGGGGGGTCGATAGACAATGAAAGGTTCCAGTGCTGATTCCACAGTACATGAAGAAACCTTGGTTTGAGCTGGATGCCGATGCTTCACACCTGTCATCCTAGCTACTAAGAGGCTGAGATGGGAGGATAGAGGCTTAAGGCCGGGGCAGGAAAGCCTGTAAGACTGTTACGTCCAACTAACTAACAAAAAGAAAACAGCAGAAGTGTTTGTGTGGCTGAAGCTGTAGTCTGTTGGCCTTGAGTAAATAGGCTCAGTCACATAACCCAGGTTCTGAGTTCAAGGCCCAGGAGTGAGAGAAAGAAAGGAAAGAGAAAGAGGAGGGAATTACAGAGAGAGAAAAGGAAGAAAGGAAGGAAGAAGGAAGAACATGCAAACCTTGGTTTGGAATCCCTGGATCAAGGAGCCAACCATTCACATCTCTGTGGGGACAGTTTCAGAGCATAAAGGCAGTATGTAGGACCAAGCCACAGACCCCTCAGCAACTTCATGACATCCAGAAGCCTGGTGGTCACCGACTGAAGCGGGAAGCAGGCTCGAGTAGACCCTTGGGCTCAGGGTGGGTCACCAGGTTTCAATCATCTCCGGCCCCAAGGAGTTTATTTTCTGGTCAGATAAGAAGGAAATGTGTAAGGGCTAGGGAGGTGTTGGGGTGATGGAGTGTCAAGAGGGGGGAGCAAGGGATAAAAAGGAAGATGAAGAGGGAGGATGATCCCAGTTCAGGTGTGTCAGAACCTTGCCTGTCAACCTAGACCATCACTGATAGAGCTTTTGACCCAGCCACGTTGCAACTAAATGTCCTGGTGCCCGTTGACCACCTGGCTATAATCCACCGCAGGAGCCTGTGCAGTACGACTTTGGGGAGTGGGATTTCCAGGCTCAATCTGAAGGTCACATCCCCGTTGTTCATTTCTCGACCAGAGAAAGAGGTAAGCATGCCACTGGCACAGGATACACAGGGAATGAGGGCGGGAGTCGGTTTCAGTGGTGCCAGTCTTCCTCGAGTGGGCGTTAGGACCCTGTGATTGCCATTCTCAGAGGCAGAGGTGGGTGTCTTTGCTGGCTCAGCCTTTAGTCTAGATGGCAGATCTGGGACTCAGAGAGGGCCAACTGAAGGTGGGGAAACGTGGGTAGAGGCTGGTGGGAAAACTAGAGGCACTAGGCTCTGAGCATTGTTGTTTCTTTGAGGATACTCACCACCTAGGAACATTCCTGGGATGGATGAGCCCTTTTCTCCTTTCGAAGAGAGAGGAACCCTTGGCCCAGAAATCCTTTCGTTCCCACATCTTGTGGTTAGATAACTAGAACTCACCTCACTGCTCAGTAATGAGGCAGTACAGTGAGAGATCCTGAGTCTTTGATAAGGTCAGGGGATCCTCAGTATGAGATTGTACTTGAATGTCCTACCTAGGTGCATGGTCAGTCCCATCTAAGACTGTCATGATGTAGGACATAGAATCTAAAGAATCAGAGCATGATGGGGCCTGTTCTGGGGGTCTTGAGTATTATGTGTTAACTTCGAGCTCCCATGTGCCCAACTGCTTCTCTTTCTTGGGTGGGTCTTTGCTAGAAAAAGCATGAAACTAGGAACTGGGTCCTATCCCTTGGCTTTGATGCTGAAAGCTAGCACACTACCACTTCCGGTTTTCTGTCAGTTCCTTGATGACAAGAGTCTCAGGGTCTATCCAGACCCGGCTGGCTTTGACATATGGTCCTCAGATCTCAGCTCCTGAGTACCTAGGATGACAAACATGAGCTACTGGCATCCAGTGAAAGATATTTTCCATGCTTGTCATCCTATCCCCTCAGGAGACTGAGATCTGAGGACTGTAGTTGCATGCCACCCTTGGCATCAAAGTCAATGAGAACTCATTATCTTCAATTAAACACCCCAAAAAAGTTGGAAGTAAAGCTGTGGCTCTAGTTGTTGAGTGCTTGCTTTGAGCTGAAGAGATCAGGGACAGCACCCAGACCCAGAGTTCAAGCCCCACAACAGAAAAAAAGGAAGAAAGTCAGACATCTTTGCCTGCAAAGGGTGGGGGAGGTGGGGGGGGCAGGCAGGCGGTTGCTGTGGTTGGAAGACTAGGTGATGGCATCACTGTACAGACATTTCTATGAACTCCCCAATTTTGCCCCAGTTTGAAGCCACAGCTTCAGGGGGACGTGGCCTGTATCAGGCAGGGATTGGGTGAATGGGTGCAGGGGTGGGATTGTTGTGTCTGTATTCTCTCCATTGAAGGATGGATTTGGATGCTGGGTGTCAGAGTCTGAAGTGAAGGTTTGCAAGAAGTTTGTGGCTTGACAAATTGGGTTTCCTCTGGGTATATAAAGGTGGCTGAAGCCGGGCGTCGCCGGTGCTCACAACTGTCATCCTAGCTACTCATAAAGCTGTAAAGATCATGGTTCAAAGCCAGCTTGGGCAGGAAAGTCTGTGAGATTCGATGGCCAATGGACCACCAGAGAACAGGAAGTAGTGCTGTGGCTCAATTGGAGAGTGCTCATCTTCAGCTGAAGAGCTGAGGGACAGTACCCTGGCCTAGTGTTCAAACCCCATGACCAACAAGAAAATAAGAGGTGACTAAGTTTTCTGTATAGCATTGTGTATGGTAGGTAATTCTATGCTGGGTTGTGAGACATTTCAGATATGTGAGAGGCTCATTGTTTTGTCTACAGTGGGTCTGAAGTCGGGAGTGCCAGCTTCTTGGGGATGGGATATGACCCTAATGGAGGGAGTCCATGGTTCCGTTCTCAGGGACTGCTGAAGGCTTGGGCTATACATGTGTGTGTGTGTGTGTGTGTGTGTGTGTGTGTGTGTGTGTGTGTGTGTGTGTGTCTGTGTCTGTGTCTGTGTGTCTGTGTCTGTGTGTGTGTGTGTGTCTGCGTCTGTGTGTTTTTGGAGGTAGAAAAAGTGGCCTTGAACTCAGGGCTTAGGTGCTGTGCCTGAGTTTTGTGCTCAAAGCTATTGCACTGACTCTTGAGCCACAGCTCCACCTCTGGCTATTTGGTAGTTCACTGTAGATAAGGACCTCACAGACTTTCCTGCATGAGCTGGCTTTGAATAGTGATCCTCAGATGTCAGCCTCCTAAATAACTAGGAAGACAGACAGGAGCCACTTGAGCTGGCTTTGTGTGTGTGTGTGTGTGTGTGTGTGTGTGTGTGTGTGTATAAAAGTGGTTTGTAACAAAGAGCACCTGAATCTTTGATAACTTCTAACCGCTGTCTTTGGGGGGTGAATGGGCTTTATGGCTGAGGTCTGGGGGCCTGAAAGGGTGAGACTTGAAGGGGACTCAGGGCTGCTAAATTATAAGATGAAGGGATTTGTGTGCCCTGGAACTGTTCACTCCCTTGGGCCTGGTTGGTGACAGAGGGAGATTGGGAGGACCTGGGCGTGGGGCCCACAGGGTGTGGCTCCCCAGGGCAACAGGGAACGTGGCCAGCACTTAGTATGGATGTGAGCCCCGTTAGTATGGAGCATATTTGCATGGGTCAGACTGGGTCTTCTCATCACGATGTCTGATGGAAGAGGCCAACCCTATTTTAAATATTGACCTGTGATCTTCAGATCTCAGCCTCCTAAGTATCTAGGATTATAGGCACGAGCCTCTGGCAGTGGGCCTTTGATTATTTTCGGTATATTAGGGTATAAACTCAAGGCCTTAGGCTTTCCAGTCAGGTCTTCTACCACAGGAGCCAAGCCTTTCTGTCTTGGTCATTTCTGAGATAGAGACTCAATATATGCTCAGGCTGGGCTGGATTGCTGTCCTCCTGTGACAGGAATTGGTCACCATGCCTGGTCCTTCTCTAGTTGGGATGCTAGACATATAACGCCATGCTCAGTCATTGGTTAGATGGATTGTCCCAAACTCTTAATCCATGGCAGCTGATTCTTGACCACAGTTGAAGCTCTGCATTGGGCCTCAACACTCTGACCTCAGTCTCTTCACAGGACAGTTGTGAGGAAAGAAGGGATCAATACAGGGGGATCTGTGGGGTAGAACCAGGCATTGAGGGAGTGGTCATCAGATATAGTTCTTGGCAATTATGTGAGCATATGACAGGAAGATACCTGGAAAGAGCTCAAATGGGGCCTATTATTTATTGTGATGCAGGTATGGGATTATGAAACAAAACATCGCTCCATTTCATCCTTACACTATCCAATGAGGAAGGGGATCCTTCACTGTTGAGTTTTGTAGCTGGAGAAAATGAGGCACAGAGAAACTGGGTGACCTACTCATGACCCCCAGCTGACAGGAAGCTCAGCCTGACTTCTCTGCCATGCTCCCTAGGACAATGAGTGCTATTCAGTCCACTTCTTGTGGTGGAAAGTCCACTTATTGTCAGTTGTTGGGCTTGAACTCTGGGCCTGGGCGTTGTCTCCAAGCTCCTCAGATAAAGGCTACCACTCTACCACTTGAGCCACAGCACCACTTCCGGTTTTCTGGTGGTTCTTTGGAGATAAGAGTCTCACAGACATTCCTGCCTGGGCTGCTATGAACCATGATCCTCATATCTCAGTCTCCTGTGTAGTTACCATTATAAGCCTGTGCTACTGGCACCCGGCTTAAGTGTATTTCTGACTCTCTCTCTCTCTCACTCTCTCACAGGAACTGGTTAAATGGGTGTTGGAGGAGGTGGCCCAGGGTCCCCATGTGGCTGTGAGTCACGGTGTCCCTCTCATTCTGGAGGTGGGCTGTGGTTTAGGAGCTATCTCGCTCAGCCTGTTGAACTAGCTCCTTGAGGTAAGCCTCTCTGGGCCCGGGATAGGCTGTGATGGTTATTCCTTGTCAGTCCGTCTGGCGAGACCTTCCCCACTACCCTCTGCTAAGACATTTAAAGGAAAGTGGATGAGGAAGTGTTCCGTTGTCCAACTGCACAGCACGATCCCGGGCCTCTGATCTTCACCGCCACCTATCTGGCCAGACTCTGACTATAAGAAAATGAATTCACTCTATGTCTACTTCGCTTTGCTGTGGTGTGTTGTTTCGGAGAGGTGGGGGGCGGTGTGCAGCGGAAAGACCTGAGAACTAACATCTCCTGGGGAACATTTGTTCTTGTGACAGAGCCAAGTCATTGCTGTGGATAAGGAAGAAGCAGCCATCAGACTGACCCAGAACAATGCTCAAAGGTAGGTAGGCTGTTGAAGTATCAAACCCACCCAAGTCTGCTTCCCACTCACAACAAGGAGGGTGCACTGAGGGTGGCCCGGCACTGGCCCTAGGGGATTATACATGGATGGTGGCGGTCAGGTGCCAGTGGCTCTCACCCATCATCCTGGCTATTCAGAAGGCTGAGGACTGATGGTTATGACTAAGAGCCAGCCCAGGCAGGAGAGTCTGAGGGATTCTAATCTCACATAAACCACCTCTCCCCCAACAAAAAGGCAGATGTGGTGCTGTCGCTCAAGGGTTAGAGCCTCAGCCTTGAGTTAAAGAAGCTCAGGGAATGAATCCAAGACCTAGGACTCACAAAAAAAAATAAATAGTGGGCACCTGTTATCTTACAACCAAAAAGGATGGATTCAGTCTTCTCTCTGGTACTTGTAGCCAAAGGTAAGGGGCTTCCTTTGATGTTCCACTAAACCTCTCCTTCTCTCTATTAACTCTCCCGGCTTCAGTTGTGGGATAGAATTCAGATCATCATACTTGGTGTGACCTTATGTACCCTATTCTACCCACCTTCCTTGGGGTGGAGATCCTGGATGTACTCACCGCTGGGAGAATGAAGCACCAGAGTGATGTGGGTAGGTATCCCAGAAACTCATACTCAAACACATACACACACTCACCTAGCCAACTCAGACTAACCTTTTCCAAAGGCACTTTATCTCCTTGGATTAACTGACCTAGGAGAGGAACTTGATCCCCTGTAAATGATTATTTTAACTAGGGCTTGCTAGTTGACATGAGATAAAAAAAATCTCAAAAGAAAGGCCCTGGTGCCTGTCACCTCTGGCTCAGGATCACACCTGACAACCTGGCTACTCGAGAGGCAGAGATCTGAGGATCAAAAATTGTAGCCAATCAGAAGCTGCAAAGTCAGTGAGACTCTACTCTCCATGGAACCACCAAAAAGCCAGAAGTGGAGCTGTGGCTCAAGTGATAGAGTAGCAGCCTTGAGCACAAAATCTCAGAGAGACAGCTCCCAGACCCTCAGTTCAAGCCCACATAAAGAAATGGCCCCATTTGTTGCCCCCAGATTGCCTGGGCCTCGAGTGCCTTGTCATGGAGTTAAATACAGCACTGGTCCTTGGGTAGTATATCAGAGCCTTCAGAAAGAAATTGGATGGTGGAAGCCAGGCCTTCCCCTTTGTGTGCTCTCAACCCACATCAACTGGAAGGCAGAGCATGACAATACTGGCAGCTTGCAGAGTGGAAAAGATCCTCCTCTGCCAGGGTTTTTGGAGTGGGCTTCTAAGAGACAGCACTTGAAATGGGGCATTGCTTAACAAGGAGGATCTGACAAGAAGCACAGAGAGCAAAGATGCTGTAAATCAAGGACAACATAGCAGAGTGTGCTCATTTCCAGCCAGGGCTGCTGTTGAGAAACTCGGTAAATTTGTGCAAGACTGTGCTGAGACAGGTCCAAGGGGTCACAGAAGAACAGCTTTCCAAGGTTGGGATTGTGTCTTAGCAGTAGTGGGCTTGCGTGGCACTCAGGAAACCCTAGTTTTGATTACTAGGTTCCACATACACAGAAAAAGCCAGAAGTCACACCTTGGCTCAGGTGGACGAGTGCTGGCCTCGAGCAAAAGTAACTCGGGGACAGCGCCTGGGCCACGAGGTCAAGCCCCAGGACTGGCAATATAAAACAGCATTCCACGGGACCTGGGTGACAGGTGGATGGCTATGCCTTGTAGCTCCTAGTAGATCAATCCATGCATTGTGTCTCCTTCTTTGACAGTGAGGATCTGGACACTCCTTCTGTCCTGAGCACTCCTAGACCCACTTATCAGCAACCCTCCCAACATTTTCCACTGGGACATGGAGCAGCTGGCCCCAGAAATTCTCAGGTACTGGTTGGGTTCGGCGGGGGGATACAGGGCAGGCTGCTGAACACCTAGTGGTCTCATCTGCCCTGGAAGACCAGGCCATCCAGAGGAGGCAGATGAGATCTTAGAGAGAGATAGTGATGTGAAGGGGGCCCTTTAATACCCATGGCCCTACCCCAATTCTGAGCCTCCATTTGCCATGCCTGAGGGAGGTAGAGGAGTGTCTAGGTGGTAGTGTTTAGAGGAGAATGATTTGGAAATTCTAAGGAATGAGAAACCATAAGTCCCACTCTGGTGGCTCACACCTGTCATCCTGGCTACTTGGGAGGCTGAGATCCAGAGGAACTTGTTTCCCAGCCCAGGCAGGAAAGTCCCATGAGAGTCTCATCTCCAATCTCCAACCAAAAGTGGTGCCATGGCTCAAGTGGTAGAGCACTGTCCTTGAGCAAAAATCATCATCGGGACAGTACCCAAGCCATGATTTCAAGCCCCTCAACCAAAAATAAAAACAAAAAACAAAAAAACAAAAAAGAATGCACCCCTTGCTTACAAGAGATGGTGAAGGAGTGCGGTTGCTGTGGTTGGAAGAACAGATGCTGGCCTCACTGTACAGACATTTCTAAGAACTCCCCAGGTTTGCCCCAGTGTGAAGTCACAGCAGGGTGTGCATTGGCTTACCAAGAACTCCAGAGGTTGTGTCCTATCTTACCTAAGGAGTGGACCAATGAGAGCAAGGGTGGGAGGGTAGTGTCAATTTTATTCTCTCCATCCAAGGAAGAATGGTTTTGGATGCTGGTGCCAAAGTCTGAAGTGAAGGGTTGAATGTGCTTTGTGGCCTGACAAGTTGGGTTTCCACTGGGTCTAAGAAGGTGGCTGAAGCCAGGAGCTGCCCGTAGCTCACAAATAACATCCTAGCTACTCAGGAGGCTGAGATCTGAGGATGACAGTTCAAAGCCAGCTTGGGCAGGAAAGTCTGAGAGACTTTATCTCCAGTGAACCACCAGAAAATCGGAAGTGATGCTATGGCTCCAGTGGTAGAGCGCACACCTTCAGCTGAAGAGCTGGGGGACTACACACAGGCCCAAAGTTCAAACCCCATGACCGACAACCAAAAATAAGGTAGCTGGCTTTTCTTCATAGCAGTGAGTACAGTAGGAAGTGCCATGCTGAATTATGAGCCATTCCAGATGTGTGAGAGGCTCTGAGTTTTGTCTACATTTGATATGAGGACTGTAGAGCCATCTTTCTGGGGGTTAGGATGTTCAGGTGATCAGGGACTGCTGAGGCCTTGCCTTACCCGTGTGTGTGTGTGTGTGTGTGTGTGTGTGTGTGTGTGTGTGTGTGTGTGTGTGTGTATTTCCCTCATCTCTGTCCACTTCCAGGGTGCCTGTCTGCCTCTTCCTGAACTCGGATGATGCCCCTCCTCCCTGGCAACCTTGCATTTAGCCCCCTATCAGGGTCTACAATGAGTCCTAAATTGCCAGAGACCTGCATATACCAGCTTTTCTTTGGGGCCCAAGTCCGGCTGTCCATATCTTTGGCCGCCTCCAGGGGATTCTGAATCAGCAGGGTCAGCTGGCATGTGTTCTCCCCTGCCTCTGGGGTGGCAGGGTCAGTCATGCGTTGTTCTGTCATTTTCCTCTGGCTGCATATCCCACTCCCAGCAGGCTGGCAGTGGAGTGGGGGAAGGGTGGTTTCCAGTGGCTCTGGCCAGATCGAGCTTGATAGCTTACTGAAGGCTGTCCAAGCAAGGATGATCTGGGGCTACATGGGAGGTGAAGCCAAGGTGGCTGGGAAGTGTTAGACAGTATCAAGGAAAAGTCAAGGTACCTTATCACAGGCAAGTCTATATTCTGGGCCCAGCTGGGCCTCTCAGGTGCTTCTAAACAATTCCAGATGCACAGAATACAGAGGCACAGACTTTAGATTCTAAGACCAGGTAACTGGGATAAGGGACTGGTATGTACCAGTCCCTCAATGTACTGGGGCATTAGCCTTGACATGGCTATCACCCACTTGTGTAAGTTCACTTCTTAGTCCATGGCTACACACCAGCTACTACTGCTGTGGAAGTGGCAGGATCAGAAATGAGATCTAGGATGACCAAAATCTGGATTTATGGCTGGAGTGGGGTGGGGGATGTCTTTAAAAAATCTTAGAGCTGGAACTCAGTGCTTGGCACTGTCCCTGAGCTTCCTTTGCTCAAAGCTAACACTCTAACACTTGAACCACAACTCACCTTTCATCTTTTTTTAGTAGTTTAGTAGACAGAAGTTTCTCACATATTTTCCTGCCTGGGATGGCTTTAAGTTGCCACCCTAAGAGCTCAGCCCCTTGAGTAGCTAGGATTGCTGGTATGAGCCACGGGCAACTGCTAAGGTTGTGTGTGTGTGAGTGTGTGTGTGTGTGTGTGTGTGTGTGTGTGTGTGTGTGTGTGTGTGTGTGTGTGTTTCCCAGGGCTTAAACTCAGAGTCTAGGTGTTATCCTTTAGCTTGTTTGCACAAGGTTGGTGCTGTGCCACTTGAACTACAGTAGCTCTCTTCCCATCTTTTTGGTGATTTATTGGCAATAAGAGTCTGCCCAGGCTAGCTTTTAATCTTGATTGATCCTCCGATTTCAGCCTTGAGTAGCCAGGATTATAGCCACTGGCATCCAGCTGTAAGGATATCTTTTCATACTCTCTTCTATTGTAACAGATGTCTACTTGCCCTGGCCAAGATCTTTGACCTCCATAACAGCTCCCACCAGCCTCTGATTGTGTAGAGACCACAAAGGTCAAACTGATCCCATTTCTTTGTCCTCAGGGGAGGAGGTTATGTTTCATCTGAAGCCTGGGATAGGAGTGGTGGCTGTAGATAGGTGCTTAGCTGGGAGAGAGGTAGTCTGTTTTACCCAAGAAGGTAAGTGTGGCCAAATGCTAATAGCTCATGTCTCATATTCCTAACTCCTCAGGAGTCTGAAATCTGAGGATTGCCATTCAGAGGAAGTGCAGCAAGAAATGTCTGTGAGACTCTCCTCTCCCCAGAACTACCTGAAAGCTGGAAGAAAAGATGTGGCTCAAGTGGTAGAGAGCTAGTCCTGAATGAAAAAAGTGAGGGACAGAGCCTGGGCCCTGAGTTCAAGCCTTAGTACCAAGATCATACTTGCTCATCTACACACAAACACACACCACACACACACAAACACACACACACACACATACACAAACACACACATACATACACATACAGAGGAAGGTAGTAATGATGAGCTGAGCTAGAACTGGGGCCAGTCGTGAGGCATAGTCAAAGTAAACTCTCAAGCCAAATCAAGTGGTTTCTCCCTAAGTCTTCCTTGGGCTGAGGGGTCTCGGCCATGGCAGTAAGTTCCATAGAACCTACCCCTCCATCTGTGCATGGGGCCATAGGACCAAGGGAAGGACACTAGGGATGCTCGTTTGTAGTTGGCCCACGATTGCAGATCTTAATCTGCACCCAAGCACTGGTGAGGAAAGCAGGACTCTGAGCCCTGGGATTCCTGGGATAGCGACTGTTACAAGCAGCAGCCAGTTGGCTGTGGATTCCTGAGCCTAAAAGGCTTTCATGAGCCCAACTCAACACCTGCCCAAGGTGTGCCAGACAAATTCACACACTTGTGATACCCGGATGAGTGGACGTTACTTGGTGTGACATCTTGCACCTGCCCCTCCTGGCCCAGAATCCTGGTCTGAGATGGCGATTTACTGCTCAGATCCACATTGCACCCATGACAGATGCAATTCTGATGATCTCCATGCCCCAAGGCTCTATCTTTCTCTAGTACTGTGGCCCGTTCTGTAGGCAATGGCCTCCAAACAGGCTCCACTCAAGACTTGTAGAACACCTACACATTGGGAGAACCTCAGGGGGCCCACTGGAAACTACTTTGCCTAGAGCCACACAGTGAGGTCCAAGCAGACCAGGTGTTGGTCACGGGGCTTGAACTCTGGACCTGGGCTCTGCCCTAGCTCTTAAGCTTACCACTTGAGCTACAGAACTACATTCAGTCCTCTGGAGGTTCCTTGGAGATCAGAGTCTCCCGGACTTTCCTTCCTGGGCTGGAATTGAACTGCGATCCTCACATCTCAGCCTCCTGAGGAGGTAGGAGGACAGGTATGAGCCACCGGCGCCCAGCTGATCTGGCCTTTCACCAGAGTGGACTAGGAGCTCCTGAAAGCTATTCTTTATTTTTCTGTGCCAGTACTGGGTTTGAACTCAGGGTCTGGTCTCTGGTCTCTTAACTTTTTCCCTCAAGGTTAGCACTCTACCACTTGAGCCCCAGCTCCATTTCTGGTTTTTGGTAGTTCATTTGCAAGAAGAGTCTCACTAACTTTCCTCTCCTGATCTGGCTTGACCCTCGATCTCTATCTCAGTCTCCTGAGTAGCTAGAATTTACAGGGTTTGAGCCACTGGTGGCATTGGGCTAGAAGCTTTTCTTAAGCAAGTTTTCTTCCCTGTGTTTGCCCTGACTCCTCCATGCAATGGATGCCTGAGGGTTAAGAGCTGTGAAAAATAGGCTTCCAGCCACAGGAAATGGCTGGGGTCCTTGGTGTAAAGCCAAGCTAATGTTCCCCCTGGGGCCCATTCTAGGACCCCACCCTCTGCCCTGTGACTCAAGTGCAAACCTTGACCCAGCCTTGAATGTTCTACCAGACTTGTCTGAAGCCACAGAGCCTTCATTCCAACAACATCACCTGCTCTACAGCACACCTTAGGACCTTTGTCCATGCTGTACCTACTGCCTGAGGCTCTCTTCCTGTATCCACATCTTAGAACTCCTGTAGAATTTTGGCACTGGATCTATCACCTCCTGGAACAAGTCTTTGCTTCCCTTCTACCTCTTTTGTTATATTGAGTTGGTAGAGATGGAATTTTTGCAGGCTGACTGGAAAATGCTCTATCTTGGTGTGTGTGTGTGTGTGTGTGTGTGGTGTGTGTGTGTGTGTGTGTGTGTGTGTGTGTGTGTGTGTGTGTGTGTGCATCTCCTGGGTTTGAATAAATGGCCTGGATGCTATCCTATCCCTAAGCTTTTGTGCTCAAGGCTAGCACTTTACTACTTGAACCACAGTTCTATTTCTGGCTTTGGGGGTGTTTAATTGGAAAAGAGGTTCTCATATAGACTTTCTTGCCTGCAATTGGGATCCTTAGATCTCAGCCTCCTGAGTAACTTCCAAGGGTGAGCCACCAGCACCTGCCTTCTACCCTACTTCTTACATATAACCTTGGCCTTCCTCTGAGTCCCAGAAAAAATATGTCTCACCAGGTTCACATCTTTTTGTGTCAGTCTTGTAGCTTGAAATCAGGGTCTGGGCAAGTTCCTGAGCTTCTTTTGCTCAAGGGTATCACTTAAGCCAAAATGCGACTTTTGGCTTTTGCTGTTTCTGTGGTACTGAGGAATCGAACCGAGGATTTAGTGCATGCTAGGCAAGCACTCTACAACTAAGCCACATTTGCAGCCCAAGGCTCACTTCTAAAGGGAGTTATGAGGGTGGGATTTATTGGCATACCTCTTTCGGCATAGAAATCGCTGACTATTTCATACCTTTACCAAGATTTGGGAGCAGCCTGTGACTAGGCAATGAGGAATGATAATTGAGTGATAGCCACCAGGCACCAGAGGTCTAGGCTCACATCCTACAGAGGGATAGAGAATATGGAGCCAGAAACTTTGACAACTCCTACAGTCTAGGAACTGTGGTCTCCCTGGAGGTAGTGGCCGGCTTCTAATTGTCCCGATGGGACATCTCAGCCAGAACATCAAGCTTCAGTTATTTAATGGCATACAAGGATGCTTTGTTCAAGTTGCCGGCTCACACTTAGTACTCTTCAGGGCTTGTCTCAGCTTGCCCAGGTTGGGGGGCTGGGCATTGGCAACCTGCTGAATGCCCATCATCCATACATCATCCATCCATACACAGAGACATGGAGTTATTGCCTCCTTTTTTTTGAGGGGGGGGCAGTTCCGTGTTGTACTATCAGCCTAGGCCCTGTCCCTGAGCTCCTTTTGGTCAAGGGTATTGCTCTGCCCTTGAGCCACAGCCCCATTCATGTTTTTTTTTTTTCTGTAATCTCTTAGAAATAAGAGGGTCGCGGACTTTCCTGCCCCGGTTGAATTCAAATTGGCATTCTCTACATCTCAGCCTCCTGAGGAGCTAGGATTACAAGCAGGAGCCCCTGGGTCTTAGTTTTCTTTTCTTCTTGTTCTTTTTGTAATCATAACAATCTGAAATCTTCATGGTGTTATTCCAATGGTTTGGATTCAAAGAAAACTACCCAGGCTTGGAGTTCGAATGCCAGGACTGCCACCCACAAACAGAAAGAGATCCTGACAAACTCATTCCTATTTATGTGAATGCTAATGGAATGTTATAAAAGTAATAATTAAATTTGCAGTTAATTCATGATTCTATTTTAGAATGCCACGCAAAAATTATTGGATTTGTATCTGGCATGGTAGCACCATGGTGTGATTTCCCCTAATGGAAGGATATTGAATAATTTTTAATTAATGCTTCTATAAATATTCAACCAAGATAATTTATTAAATGGAGGCATAATTTCATAACTAATAATCGGTAATAATGTACATAATTTAATATCCTCACATTCCCTCTCTCTTTATGCATATATATATATCTACACATCTATCTATCTATCTATTTATCTATCTATCTATCTATCTACCTATCTATCTATCTATCTATCTACCAATCTACACAATTGATCTGTTTATTCTCTTGTCACTACTGGCACTACTGGGGCTCAGTGGTAGAGTCCTTGCCTAGTACATACAAAGCCTTGGGTTCAATCCTCACTACAATGTGCATAGAAAAATCCAGAAGTTGTGCTGTCGCTCAAGCAACGGAGCACTAGCTTTGAGCATAAAAGCTTAGGGACTGTGTCTAGACTCTTACTCAACACCCAGGAATGGCACCAAAAAAAGAATGTTCTGACTGCAACTATATAACGATAGCACTGCAAATACCTCATCACAGAGCAAGCCAGAAGTCTGATGCTGACAGCTGCCATCTAACCTGACTTAGCCAGAGGTAAATGGCTGCAACCCAGCTCCACAGAACCAGATGGTGCTGGCTCCATCACCTTTGTCATGCAAGATACTCGGGGGCTGAGATCTGACACTGGTGGGTTTAAAACCCAGCCCTGATAGGAAGTCGGTGAAATTCTGAGCTGTGGCACACAGTGGTAGAGTTCTAGCCTTGAGCAAAAGATCATAGGACAGTACCCCCAAACTTTCAGTGCAGTTCCCGTGGCTGACTCCACCTCCCCCCAAAACCCCATCCCTCTTAATCATTAGATGTGAACTTTATGTGGCTTGTTATGTGTTTCTGAAAGAATGGTGGTACTGAGGAAAGCACCCTAACACTGACAGCTTGTGGGATACAGCTATGTGATGAGTCCTTCATGGGGTGTTGTGTGCTGAGTCCTTCACGGGGTAAATTCTTCCACTTGGTCCTTGTAAGGGCTCCAGAAGTCAGATGATGGTGCAGATGAGAATCTTGAGGTTCAGATATGTCTCAATGTCAGTGCCAATTGTGAATGTACCTAACTCTAGTGAGTTGTCTCCTGCAGACAATTGTTTTGGTTTATTTTTCTTGGTCGTGAACCTTGAACTCAGGACCTAGCCACTGAACCATGTGGAGCCAAGAACCCTCTTTCAAAAGAGTGTTACATCTACATCTGTAGCTGAGGTCTGTCATCCTACCTATTCAGGAAGCTGGTATTTGACAACCTCGGTTCCAAACTATCCCAGACACAAAAGGTCCCAAGAGACTATTATCTCCTATTCACCACTTAGAAACTTGAAGTGGAAGCTGGGTGCCAATAACTCGCACCGTCATCCTAGCTACTCAGGAGCCTGAGAGCTGAGGATCACTTTCCAAAACCAGCCTGGGCATGAAGTTCCTTGAGAGGAGTCTCTCCAGTGAATTAACAAAAACCTGCAGGGGTGCTGTAGCTCAAGTGGTAGAGCACTTGTATTTAGCTGAAGAGCGCAAGGACAGCTCCCAGGCCTAGACTTCAATTCTTCTGACTTACAAGAAAAGAAAGAAAGAAACCTGAAGTGGATTGCTGGGAATGTGTCTTAGGGTAGAGTGCTTTGCATCTATGAATACCTGGGCTTGATTATTTAGTACCACATCACTAGAATAAAGCCTGAAGTGGCTCTGTGGCTAAAGTGGTAGAGTGCTATCTTTGTACAGGAGAAACTCAGGTACAGTGTTCAGGTCCTGAGTTCAAGCTCCAGGACAAGTGTATGCACACACATTCGTGCACACACACACACACACACACACACACACACACAGACAGATACCAGAAGTGATGTTGTGACACCAAATGGTAAAGCACTGAGCTTCTGTTCTGAGCTCATGGTCAGCACCCAGGCCCTGTGTTCAACCCCAAAACCTAGCCACCCAGGGCCCAACTAGGAGAGTTCAAAGGTTTTAAAACTTGATGAGCTTCACCAGCTCTAGATGACAGGAAGTATTGTGATATTACACATGTGCTTAGATTTAGCAAGCTTCCAGAAACTAGGAAGGCACTGTTGCCAATCATGAATGATTTTATAAGGTTCAGCTCCCTTGTTGTCTGCCAGAAGGACCCTTGAATTTATTGTAGCAAGTTATTTCAACACTGGAACATAGCCTAACAAAGACAGGATAAGTGCAGGGAACTTGGCCTTCCACAGGAGGTGGCACCAATGGAGGCTTCCAGTCAAAATAGCACTGAGGATAGAGATAGCTTGAGTTTCAAAGGAGCCTTTTTTCTCCTAGGCTTCAGAGCCCACCCACACTCCTGCTCACTAATTGGCCCAGGTGGAGTTGTTTGTTACACAGCTGTAAAGGTGTGAGGATTTTGTCTGCCTGTTCCAACAATGAGGCAGACTTCCTCCAGCAATCCCTGGTGTCGAGAAAACCTCAGGCTACACTGGTATCGGGGAGCCCCGGAACATGCACTGTCTTGAAAGCACTGTCTGTGCTATGAAATCATTTTATTCAAAGCAATTTTCCTAGCTTGGTGCCTTTCATCTTAGGGATTCTGGACCTTCACCGATAGAAATACATGCATACATATATGGGGAGACAGGGAGTTACTTTTTTTTGGCAGGTTCAGGGGTTGTATTATGAGCCTAGGCACATTTCCTGAGCTCCTTTTGCTCAAAGGTATCACTCTGTCCTTGAGCCACAGCCACACTCATGGCAATTTTTTTTATTTCTGAGATCCCACAGAAATAACAGTGCTGTGGACTTTCCTGTCCTGGCTGAATTCAAACTGGCATTCTCTACCTCTCAGAATTCTGAAGAGCTAGGATTACAGGCAGGCACAAATGACACCTGGCTTTCTTTTCTTCTTGTTCTTTTTTTCATTGTGACAAACTGAAACCTTCACAGGGTCATTCTAATGGTTTGCATTTTGAAGTAAACTACCCAGGCCTGGAGTTCGAATGCCAGGACTGCCTCCTACAAATGGAGGGAGATCTTGAGAAAATCTTCACTATTCAAGTGAATGTTTAATGGAGTGTTATAAAAGTAATAATTATATTTGCAGTTAATTCATGATTCTCTTATACAATGCCACACAAAAAGTATTGGATTATGTCTTCCATTCTAGCACCACGGTGTGATAGTCCCAATTAAGGAATACTGTCTACATTTACATTAATGCTTCAATAAGTATTCAACCATGATACTTCATTAAATGGAGGTATAATTTAATAACAATTCATAATATATATAATATAATATCCTCACATAGTCTCTCTCTCTCATATATAGCCAACTACACATCTATCTATCTATCTCTATATCAATCTCAATCTCTATATCTATATCTATCAACCACTACTATGGCTTGTTCTCAGGTCCTCAGAACTGGCTGGCAGCTCAGTTTGCAAAGGGCTTTTTGTCTACACTGAACTTTTCATGGAAAAATAAGGGTAACAAATGTCATAAGGAATAAACCCCTGTATGTAAATAGATCTCATATATGAATATTATTTATCAGTGCTGGGGCTTGAATTCGGGCCCTGGAAACTGGGCTGAAATTGTTGTATTCAATGATAGTGAGCTTCCTCTGCACCACAGTGACACAGAATTGCCCAGGCCCTGAGTTCAAATTCTCGGCCTTCCAGAAAAATGGTGCAAATTCCAAGCCAGGGCCTTAATTTTTTTTGGCCAGGCCTGGAGCTTGAACTCAGCTCGTGGCAACTCTGCCTCAACTTCTTTCATCCTAGGCTGGGGTGCAGCCTCTGGACCCACAGCCCATCCCAAGATCCTATGACCCGAGTTCAAATCTTGGGACTCGCAAAAAAAAAAAAAAAGGAGAAGTGCTGGGAAGGTGGATCAGTAATAGAGTGCTTAGCTTGCATGCACAAGGCTCTGGGTTTGATTCCTCAGCACCACATAAGCAGAATAAAGCTGGAGGTAGTGCTATGGCTCAAGTGGTACAACGATAGTCTTGAGCTGAATAGTTGATGGACAGCACCCAGATTCAGAGTTCTGGGCCCAATACTGAAAAAAAAAAAAGAACTAAAAGCGGGGGGAAAAAGGAGAAGGATACAACTGAGAAGTTCCAGAAGGCGGTTTTACATAGTTTATTCCTTTGCATTGCAACCATCCTGGGTCTAAATGACAGGGCCCAGAAAGTGTACATGACCTTGTACTGCTGAAATTTGGTGGACTATCATGGAAGCCATAGCCAAAACCGGCAACCTAGGCCCGGGGTGCGAATCTCAGGACTGCCACCTACGAATGGTGGGAGATCCTAAGAAATACATTCCGATATACATCCATACGAATGGAATGTTGTAAACTAACAATTACATTAGTAGTGTATGATTATATTATAAAATTATGCACAATAATTATAGTACACTGACTAATTTTCAATTAATACTTTGTTATGTATTCAACCACCATTCTTAAATAAAGGAAGGAATAATTTATCGATAAGTGGTAGTAATATAGTATATAAAATCAAATAATATACAGATATCCTTGTCTTGTTTTATACATACATGCATATATATATATATTTCTATATATCTATGAAACAATCTATATATCTGTTTCTACATTTGTCATTCCTGCGGCTCAGTGGTAGAGTGCTTGCCTAGTACATACAAAGCCCTGGGTTTGATTCCTCTCTACTGTGTGCACAGAAACATCCAGAAGTCATGCTGTTACTCAAACAGCCAAGCACTAGCTTAGCATAAAAGCTTAGGGACTGTGTCTAGACTCTTACTCAAGACCCAGGAATGGCATAAAAAAAAAGATAGACTGTTCTGACTGCAACTATATAAGGATAACACTGCAAATACCTCATCACAGAGCAAGCTGGGAATCTGAAGCTGATGGTTGGCATCTAACCTGACTTAGCCAGAGTTTAACAGCTGCAATCCAGCACCATGGAACCAGACACTGCTGGCTCACCCTTAGCTGCTCGGGGGATGACATAAGACACTAGTGGGTTGAAAACTCAACCCTGGCAGGAAGCCTGCCAGACTATAAGCTGTGCCTCAAAGTGGTAAAGATGTAGCCTTGAGGAAAAGATCTCAGGACAGTACCTCCAACCTATGAGTGCAATCCCAGAGGCTGATGACCCTATCCACAAAAAAGACCTTTCTAAACCGTTAGATGTGAACTTGTGCGGTTTGTGAAATGTATCTAAAAGAATGGTGATACTGATGAAAGCACCCTAATTCTAATGACAGTTTGTGGAATACAGCTATGTGATGAGTCCTTCCAGGGGTGCTAGGTCGTTCATGGGGTACTGTGTGCTGAGTCCTTCACAGGGTCCTATATACTGAGTCCTTCATGAGTTATATTGGTTCATCTGGTCCTTATAAGAGCTACAGAAGTAAGATAATTGTGCAGAGGCTCATATATGTCCCCAAGGCAAGGCCAAATTTATGTATACACCGAGCTGTAGTGACTTGTCTCCTGCAGACAATTGTTTTGGTTTTGTTTTCTCCATCATGAACCTTGAACTCAGAGCCTAGTTGCTGACTTTCTTCTTGGGCTCATGGCTAACGTTCTACCATGTGGAGCCAAGGACATCCTTGCAGCAAAGTGTCAAGGCTTAGGTGTCTTTAGCTGAGGTCTATCATCCTGCCTGCTCAGGATGCTGAGGATCTTGGTTCAAAACTATCCCAGATCACGGTCCAAAGCCAGCCTGGGCAGGAAATTCCTTGAGATGGTTATTTCCAATAAACTACCAGAAAGCCTAAAGGGGTGCTGTAGCTAAAGTGGTAGAGCATTACACATGAGCTGAAGAGGTCAGAGGCAGCACCCAGGCCCAGACTTCAACTCCTCCAACTTATAAGAAAAGAAAGAAAGAAACCAGAAGTGGAGCACTGGGAATTTTTCTTAGAGGTAGACTGCTTTGCATGTGTGAAACCCAGGGTTAAATTCTCAGTACCACATCCCTAGGGAAAAAAAAAAGCCTGAAATGGCTGTGTGGCTCAATTGGTAGAGTGCTGTCCTTGTACAGGAGAAAAACTCAGAGTGGTTAGGAACTCAGTTCAAGCACCATGACTGGTGTATGCACACACACACACACACACACACACACACACACACACACACACACACACACACAACACACACACACGGAGGCACCGTTGCCAATAATGAATCATTTCATTAAGTTCAGCTCCCTAATTGTCTGCCAGAAAGACTCTTGAATTAGTGGTAGCAGTATGTTTCAACACTGAAACATAGGCTTACAAAGACAGGATGAGTGCAGAGAATTTGGCCTGCCACGGGAGATGGCACAAATGAAGACTTTCTGTCAAAACAGAGCACTGGGAGGAGAGATAGCTAGGGGTGTAGAGCACATGGGCAGCACAGATGGCGCTGAGGGGGGTTGAGTGGGCAGAGCCTAGTTTACTGTAGAGCACATGGGCAGCAAAGATGGCACTGGGAGAGAGTAGAGTGGGCAGAGCCCAATTTACTGTAGAGCACATGGGCAGCCAAGAGGGCGCTGGGAGAGAGTAGATTGGGCAGGGCCCAATTGATCTTCCGATCAGTGCCTAACCAGCCCGTGAAGGCTCAGGTTAATGATAGGGGGTGACCTTGACAGTGATTGGTTTCTCTTCCTCCCTTGCCATGCCACCAGCCCTTTTTGGCTTTAAAAAAGCCTGCTCTCTGTTAATAAAACAGTTTTTCTTTTTTTGTTTAATTTAATTTAATTTTTGTTGCGTGAACATACTGTACAGAGGGGTTACAATTAAATGGGCAGGATAATGCGTACATTTCTTATCAAGCATAGCAGCCTCATCTTTGTTTACCCTTCACATCCCTTCCCAGCCTGCCCCCCTAATCCTCCCCACGTCCCCCTCCCACCAACGTTATAAAGCTCATTTTCGACATGACAACTTGTACTTCTCAATGTTGCAACAGGTCCACCTGTATCCTTAAACGACTTGTTTTTCCCCATCTCCTTCACAAGTTATGCTGACATCAAATATAGTGAAAGCAGTGGTTATACTGTGGGGGAGGGACATACAAAGCAACAAAGAGATAATCTTATAAATGCATTAGAAACACATGCATGAAAGAAAAAAAACATTAAAATACATATCTAAGGGTTCATTTTTCTAACATCACATTATCTGACCTTTTCTGCTTGACTCATACATATACTAGATATTGCAAATAAGGGAAACCATGGGAACTATGTTTCTTTGGGCCTGGCTTACTTCACTTAATATAATTTTTTCCAAGTTTATCCATTTCCTAACAAATGGGGAAATGTCATTCTTTCTGATGGAGGACCCCTTCCTTCTTTTGTGGGATGGACGAAGACCCAACATTGGGGTACAAAGAGGCCTTTTTCTCCTGACTTTCAGATCCTGCCCACACACATCCTCCCTAATTGCCCTGCATGAATTGTTTGTTACAGAGTGTACAGGAGTGAGGCTTTTTCTCTGCCTGTTCAAACAATGAGGCAGACTTTCTCCAGCAGCCTGGGGTATGAAGAACCCCTCAGGCTACACTGGGAATATTGAGGGGAGCCAAGGAACATGCACCATCTTGAAAGTACTCTCTGTGCTATGAAATCTTTCTATTCAAAGCAAATTTCCTATCTGGGTGCCTTTCTTCATAGAGAATCTGGATGTTCACCGATACAAATACATGGATAAATTCACAGACACATGGAGTTACTGGCTCTTTTTTTTGTGGCAATTCCTCACGCTTGAACTGTGAGCTTAGACATTTTCCCTGAGCTCCTTTTACTCAAGGAAGCATTTTATTGTGTCTTAAACCATGATTACCCTAGGCTGGGTGCAGCTTTTACACCCACAGATGATTCAGGGATCCTAAGACCCAAGTTCAACTCCCAGCTCTTGCAAAAACAAAAACAAAAAAACAAACAAAACAAAAAACAAAAAAAACCCCATCAAACCAACAAAAATGGAGGAGGAAAAGACCAGGAAGTTTTATACAACAGTTTTACCTTTGTTTCCTTAGTACTGTGACCCTCCTGGGTCTCAATTACTTGGCTTGAAAATTGTACATGACCTTGCATGGTCGAAGGCTGGAGACTGTCAGTGAAGCCTGAGTCCAACCCAGACACCTAGGCCCTGAGTTCGATCCCGGGAGTGCACACGGCTGAAGATCTAGGAAACTTGTTCCTATCTATAGGAATACAAATACAATGTTTGAAATGTACTAATTAAATTACTAATTAGCTAGTCATTCCAGTATATGATTGTAAGCAATAAATATAGGTCATTGATTAATTAATACTTTATTAAGTCTCCTACTGTGATTAATTAATGGAGGTATAATTTTATACCAAATAATTGGTAATAATATAATATATAAAAATAAGATACAGACATCACTCAATAACTGGCCCGTACTGCGACCAGGTGAGGCAGGCCGGACTTGCCGAGTGGTACTAATTGGATGAAGGACCCACTAAGTTCCCCATAGCAGGAGTGAGACAAAACCTGGGTGAGCTTCTACCTGATTTTATAGACCAAGTCCAACAGAGTGTTCACCGCAAGTAGCCAGCAGGGTACCTCTGAGATCAGTTTGTAAAGCTACTGGTTTGGGAAGGGATGAATGCAGACCACCACACAGCCTGCGTGGGATTGAGAGAGTGTTCCCTGAGCACATGGGTGGTGGCCTCCCAGGATGTGGAACACAACAGCCCCAGGCCCAATCACTATCTTTACCTTTACAGGCTCAGACATCTGCAGGCTTTTACCCAGGCTCTGGCAGCCCAGGGCCAAGGAACCCCAAGGCCATCAGGGAGAGGGACTTGTTTTAAATGCAGACAGGAGGTCCCCTTTAAGTGGGACTGTTCAAAACAATCCCCCCTGCCCTCCACCCACTGCCAACCAGCCAGGGGGGTCCAAACCACTCCCTACACCCTGCCACAAGTGCAGGAAGGGATACCATTGGAAAAAGGATTGTTGATCCAAATTTGATTTAGATGGGAAGCCTTTAAACTAGGGGAGGGGCATCCTCCAGCCCCGTTAGCTCAAGGAGGAACCCCCTCTGCTATAAGGCCCAGGCAACCTCATGGCAGGACGACCCAGGCCCATTGGACCATCCCCCTGAGGGAAGGACTCCACCCTAAAATGTGTATTTTCATAGGGGTAAAGCAGTTTCACTGCCTAATTGATGTGAGGGCAGATTGAACCATACTCAGGGAGGAGGAAGTTCCCTAGGACTGGAAGCTTGCACACAGACCCCCGATATTGGGGGTAGGGGGCAAATCCCAGTCCAAAGAGTCGGTCGCCCTTATGAAATGGAATAGCCTAGATGGAGACCAGGGAAATATATGCCCTTTAGTGACAAAAAACCTCACCGCCAATTTACTAGGGCAAGACATGCTAAGACAAATGGATACTGTGGTCACTACAGACCATCGAGCATCCTATGATGATATCCTGGATAGAGTAAAATCACAAAAACTTAAACAGGATCTAGAGGGAGTTAAGAAAAAGAATTTTTTAACTTTCATAAGTACAGAGAAGAACATAAGGGACCCACTTGGGTGCACCCCCAATCCTAAAGGCAATTGTCCCTCAAGTACCTCCCATTTGGTGGAAACCGAGAAGCCCTATTTGGGTGGAGCAATGGCCATTGACCTAACCTAAACTTGTAGCACGCCACCTTTTGGTGGAGGAACAGATAAAACTTGGGCACATACTTCCTTCTGTGAGTCATTGGAACACACCTGTATTTGTTATCCAAAAAGCATCCGGGCTTGGTTTGTGCTCCAAGATCTACATAAGGAAACTGAAAGGATAGAGCTAGTAGGAATTCCCTAAGAGGAATGCCCTGGACTCCCGCTTCAGAATATACCTTGGTTGTAATTGATATTAAAGATAGTTTTTTTTTGATCCCCTTGCATCTGGATGACTGCAAGAAATTTGCCTTCTCCATCCCCTCTCTTAATTTTTTCCCATCCTGATCGGGGGTTTGAATGGACGTTGCTGCCACAGGGAATGGCCAATAGCCTGGCCTTTTGCTAACAATACTTGGCCACACTTTTAGGGCCTGTGCTGGGTTCAGACACCTCCCTTGCCTATGCCTACATGGATGAAACAATTCTGGGGCATCAAGACCTGGGCCGCCTGGAGGGTCTTCTAGCCCAGGTTCTCACCATATTAAAAAAGCGTTTTTTTTTTTTTACCATAGCCCTAAATAAAATTCAAATGGTACCTCCTTTAAGGTGTTCGGATCCCACCTTACCTTGACTCAGGCCAGCCCCCTTAAGCCTTTGCTGGATATTCCAGCATCTCTGTCCCTAACCAAACTTCAAAGTCTTTTAGGGGAAATCAATTGGCTGTTTCCATGGGTTCCCATCCCTAAAATAGTCTTGTGCCCTTATTCACCAGACTAAAAGACAGGACACCCCAAGAAGTTATTATAATTACAAGCAGCCATCGGGCAATATTTTTACAGTTCCAAAGAGCCCTGTATGAACTTTCCCTGAAAAGGTATTCTATTCTTAAGCCCATTTCCCTCTCGTTGTTTGCAGGTGTTACATTGATTTCTGCAGTTTTAAGTCAAAGAGGGGGAGCCATTAGAGTGTGTTCACACTCCTCTGGGGGGCACACCTCAGGTGTACTCTCAGGCAGACCAACTTGCCGATGCTATTTTCAAGGGAAGGACCCAATCCCAAAGGCATTATGGCCTTGACCCTCACTCCATTGTTTTTCCATTTCGGATGGCAGATGTTGAGTGTTCACTTGAGCCAATGCTCAACTTGCTCTCTCCCTGGAAGGGTTTCTAGGTCAAATTGACTGCCATTATGGGTCATCTAAATGGACCGTCATGTTATGGTGACTTCCTCTCATAATGCCTTCTCTATTTTCTCCTAAACCTATTCCTGGTGCTTTCCATGTTTTTACTGATGGAGGTAAAACAGGCTCTGTGTATGCAGCCTTTGAGGAGCAACAAAAGACCCCAAGCCAACAAAGATTTCAACCTTGTCAAGGGTCAGCACAATAAAAAGAAATGTTTGCCGTAATTATGATCCTTTGGGACATTCAAAAACCCCTTGATTTGTATTCTGACAGTTTATATGATTAACTTGCTCCCTCATATTCCCCAGGCACATATTAAGCTGGATAGAAACCCTGTTTTCCCATTTTGGACACCCTTAAGTGCCTTTTAGATGGACGGGGAGCCCTTATTCATATTCAACATTTGAGAGGGCATTCAAAACTTCCTGGGTTTTTATCCATGGGCAATAATTGGACAGACCAGTTAGCTACTGGCCCACAAGCTTTAATGTTACAAGAGGCCACCCATTTACATGATTTAACCCACAATAATTGGAGAGGTTTTCAACATAGATTTCCTCAGGTTCCTGTAAAGGATCTCAAAAGGATAATACATACCCGTAAAACATGCCAGCCCTTCTTAAAAGTACCCCCGCTACAACCACCAGAGGTAAATCCCAGAGGCCTCAAACCCAATGTCCTCTGGCAACCTGATGTGACTCATTTTCCAGCCTTTGGTAAGCTTAAATATATATTTTTTTCTATATATACCTATTCAGGAGCATGTTGGGCTACAGCACATACAGGAGAAAGAACTAAACATTCAGAAGCACATTTTCTTCAATGCTTTGCCACCTTGGGTCTAGTAACACAAGTTAAAACTATAATGGACATTGTTTTGTTAGTAAAGCAATGTCATAGTTCTTTGAGAGATGACATATTACTCATACAGGAAATCCCTATAATCTCCAAGGCCAAGCAATTATAGAAATAAGTGGGAGTTAACCCCCATATATAGTTACAGAAAGCTTTTTTTACCATTAACATTTTAAATTTTTCAAAAAGGGCAATTGAATCCAGATTTCAGAAACACTGGGGACAACTAAATCCTAAGCCCCAAGTGAAAGTCAGGTGGAAGGACTCCCTGACACAACAATGGAGCAGACCTGACCCCCTAGTTACCATTGGCAGGGGATTCAGATATGTTTTTTCCATAGGGGAGACAGCCCTCATTTGGATCCCAGCCAGGAACTTTAAGTTTTACCCATTTCTTCTATTCAGGAAGAAGCCCAAGGATAAACTAACCAACAAGGAAAGTAAAATGGCTATGCTGGTCAAGGCTTGTGTTTAAAAGAGAGAAAGCTAAAAAGATAATTACTGACCATCCCCAAGGGCAATCAGCCCTTGAGAAGCTCTTGCATTCTTTAACAATTGCAGATGGTGATACTCTAGCTGTTGGCTGTCCTGACCCTCCTAGTCCTGGCAATGGCCCTACGGAATCCACATCAACCTCAATGTTTGACCTGGGCAGTGATCAAATGGAGAAATCATCAACAGCACCAAAAGAGATGCTGTCCCTTCGACCTGGAGGGAGGCCTGAGCTGCATTTTGACATCTTTGACCTGGCTAGAGGATCCTGGGATGTTGGAGATTGAGACCCCCTTTACCAAGGGGGCCCACGAGGATGCACTGTGCCTCATGTGTGGTACCCCCAATATCCAGGCTGCTCCCATGCTTTAAAGAGGTCAACCTTATAAGATAGTGACTTTATATATGTCCCAGAAGTAATCGAACTGCTTCGGACATTTCTAACTGTGGTGGGGCTGACGTTTATTAACTTTACTGAGGAGGGAAAAAGGATAACTAACTGGGAAATGAGCAGGATGTGGGGGTTGTGGTTATATCGAAAAGGGTGGAGCCCAAGAGATCCAACGCATGGCTCTCCGTGTCTATTATGATAAGCTCAGTGCTGAAGATTACTCCATATTTTAGGTGAACCATGGAAAGAGGAGGTGCCAATTGGGCAAACCTCATGAGAGGTGCCCTGACCTGAACCTCAGCAAAGAGGTGGGTTTGCCATTATAAAAGGGGGAATCTGTAGGGCACATGGACAGCAAAGGTGGCGCTGAGAGGCAGTTGAGTTGGCAGAGTCGGAGTTGTTTATGTTAAAATCTGACTGTGTACCACAACCAGGAACAGTGACGTCTGTAGTTATATAGCACGAAAGACAGCAGAGAAAGTATAGAAAGCTTAAGTGCATGATAGGATGACCTTAACAGTGATTGGTTGGTTCCTTTTCTTCCCCTTCCATGCCACGTGGTTTTTTGCTTTAAAAATTGCTTGCTGCATGGTGATAAACGAATTCCTGCTTGACTTGACTCCCTGCTGCATCTGACTGTCTCCGGGGCTACGGGAGGTTGGCGAATGGGCCAGCAGCACACTTACCTTTCCACGGACCCCATTCATCTTCCGCAGGACAGATGAAGATCAAACAGGTAGGAGGAGAATAAAGAAGGAAGCAACAATGCTCAATAGGAAATGTACTCATTACTTTGTTAATTTAACTGTAACCCCTCTGTACAACATTTTTACAATAGAAAGCATACATAAATAATGTAGTGCTCAAAGAAGCACTTTGGGGGTAAGGGAAGGATATCTGAAGAACTGTACAAAATTCTACATTGCTTTTTTTTAATGTTCAGTATGGAACTGAATAAACATAAATGCTTCCATTAAAAATTTTAAGTCATTGTCTTGGAATTGGAGCCAGTATTTCTGCCATTGAAGGGATTTGGGCTCATTTCCGGGTAACTCTTTTACTCCATTGGTGAAGGGGAAGCTCACTGTCCTTGAGGAAAAGAAATTCAAGCTAGAGTTCCCAGGGCCTGCATTGAGGCCCTGCAATGTAAAAACTATTTCTATACATGTGTAATATATAATATATATGTACATATGCATGAATATTATATATTGATTATTATAATTATTGATTTTGTATTTATTTTATTTTATTCATTTTATAGTTTATTGTATTTAATATTATTATACACATAATATTTATTATGTTTTGTACATCTAGTATAAAATTATACACAATAAATCAGATCATTGACTTGTTATTCATTAATACTATATTAAATGTTGAAACATGATACATAATTAAATGGAGGCATTAGTCACATTCATCACATGTTTAGAGTCTCTCCCAAGTATGAGCTTTGTCTTAGTTATCTTTTGACAACTTACTATAGGGATTCCTTTAGATGATTTATAATCAGAAGCCTTTTCTTGAGGATAGGCAAGTTGAGGGATAAAATTTTAAGGGTGGGGCTGGGAATGTGGCTTAGTGGTATAGAGCTTGCTCAGCATGCATGAATGCCAGGGTTTGAATCCTCAGTGCCACATATTCAGAAAAACCCAGAAGCTGTGAAGTGGCTCAAGTGATAGAGTGCTAGCCTTGAGAAAAAGAAGCTCAGAGACAGTACCCAGGCCCTTAGATCAAGCCCCAGGACTGGTAAAAACAATAGGCCAGTTGCTGGTGGGGAATTCTTGGAACCCTAGCTTCTCAGGAGACTGAGATCTGAGGACCACAGTTCCAAGACAGCCTACACAAGGAAAGCCTGTTAGACTCTTATCTCCAATGAATCACCAAAAGACCTCACATGGCACTGTGGCTCAAGTGGTAGAGTGTTCGCCTTGAGCTGAAGGGTGCAGGGAGAGCACCCAGGCTTCAGTATGAGAAAAACAACTGGAAAAAGAGTGAGGGATAATCAAAGTACTTTTCCAATTTGCTAATTATGAGAACATTTTCTGGAAAATGAACATTGATATACATCAGAGTTGGAGTCAGGGCTCAAGTTTCAAGTATAGCAGATCCATATGACCAGCCTCTCAGACTCTAACATTATAACCTTGTGTCCTACAGAGTTCTGAAAGGTCCAATGTTGAAAGGCATAATATGCTCCCCAAGCCCTTTGTGATAAGCACTTGACTTATATTGTCAATGTCATTACAGTTCTGAACCTAGCACAGCACCAGTAGCTCAGGCCCATAACTCTAGCTCAGGAGACTGAGGTCTCAGGATCACAGGGGGAAGCCAGCCAGGGCAGGAAAGTCTACGACATTCTGACTTCCACTTCTGAAAGGTCAGAAGTTCAAGAGCTTCCTGTGTGTTTCCCTTGGTGATGAGAGGTTACTTGCACTCTAAATGTTCTTAGAGTTCTCAAGCTATAGAAACAGGAAAGAAACATTGTTGACCCATCCTGGGTTCAAATGAAGTTCTCAGGATCCAAGCCTTAGCCCTGTTAGCAGGAAGAACTCCAGTGTAACACTGAATTTGAAGGACAGAAAACAGTTTCAAAAGCCTGGCTAGGTGAAGAGACCTAGGCCTGCAGGATTAGGAGGCAGAATGTACACACTCAACAGGGAAGTGAGCTGCAAAACCACTTTATTCATTCCAGGCATAGCCTGCAAAGAGGAAACCTCAAACATTTGTTAGAGTTACACCAGGGGCAGGCTTTTCTCAGCCTCTTCAAACAATGACTAATTAACCTTTTTCCTCAGGTGAAGGGAGCCTCAGTGTATCTTTACGTTAATAATAGAGAGCCAGTTTCATGGAGGAGAGGGGAGGAACAGAGTAGAAAAACCCTACTCTCTGATCTTAGGAAGTAGGTTTTTGACTCTCTGTCAGATTTGAAGGCCCTTCTTCTACCTCTTCCAGTCCATTCTCCTTCCTTCATTCTCCACATCATTAATGCAAATCCCCACTCCAAGGAGAGGCAGGGCCCTTTCTCTACTATCTCCAAGCACCTGAGTTAGAACCTGGCTCTGCCCTCTTGGCTCTTCTGCTGCCTGAGAAGTGGGATAGGGACAGTCTTCCTGCTCTGTGGTGTGTGATGGCGATGCTGGTGGCCTAGAGCACTGCAGAAGGTCTCAAGACTGGGAATTGTTTCCTTCGTTCCTCCTGATGTCTAAGACCAGATCGCCTATCTATCTATCTATCTATCTATCTATCTATCTATCTATCTATCTATCTATCTATCTATCTATCTATCTATCTATCTATCTATCTATCTATCTATCTATCTATCTATCTATCTATCTATCTTTCTATCTATCTATCTATCTATCTATCTATCTATCTATCTATCTATCTATCTATCTATCTATCTATCTATCATATACCTACCTACCTACCTACCTACCTAGTGAGCTAGCTATCTAATACTAAATTAATTCTTACTTTTATAACATTCCATTTGTACGGATGTAACATCGGGATGCATTTCTTAGACCATGCCGCCATTCATTAGTGACAGTCCCAGGATTCGACCTCCAGGTCTAAGTTGCCGGTTTCGGCTATGGCTTCCCTAATAGCCCACCAAACATCAGCAATGCAAGGTCATGTGTACTTTCTGGGCCTTGTCATTTAGACCCAGGATGGTCACAGTTCAAAGGGAAAAAAAAGTAAAACCACCTTCTTGAACTTCTCAATTTTATCCTTTTCCTTATTATTTTTGCCAGCCTTGAGATTTGATCTCGGGTCCTAGGAAACCAGGGTTGGCTGTGGCAGAGGTGCCAAGACCTAAGTTCAAGCCCTGTGCTTGGCAAATAAGTAAGTAAGTAAATAAATAAATAATAAGGCTCTGGTGTGCAATTTGCATCATTGTTCTGGCAGGCCTGGGATTGAACTCAGGGTCTGGGTAACTCTGTAGCATTGTGGGTGAAGGGGAAGCTCACTGACCTTAAAGACAAGAAATTCAGACCAGTTCCCAGGGTCGGAATTAAAGCCTCAGCATAATATTCATATATGAGATCTATTTACATACATGGGTTTAATGCGTATAAGGTTTATTACCCTTATTTATTTAGTATTATACATATAACACTTCATTTATTACATCATTTCATCTAGATTATATTTGCATATGGATTATACATCGTACTGAGACCCAGGACTTTCACAGAAAAGATAAAAATTTGTCAAATTGGCTTCTTACTTCATGAATAAATTTTGGGCCTTGCTGGGATTTTAACTCACAGCCTAGAATGCCCAATTCATAAATGGGGTCTCAGTCTTAGCACACCAGCCTCTAGCAAACTGAGCTGTGAGGAAATTCTGAGGAGCTTAGATCAAGCCAGAGTAGTGCCCAATATACACATTGATAGATATGTATGTGAGTGTGTGTGTGTGTGTGTGTATATATATATATATATATATAATATAGAGAAAAAGAGGGAATGTGAGGATATTCAATTATGTATACTATCACCAATAATTAGTTATTACATTATGCCACTATTTAATGAAGTATCATGGTAGAATACTTATAAAAGCATTAATTAAAAATTAGTCAATATCCTTCCATTTCGGGAATCATACTATGGTGCTAGAATGGAAGACATAAATCCAATAATATTTGTGTGGCATTCTAAAATAGAATCATTCATTAACTGCAAATTTAATTATTTCTTTTATAGCATTCCATTCGCATTCACAAAAATAGGAATGAGTTTGTCAGGATCTCCCTTCATTTGTGGGTAGCAGTCCTAGAATTTGAACTCCAGGACTGGGTAGTTTACTTCGAATGCAAACCATTGGAATGACACCTTGAAGATTTCAGACTGTCACGATTTAAAAAAGAACAACAGGAAGAAAAGAAACCCAGATGTCAGCGGCTCCTGCCTGTAATCCTAGCTCCTCAGGAGGCTGAGATGTAGCAAATGCCAATTTGAATTCAGCCAGGGCAGGAAAGTCGGCAACACTCTTATTTCTAAGAGATCACAGGAAAAAAATAACACCATGAGTGGGGCTGTAGCTCAAGTTGCATAGTGCTTCCCCTGAGCAAAAGTAGCTAAGGGACAAGGCCTAGGCTCATAGTTAAACCCCATACCTGCACCCCCCCCCAAAAAAGGGAGCAGTAACTCCATGTCTCTGTGTATGCATGGATGATGTATGGATGATGGGCATTCAGCAGGTTGCCCATGCCCAGCAGCCCCTGGGCCGGCTGGGACAAGCCCTCAGAGAGTACTAAGTATGAGCCGGCAGCTTGAACAAAGCATCCCTCTGCCATTTAATAACTGAAGCCCCGAAGGCTTTGCCTAGGCTGGTGTGTGCAATGGATGCATTATGTTCTAGCTGAGGTGTCCCATTGGGACACCTAGCAGCCAGCCACTGCCTCCAGGAGTGGTCGAAGTTTCTGGATCTATATTCTCTATCCCTCTGTAGGATGTGAGCCTAGGCCTCTGTGGCCTGGTGGCTCTCACTCATTCATCATTCCTCATTACCGAGTCATTGACTGGTCCCAAATCTTGGCAACGTTATGAAATAGTCAGCGATTTCTATGCCAAAGGGTAAGCCAATAAATCCTACCCTCATAGCTCCTATTACAAGTCAGCCTTGGGCTTCAAATATGGCTTAGCGGTAGAGTGCTTAACTAATAGGCACGAAGCCCTGGTTTCAATTCCTCAGTACCACACAAACAGAAAAAGCCAAACGTGGCACTGTGACTAGCCTTGAGCAAAAGAATCTAAGGAACATGCCCATAGCTTGAGTTCATGCCCCAACACTGGCAAAAAAATAAAAGGGAGCATGGTGAGACATATTCTTCTGGGACTCAGGAGGGCCGAGGTTAGAGGAAAGAGGTAGAGGGCAGGTGCTTGTGGCTCACCCCAGTAATCTAAGCTACTCAGGAGGCTGAGTTCTGAGGATCACAATTACAAGCAGGACAGTCTATATGAAACAATTTTGTCTAATTAAACACCCAAACAGCCAGAAGTAGAGTTGGGATTCAAGGAGTAGAGTGCTAGCTTTGAGCACAAAAGCTCAGGGATAGTGTCCAGGCCATGAATTCAAACCCCAAGACTGGCACAGACACACAGACACACACACAGACACACACACACACACACACACACACACACACACACACACACACACACACACACCAAGATAGAGCATTTGCCAGTTAGCCTGCACAATTTCCATATCTTGAGGGAAAAAGGAAGGGAAGACTTGCTCCAGCAGGTGATATAACCAGTGCCAAAATTCCACAGAAGTTCTAAGGCGTGAAACAGGATAGAGAGCCTCATGCAGAAGGTACAACATGGGCAAAGGTCCTGAGGTATGGTGTAGAGCAGGTGGTGTGGGTGGAATGGAGGTTCTGTGGCTTCAGACAAATCTGGCAGGACATGCGAGACTGGGTCAAGGTTTGTACTTGAGTCACTGGGAGGGAAGAGGATGGGGTCCCAGAATGAGGCCCAGGGGGAAGATTAGCTTGACTTTTCACCATGGACCTCAGCCATTTCTTGTGGCTGGAAGCCTATTTTTCACAGCTCCTGACACTCAGGCATCCTTTGCATTGAGGAGTCAGGGCAAATGCAGGGAAGAACTCTTGCTTAAGAAAAGCTTCTAGCCCAATGTTAACAGTGGTTCAACTCCTGTAAATCCTAGCTACTCAGGAGACTGGGTTCAGAGATCGTGGGGCAAAGCCAGCTCAGAGGAGGAAATTTAGTGAGACTCTTCTTGCCAGTGAAATACCCAAAGCCAGAAATTGTGCTATGGCTCAAGTGGTAAAGTGCCAACCTCAAGGAAAAAGTTAGGAGACCGGAGCCCAGTCCTGAGTTCAAGGCCAGTTCTGGCAAAAAAAAAAATAAAGAAAAGCTTTCAGGAGCTCCTAGTCGACTGTTGTGAAAGGCCAGATCAGCCAGGCACTGGTGGCTCATGCCTGTCCTCCTAGCTCCTCAGGAGCCTGAGATGTGAGGGTCCCGGTTCAAAGCCAGCCCAGGCAGGAAAGTCTGGGGACTCTGAAACTCCAGAAACCTGGAAGTGGCCCTCTGGCTCAAGTGGTAAGCTGAAGCTAGGTGACAGCAACCCATGACCAACACCTGGCCTGCTTGGATCTCACTTAGTGGTTCTAAGCAGAGTATTTTCCAGTGGGCCCCTGAGTTTCTCCCAATGTCTAGGTATCCTACAAGTCTTGAGAGCAGCCCATTTGGAGGCTTTTGCCTACAGATTGAGCCACATTATCAGGGAAGTGTCCAGCCTTGGGGCATGGAGGTCATTGTCTGGCTCATCAGAATGAAATCTGTCATGGGTGCAGTGTGGGTCTGAGCAGTAAATCAATGCCTCAGACCACGGTTCTGGGCCAGGAGCGGCAGAAGGTGACATGGCAGGTAAAGCCTACTCATGTAGATATCATAAGAGTGCAAATCTGTCAGGCACACGTCTGGTGGGTGTTGAGTTGGGCTCATGAAAGAATTGTGGGTTCAGGAATCCAGAGCCGGCTGGCTGGTGCTTGTAGCATTCGCTATCCCTGGAGTTCCAGGGCTCACCAGTGCTTGAGGTCCAATGAAGGTCTTCAGTCGTGGGCCGACTATAAAAGAGCATCCATAGTGACATTTCCCTTGGTCCTGTGGCCCTGTGCATGGATGTAGGGGCAGGTCCCATGGAACTTACTGCCATGGCCCAGACACAGTCAGGGGCTGCTGGGAGCTTATGTGTACTGTAGTTCAAGTGGTAGAGCACAAATCTTGTGCAAACAAGCTAAAGGATACCACATAGGCTCTGAGTTCAAGCCTCGGTAGACGCACGAACACACACATACACACACACTCACGCAAATACACACACACACACACACACACACACACACACACACACTCATGCACAAAAAAGCACACACAACAACATCCTTAGGAGGTCCCAATGGTTCATACCAGCAATCCTACCTACTTACGATGTTGAGCTCTAAGGATGGCGGCTTGAAGCCAGCCCAGGCAGGAAAGCATGTGAGACTCTTCTCTCCAGTAAACTACTAAAAAAGATGAAAGGTGAGCTGTGGTTCAAGTGACACAGTTTAAGCTTTGAACAAAGGAAGCTCAGGGAAAGTGCTTAGGCCCTGAGTTCCAGCTCTAAGATTTTTTTTTACAGACACACTTTGCCTCCACCTCACCCCCAATCAGGCCATAAATCCAGATTTCGGTCACCTCTTGATCTCACTTCCACTCCTGCCACTTTTATAGCACTGCCACAAGTGGCCGGTGTGTGGCCAGCACTGGATTAAGAGAACTTTTAACAAGAGGGGCATAGCCAGGTCAAGGCTAATGCCCCAGAACATTGAGGTATTGGCCATACCAGTTTCTCATGCCCCAGTTCCCTGTACGTAGAATCTAAAATCTGTGCCTCTGTATTCTGGTCATCCAGAATATTCTAGAACGACCTGAGAGACCAAGCTGGGGCAGGAAGATAGACTTTCCTGCAACAAGTTACGTTGACATTTCCTAGACACCAACGGATACTTCTAAGCCACTTTGGCCTCACCTCCCATGTATCCCCGGACCTTCCTTGCATGGGCAGCCTTCAGTCAGATATCAAGCTCAAGTTGGCCAGAGCCACCAGAAACCCCCTTTTCTCCACTTCACTGCCAGCCTAAAGAGAGGGACATGCAGCCAGAGGCCCAGCTGAGAAAAAGAACAGGACATCGAATGACTAAGGACCCACAGAGGCAGGGGAGACCCTATGCCAGCCGGCCCTGCTGGCCCAGAATCCCCTGGCGGTGCCCAAAGATTTGGACAGGCCAGACTTGGGTCTCAAAGTAACGCTGAAATGCAGGCCTCTGGCAATTTAGGACTCATTGTTGACCTTGATAGGGTGCTAAAGCACAAGGTCGGCATGGAGGAGGGGCACCATCTGAGGCAGAAAGAGTCAAACAGGCACCCAGGAAGTGGACAGAGAAAGAAGAGGGAAAAATACACACACACACACACACACACACACACACACACACAAGTAGCCCAAGGCCTCAGAAGTCCCTGAGCAATCTGAACATCCCACCCCAAAGAAGATGGTACTACTATCCTCAGACCAACTGAAGACAAAACTCATGGCCTCTCACACATCTGGAATGGCTCATAACACAGCCTGGAATTTCCTAAATGTACACACGACTATGCAGAAATCTCAGCTACCTTATTTTTGGTCTGTCATGGGGTTTGAACTCTGGGCCTGTGCACAATCCCTCAGCTCTTCAGCTGTAGGTGGGCCCTCTACCACTGGAGCCACAGTGCCATTTCTGGCTTTCTGGTAGTTCACTGGAGATAAAGTCTCACAGATTTTCCTTTCCAAGCTGGCTTTGAACCACGATCATCAATCAGATCTCAGCCTCCTGAGTATCTAGGATGACACAGTGTGAGCCACCAATGGCGCCTGGCTTCAGCCACCTTCTTAGACCCAGGGGAAACCCATCTGGTCATGCCACAAACCACATGCAACCCTTCAGTTCACACTTTTACACCAGCATCCAAAACCATTCTTCCATGGATGGAGAGCATATAATTGACCCTAATATCCCACCCCTGCTCCCATTCACCCACTCCCTGCCTGCCACAGGCCATGACCTATAGAGTTCTTGGTAAGGCACCATCCATCCTACTGTGGTTTCACACTGGGGCAAACCTGGGGAGTTCTTAGAAATGTCTGTACAGTGAGGCCAGCACCTGGTCTCCCAACCACAGCAACCTCACTACTTCAACATCTCTTGCAAGCAAGGAAGGGGTGTCTTTCTTTCTTCCTTCCTTTCTTTGAATTTTGGTTGCAGGGTTTGAACTCAGGGCTTCGGTACTGTCCCTGAATTCTAATTTTCCTTAAGGCCAGTGCTCGACCACTTGAGCCACAGTACCACTGCCAGTTGCAGATTGGAGATGAGGCTCTCATGGGACTCTCTTGCCTGGTCTGGGAAATGAGATCCTCTGGATCTCAACCTCCCGAGTGGCCAGGATAACAGGTGTGAGATGACAGGTGTGAGCCACCTGCACACAGCTTAAGGTGTCTTGTCCTTCAGAATTTCCAGCTTGTCCTCCTCTAGATGTTACCACCTAGACACCCCTCTACCTCCCTCGGGGACAGCAAAGGGAAGCTCAGAATCTGGGTGGGGCCATGGGCATTAAAGGGCCCCTCCACATCACTAGTCCTGTCTAAGCTACCATTTGCCTCCTATGGATGTCCTGGTCGTCCAGGACAGATCAGACCCACTAGGAGTTCTGGTGCCTTCCCTGTATCCCCCTGCCCCAATCAACCAGTACCTGAGAATTTCTGGGGCCAGCTGTTCCATGTCCCAGTGGAAGATGTTGGGAGGGTTGCTGATAATGTGTCCAGGGTTTCCAGGGCAGAAGGAGTGTCTAGCTCACTTCTGTCAAAGAAGGAAACACAAAGCATGCATGATCTATTAAGAGCTACAGGGCATAGCCATCCACCGGTCACCAAGGACCCTTGGAGAGCTATTTTATGTTGACAGCCCTTGGGCTTGGCCTTGGGGCCTGGGTGGTATCCCCGAGTTTCTTTGGCTCCAGGTGAGCACTTCCACCTGAGCCACGGTGCCACTTCTGACATTTTCTGTGTATGCAGGACCTAGGAATCGAACCCGGGGTTTCCTGCATGCTAGGCAAGCCCTCTACCTCTAAGACACAATCCCAGCCCTGCATAGCTGTTCTTCTGTGACCCATCGGGCCTGTCTCCAGACAGTCTTGCACATCTCTACCATGTTTCCCACCAACAGTCCTGGCTGGAAATGAACACGCTCTGCTATGTTCTCCATCATCTGCTGCAACTTTGCTCTCTGTGCTTCCTCTCAGCTCCTCCTTGTTAAGCAAGACCCCCTTTTCAAGTGATGCCTCTAAGAAGCCCGTTCTGATCACCTTGGCAGAGCTGGAACCTCTCTGCTCTGCAGGCTTCTGGCCTTATCACACCCTGTCTTCCATCCAGTGTGGGTTGAGAATGCACAAAGGGGAAGGGCTCCACCACCGGATTTCTGAAGGCACTGATACACCACCCAGGGACAGGTGTTGTACCACACTCCGAGATAGGGCCCTCGAAGCTTAGGCAGTCTGTGGGCAAGAAGATGGGGCCGTTTCTTTGTGTGGGGTTGAACTCAGGATCTGGGAGCTGTCTCTGAATTTTCGTGCTCAAGGTTGGAGCTCTACCACTTGAGCCACAGCTCCACTTCAGGCTTTTTGGTGGTTCCATGGAAAGTAGAGTCTCACAGGCTTTCTAGCTTATGGTTGGCTTCAAACTGTGAACCTCAGATCTCAGCCTCCCAAGTAGCTAGGATGACAGTGTGAGCCTTAGCCCCGGTTGACGGGCACCAAAGGCTATTATTTTATTGCTCCCCTTTCAACTAGCAAGCCCAAGTTAAAGTAATCAGTTTCAGGGGATCAAGATCCTCTCCTAGGTCAGTTAATCCAAGGAGATAAAGTGTCTTTGGAAAAGGCTAGTCTGAGTAGGCCTAGTGGTGTGTGTGGGTGTGTGGGTGTGGGTGTGTGGGAGTCTGTCGGGGATACCTACCCCCATCTCTCCGGTACCACATCTTTCCAGCAGGGAGTGCATCCAGAATAGTCACCCCAAGGAAGACGAATGGGGGAGGGTACCTAAGGTCACATCCAGGGGGATGATCTGAATTATGTCCTGCAACCGAACCTGGACAGATAAAGGAGAGAAAGAGAAGTTTTGGGGAACATCAAGGGAAGCCTCTTATCTTTGGCTACAGGTACCAGCGTGAAGACTGAATCCATCTGTCTTGGTTGTCAGATAAAATGTATACACAGTTCACTTATTTTATTATTATTTGTGAGTCCTAGGGCTTATATTCAGGTTATCTCTGAGCTTCTTTTGTTCAAGGCTGAGGATCTACCACTTGAGCCACAACACCAAATCTGGCTTTTCTGTGTGTGGGTTTTGAGGGGGGGGTTGTTCTTGGGAGATAAGAATCTCACGGACTCTCCTGGCCGGGCTGGCTCTTAGTCACGACCATCAGACCTCAGCTTCCCAAATAGCCAGGATGATGGGCCGGAGCCACCAGCTCCTGACCGCCACCATCCATTTATAATCCCTTAGGCCCAGGGCTGAGTCACCCACACTGCACCCCATTGTTGGGAGTGGGAAGCAGACATGAGTGGGTTTGATACTTTAACAGCCTTCCTATCTTTCAGCATTGTTCTGGGTCAGTCTGATGGTGGCTTCCTCCTTATCCACAGCAATGACTGGGCTCTGTCACAAGAACAAACGTACCCCGGGAGGTTTCAGGTCTAGGTTTTTTTTTCTGCACTCTGCCCCCCTAACCAAAATGACACACCCTAACAAAGGATAGTAGACACTGAGTGTTTTCATTGTCTTATAACCAGGGTCTGACCAGATAGGTGAGGGTGAGGGTCAGAGGCCCAGGATAGTGCTAAGCAGGGGGACAATGCCTCCTCATCCAATTTCCTTCAATGGTCTAGCAGAGGGATTTGGGGAAGGACTGATGGGATGGACAATGCATAACCATCATGGTCCAGACAGTGCACAGAGGGGCTTACCTCATGAAGCTGGTTCAACAGGGTGACCGACACAGCTCCTGACCCACAGCCCACAACCAGAATGAGAGGACCACCTTGGGTTCCAGTCAGATAGGGATGCTGGGCCACCTCCTCCAACACCCATTCAACCAGTTCCTGTGTGAGAGAGAGACAGAGAGATAAATAAGGACAAAATTACACTTATGCCGGGTGCCGGTGGCTCAGGCCTATAATCCTAATTACACAGGAGGCTGAGATATGAAGATCATGGTTCAGAGCTGGCCCAGGCAGGAATGTCTGTGAGAATCTTATCCTCAAAGAACCACCAGAAAACCGGAAGTGATTCTGTGGCTCATGTGGTAGAGCACTAGCCTTGATCTGAGGAGCTTGGGTACAGTGCCCTGGCCCAGAGTTCAAGCCCCACGACTGACAAGCAGTGGACTTCCCACCATAAGAAGTGGACTGCATAGCACCCACTGTCCTAGGGAGCATGGCAGAGAAGTCAGGCCAAGCTTCCTGTGCACTGGGGGTCATGAGTAGATCACCTGGCTTCTCCATGCCTCATTTTCCCCAGCTGCAAAACTGAATAGAGTGAAGGATTCCCTTCATCATGGAGATTGGGTAATGATGAAAGAGAACCATGTTCTGTTTCATTACCCCACACCTATTGCATGATTAAGAGCAGACCCCATTTGCCACATTACCTCCTGCTGAGTCTCCTTGAGAGATCATGCCAGGCAAAGCATAAGCTTCATGGAAGCATGCCTGCAGAAGGGGGTGCTGGTTCAAGGCTTCCTATACACTTGGCTGCACCTTTATTGCCTCTACCTTTATTCTTACTATATTCTTCTTGGCTGTACATTTGCTGCCTTTATTCTTATTTTGGCTATTTTTCTATTGATCCATAAACAGAGCATGTTGTTTCTTTCCAGTCCAATAGAGACGGCTTCTCTATATAATAAAGACTAGGACCAAAGATTAGATGTGGACAATTCCCTAATCAATATATCATCTGATGGGAAGCTGCCTCCAGAAACTCCTGCAACTTCAAAAGCAGTTTTACGGCTCCCTCATAGTAAATATAGAAATATAAAATTTCCAGATATGTTACAATAGGCAGAATTAATGAATTAAACTAAACCAGAAGGAGTTATCCCAAAAGCACAGAGAGTTATAGAAAAAGGGACCTCTGATAATAAAAGGAAAAGAAAGATTCCCACAACAGTTATGACTGAGTTTGGTCCAGCTTACATTATAGGGAATAGATGGCGGTTTCCCACCTCTTTCATTTGGAAATATGATGGCTGACTTATTAACTAGAGAAACCATCATGCTTTATTTGTAATTAATCACCTTAATACTAATGAACAAAAACTTACACTTATGCAAAAACATTGGAGCGAAATTGGATTTAAAATTCAGCCAAAAGTTAAAAGGAAAGATTTGCTCACAGGCACCTGGAAAGGGCCTGATGTATTAATCACCTCGGGAAGAGGGTATACATGTGTGTTTCCACAGGATGCCGAGACACCCATCTGGAATCTCAACCGACTCGTGTGCCTCTACAAAGATAAGAGAAACCCAGCAAAAAAAAAAAACAAAAAAAAAAACAAAAAAACAAAAACAAAAACAGAAGATGCAAATGAAGAAAACGATGCAGAAGCTCAAAAGTCTTCACCTTTCTCCTCAACAGGCAAAGACAACAAAAAAAGCTCAACCACCAACCTGGTAACAAATTAAGAAGATCACCCATTCTGCGGAGGAGATTGTGGTTTCTACGGTAAAGACTATCACAGTTGAAAATATGTTTCTTCCTATGCTTGCCATTATTGCTATGCAGTCAGTGTCTGTTTCAGGAGAACAATACAGGGCATATGTTCCTAATCCTCCTCTTCTATATCCCGTGCGATGGGAGGGATGAAGATTTAAGTAATGACAAATAATAGTGACCTGCTAGGGGTTTTGGAGGACTATTCTAATTCTCATATGACTTCTCAAACAATTAATTATGAAGGAATGACAGATACCACTCCAATTTGTATAACGCTATCAGGAGAAAATCTCCCTGGGTGTTTGCCTATAAACTATAGAACTTTTTTGACTGATGCCCTTGATCAATCCAATGATAAAAAGTTCAAAAAAAGATTGATGTGGGAAATTGGCATGATGACATTAGACTTTCATACTTATAATGAATCCTTTTTCATTCCCAAGAGTAATATACATTTAGGTAACTGCCTACGAAAATATCATGACAAGGATCAGTTTGGGGATGCATTAATTACCTCACCAAAATGGTGGGAATGTGGATTTCAAAAGGCCTCTTTTTTATAATCCTATTGGGCACCAGATAGTATTTTTGATTTTTCCATTGCTAACCCCGATTATGATTATGCCTGCTACTTAAAACATAATTCATCAAAGTTGAATGGCTATGCTCCTGATACGCACGGGGAACCCCTGAAAAGATGGCTCACTCCCGGGTGGGTGGCTTCCATTTTGGTTAGTCACTGTCCCTTTCACAATAAAACGGGCATCCAGCTGGATTTGTTCAGAATTTTTGCAGCAAAAACCATGATTTTACTGAAAAAGCCCAAGGAAACTAAGAGTACTGCAATTGGGGTAAGAGCATGTGTGGGTTATCCTATGGGAATTTTAGCTGGAAAACTAGATAATTTAATCATTATTAATCAAGGAAAATCTTATTATATTAGCTGTAAAGATTTTATTTTTACTAATTGTTTTACTTCTTCTCTGGGTAAAACATATTCTGTAATTTTTATTTTAAAAAGACCTTCGTATGTAATGTTACGTGTAGATCTATAAAATGACCCTTGGTTTAAAAATTCTGCTTTACAAATGTTGAAATCTCTGGATATTATGTTGCAGCCAGAACGCTTTGTTGCGGCCTTGATTTTAGGAATAAGTGCTTTAATAACAATAATTAGCTCTTTAGTGATTTCTACAGCAGCCTTAATAAATGAAGTAAACACTGCTCGTTTTGTTACTGATTTAAGCAAAAATATTTCATTAGCCCTAGTAAAACAATAAATTATAGATAAAAAGTTAGAAATGAAAATAAATGCTCTGGAGGAAGTGGTTCTGTCTATAGGTCAGGAAGTCCAAAATTTAAAAACACAACTCTTAGGTAAATGTCAGGCTAGTTTTAAATATATCTGTGTTACTGCTCTAAAATATAAATTTTCTTTTAATTGGAATGCCACCAAAAATCATTTGTTAGGAGTTTGGATAGATAAAGATATCTCTAATGTTATGGAGGTTTTACAGGACAAAATTACAGCAGTTAGTAAAGCTCATTCAGATGTAAAAAATTTACAATCTTTGGCAGCGTTATTTAAGCATAACGTGGAGGCCCTCAATCCTCTGGATTGGATTCATGTAATAATTATAATTGCCATTGTCAGATCAATTCACCCAATTCTTATTCTTATATTTCCAGTCATTTTCCGGATGATCTTTAGATTTGTCTCTTCTGTGAACCAAGACATTCATGATCTTCAATAAAAAAATAAAAAAGGAAGAATTTCCATGACACCTCCTGCTGAATCTGCATGAGAGATCATGCCAGACAAAGCATAAGCTTCATGGAAGCATGCCTGCAGGAAGGGGGTGTTGGTTCAAGGCTTCCTATACATTTCCCTGCACCTTTATTGCCTCTACCTTTATTCTAACTATATTCTTCTTGGCTGTACATTTGTTGCCTTTTTCTCATTTTGGCTATTTTTCTATTGATCCACGAACAGAGCATGTGAAGCCACTTCCCCTCGTGCCTGTCCTAGCTACTCTCTGCTCTCTCTCTCTACCTCCACTTCTCTCGCGGGCCGCCTCACACCCTTTGTGTATGCGCACCTGCCCCTGTGAGATCCTGGCCACTGCTGCCTCCACAGTGAGGCCCCTGAGCCCTGCCTCCTCCTCCCCTCGGCCCAGTCCCCTCTTCCCCTTGGCTCTGCCCCCTACCCTTGCCCACAAGAGCAGCCCTGACTGGGCCCTAAGGCTTCCAGGCCATGGGAATTACAGCCTCACTTCAACTCAGCACTCCCCACCAACCCTAGCACTTGCTCAGGGGATCGAATCTCCCCTCAGCCCCACAACAAGAGGAGACTCTCCTCCAAGCCTCTCCACTCCACATATCAAGCACATGCACAGTGACCCAGTGAGAGAGAGAGAGAGAGAGACAGAAAGACAGAGAGAGACAGAGACAGAGACAGAGACAGAGAGACTGAGAGACAGAGAGACTGAGAGAGATTGTTGGGGAAAACTACCTCTCAAGGACTCAGAACATAGCACCCTTTTGGATGACTCAGCACACAGCATACTTCAAAAAACATCACAAAGCACCCTGAGTAAAAGACTCAGCACAATGTGCCCTTTGAAGGACTTAGCATATAATAGCCTTTGGGATGACTCAGCACACAGCACCCGCTGAAGGAGGGAATCCATAGCATGCAGTGTATAGGACTCAGTGCATGGCACACTTTGAAAAACTCAGCACGTAGCACCCTTTCCCAGGACTCAGCATATAGCATCCTGTGTTAAGTCTCCATACACACTACCCTTTGAAGGGCTGAGTATGTAGCACCCTGTGTAAAACACTCAGTGCACAGCACCCTTTGAAAAACTCAGCACATAGCACAGTTTTGAAGGACTCAGCACATACCACCTTGTGGAAGAACTCAACACACACCGCTATTTGAAAGACAGTACAGATCACTGTCTACAGGACTCGGCACATAGCACTCACCTCATCCTCTCTTCTCAAGGATGCAGCACATTGCACCCATTGAGATAACTCAGCACACAGCCCTCTTTGAAGCACTCAGCAAAAGTACCCTGTGTAAAGGAATGGGCCCACAGCACCCATTGAAAAATTCACCTGTCCCTCCCTTCTCAAGCGGTCAGCACATAACACCATTTGGGATGAATTAGCGTCCCACACTTTTGAAGGACTCAGCATAAAGTACATTGTGTAATGGACTCAGCACACAGCACCCTTTGAAAAATCCAGCACAGCCTACTCTTCTCAAGGACTCAGAACATAGCACCCTTTGGGATGACTCAGCACACAGAATGGTTTTTGAAGACTCAGAAAAAACACCCTATGTGGGAAGGACTCAGAAAACAGCACCTTGTGAAGGACTCAGCACATACCTGTATGTCACAAGTTCAGTTGTCATTAGAATTCGGGTACTTTCTGCAGTATCATCATTCTTCAGAAACACTTCACAAATCCTACTAGTTCACATTTAGCTAATGTGTGTTTTATGGGGGAAGGTCAGCTGGGGGTCTTGAACTCAAAGCTTGGGGCCCCTGTCCCTGAGCTCTTAGGTTCAATGCTAGAACTCTACCACTTTGATTCACAGATCCAATTTTGGTTTGTTTTTTTTGGGGGGTTGTTCTTTGACAGGTCTTATGGTAATCAGGAAGGCCAAGTTGGGGTGTCCATGGGCAAAGGCTCCTAGCTGGCCCTGGAGCTGACTTCTCACTTCCTTGTGCCCCTAGGAGCAGGGCCTACTGGAGCTCTCTTGGCCTAAGGTGGAACAGATCTGCTCTGGAATCATCACTCAGGGTGAGCGAAAGTCAGGTTGGCCCTGGTCACTTTCCCAAATTGAACTCTAGAGGACGATAGTCCTCCATGATGGCAGAGGGATGCATGTTCCACCAGGAGGCAGGATTTGTCCACCATAAGGATTGTATCAGTTGTATTTAATCTTGTTTCCCTGGGGCTCCCATCACGCTTTGAAGCCACCCTGGACAGGAAAGTCCTTGAGACTTACCTACAATTAACCATTGAAAAGCACAAGTGGCAGAGCACTAGTCTTGAGCAAGAAAACTCAGGGATAGAGCCTTGGCCCTGAGTTCACACACACACACACACACACACACACACGCACACACACACACACACACGCACACACACCACATGCATGCAAAATCAAGGATTTCTACACTGAAATCTTTGGGTATTCTCTACCTTTTCCCCACTGAGTCTGGTGGCTATTGGCCTAGGTGTTTGATGCATCCAACACCACCTGGCATTTTTAATTTTGGGGAACAGAATGGCTAGAAGGTCAGCCTTCCCCCACCCAGCTCCTTGACTGGGTCAAGGTCTATCCAGGCCCTTTAGGTCTCCTTTTACAGACTCGCCAAGATGCCTTCAAAAGGTATCAAAAGCTGGGCACTGGTGGCTCATGCCTATCATTCTAGCTAATCTGGAAGCTGAGATCTGGAGGATCATGGTTCAAAGCCAGCCTGGGCAGGAAAGTGTGTGAGACTCTTATCATCGATGAACCATCAGAAAACAAGAAGTGGCCCTGTGGCTCAAGTGGTAGAGTGCTAGCCATGAGACAAAGAGCTCAGGAACCTGAGTTCAAGCTCCAGGACTGGAAGAACAATCTTTATTGAAGGCTTGTTTTGCCTTTGAAAACAATTTCTTCTTTGTGATAAGCATAGCATGGGCCTCTTCCCTGGCCACCAATAGATGTCCCTTGAATATGGGCCACCTCCCAGCAGCCTTTGGCCTACCCAACCCGCAGTTTACCCTTTCCATGGCCCAGCAGATGGAGGCCTGAGAGAAGGCCACCTGGCCACCTACTTATGGTGGCTGCTGAGGCTTTGGAGAATCATCATGTCACGTAGTCATCATCTACATCAGTCTACAGAAGAAAGGGAGGGACTGTTCCTCAACTGAGCCCATGAGCTGTGGGTAGCTCTGGATGTGGGGCAGCTGCAGCAGGATGTGCTTTGTGGGGGAGTCCTCTATGGGGTTGGGAATCTTGATCTCCCTTCTGGTAGTTTCCACACTGTGTTGAAGTGGCAATTCTTTAAAACCTTTCTTCTCCTCCCTCATTTCGCCCGCCCTGGAGCCTGGAGTCATCCAAAGCGGCGGCAGTGACAGTAGACTCAGCCTGTGCTGGCATCAGGAGCCCGTTGTCCATGTCTTCCCCTGTGAGGAGTGACAATGGCTCCCACAGCCCTCTCCATTTCTCCATCTTCTCCTAGGACAGCTGGTACACACGCTCAGGTTTCTTCTGATACAGCTCAGCCAGAATGAACATCTGCTCTTTACATGCCACGAGGGACTCCTCAACAGTGCGATCTGTGCCGACAGCTGGCTGCATCTATGTTGAAGATCACCCGCTGGACTATGGAAGTCCATCTTATTAGGCAGGTCATGGACAAAGTATAATTTCTTCTCAGACGCCCACGTGTCCCGTTTCCCATCCCCACACAGCTGTGGTGCCAGCTCATGGGATGGAGTGCTTGTGGCTCAAGCTTTCTCTGGCACTGAGCTGCCAAGTGAACCTGGTGCCTGCAGCAGGCCTGCCACTCCTGGTACAGGAGTTTCCCCTTGTGGATTTCAGCCACTAAGAGTGCTCACAAATCCATGTCCCTCTCAGTTTGGGGAATGTCTCCATCCTCTGCAATGGTCATTTGGTGGGTGTCGACTCCTCTCCTTTTGCTTCTCCAGGGTTTTAGACTTCCCCTTTCCCAAGGAACACCAGGAAGCTCAGCTGGGCCTGCAGCCGCTCCTCCTGTGGTCTGATTACTTTCAGGCACTTGAGAGTGTCCTGCCACTTTGAGGGCACCACCTGGTTTCCTCAGTTGGTCGGGCTGTGCACTTTATTCAGCTGTTCCAGGAGTTGGGTCTGCCTCTCTATGTGCTGCTGCAGGGCCTCCTTCTCGGAGCTAAGCCGCTAATTGGTGGTGATGTGCCGCTCATAGATGGCTCTGAGCTCCTGCAGCGGGGCCAGGGACTGCTCCTGCTGATCCTGAGATGTTTGGCTTTCTTTCTCTCTCAGCCACTTCTTTCCATTCCTCTCTCTTCTCCTCTGTGTGTACCAGCTGTTCCCACAGGTGTTTCTTCACCTGCTGCTGTGTCTAGGATGCTGGCGAGCTCCTTCTCCTCACCGATCACCCTGTGGAGAGCCTCCCACAGCAGGGCCAGCTGTTCCTCCAGCTGTCTGTCACACACATATGCACATCATGGGGTCTCGGGGATCTCCTGCCAATCCTTGGCCTTCTCCTCCAGTCTGCACAATTGCTCCTGCTGCTCTGCGTTCTGGAGATGGAGCCTCTGGTTTTCCTAGATCTGGATGTGAAGTTATTCCTCCAGGTTTTTCAACTCCATCTTTGTGCAGTAGGCCTGGGCCTGGAACTGCCACTCAGCCTGAGATGGGCCATGGTTCTTCCAGTATTCTCTAGGCCGAACACCTGCCTCGACCCTCGCTCCTTCTCCTCTGTCAGTTTTTTTACCTTCTGGGTCAGCTGCCGGGCCTCCTCCTTCCACGTGGTCCTCTCAATGCTCAGGTCTTCTGTGAAGGTGTCTCTCTAGATTCGCTGTGCTCACCAGTCAGCTCACGTTGTCTAGTAGTCTCTTCAATTCTTCATGCCCCACCAGTGCTTGTTGGAACTTGCAGATTCCTTTCTCCCTATTGTCCAGAGCACATCCAGCTTCTCCTGTAACTTTGAGTTCACTTGCTCCAGGTCATCGAAGCTTCTCGCCTTCCTTGAGCAGAAGGGTCACCACATGCAGCTGTTCAAAGAACATTTCAGTCACATTCTGTGATCAGTAACCACAGAAGCCGACATCTCCAGCTCTACCATGCACTGCTCTGCGGCCTGCAGGCAGCTGGTGAAAGCTTCGTGCTCCCTTTCTGTGTCATTGGCCACCTGCTGCATGCAGGCGGGTCCACATTGTAAATTGCCTTCTGTGGAAATCAAACTCTGTATGGGTGCCTTGTGGATCTCTAGCTCCATTTTAGGTGCTGCATGCACCTGGGCTATCTTCTGCCTCTTTTTCTTCCATTGATCCTGCAGGTCTGACTTTTCCTGCTTCAGTGGTTGGATCTTGGCATAGAGTGCCTGGTTTCTTCTTTTGCTGGGATCCAGGGTGGGCACCACGTGTCAGTAGCACCTCTGCAGATCCTTGGTGGTATCAGGACCATTGACACTCTGGAACCTCGTGGCTGTGACTGTGTCCAAAGGCACGGGAGGCCAGTGATGGGCATCACCTTTGGCGGGACCCTTCCCTTTTTCATGTTCTTTGTTTTCTTGAATGTTGCAGATCTGTCAGGAGGATTCTTCTACCGGTGTTCTGGTGGCAGTTTCATCCCCACAGCTTTCTCATGGAGTCTTGTTTCAGACATCTGAGCGCTAGGATGGGAAAGATGGGCTGGCCACGTTCCCAGGCTCTGGGAAACCCTGTCTTCTCCCACTCACTGATTAGGATGTCAATTTCGTACTCTACTCCAAAGTCACCTGGAGTCTCTTGCTCACCACTTAGCCACCTCTACTTTCCTCAACTGCTGGTAGTGGTGTCAACCAACAGAGGGAATCCTGGTCCTTCTGGGCAGCATGGAATTTGGGTGTGGCCTCCATTCTTGTATCCCATTGTTCAGAAAGAACCATGAAAGAATGGAGATGTGACCAGAATACTGTGATGCAGGCAGAATGGGTGGAGTCAAGATGAGAGCAGCTGCTTTCCAAGGAAACTCTGTCCAATCCTGCTGGGGAAACGAAGGTGACCTGCTTTAGCTGGATGGCTGCACAGATTATTCTGTATGTCTGTTTGTTGCCAGTCCTGGACCTTTAACTCTGGATCTGGGCACAGTCTTTGAGCTGCTTTTGCTCAAGGCTAGCCCTCAACCTCTGGAGCCACACGACTCTACTTCTGACTTTGTTGGCACTGAAGTTGGACAAGGGTGACTTTGACCATGATCCTCCTATCACAGACTTGTAAGTATTAAGGAGAACTACTGAGAGCCACGGGTGCCTGCCTAATCATTGGTATTGCTGATGTTCTTGGGCAGACTTGTGAGTTCCCTATCCTGAGGATTAAATGGTGGAAGCTGGAGCCCACAGTTTGAATCCTGTTCCTGCCACCTCCAAATGGCAGGAGATCCTAAGAAACTTATTCCTATCCATATGAATACCAATGGAATGTGATATATGTCATGATTGAATGGGCAGTTCTTGAACGATTCTAGGATAAAATAATACACAATTATATCCTAGGACTCTAATCAATTTTAAACTAACACTTTATGAAGCATTTAAACAATCATATTCATTAAATGGAGGCATAATGAAATATCTAAGAATTGGGTGTCACATTGTATGAAGGTGCCATTTTTTCTGAAAGGACTGGGATTGGAACTCATGGTCTGGGTAACTCTGTTGCACTGTGTGGGAAGGGGAAGCTCACCCCCGTGAAGTCAAGAAATTCAAGTCTGTTCCTTAGGCCTGAAATCGATCCCCAGCACTAGAAAACATCTTTTTCATGTATATTTTATATACATTATTTATGTTTACATACATATGTTGACTCTTTATTGCATTCAGTGTAGTTATTCATTTTATTTTTTGTTTTATTCACGTATTGGCCATTTATTTTATTGAGTATTATGGCACATAGAATATTGATTACATTGATTACATAGGATATAGGTCTGCATATGTATTCCACTTCATACCTGACACCCAGGAATTTCACAGAAAAAGAAAATGTGTCACCATCAGCTTCTTACTCTATGATTCATTGTTTGGGAGTGTTGGTGTCTGAACTCAAAGCCTACAAGGCCAAATTCCTTAATGGGTGAATATCAGAACGCCATCCTGGGGCAAACTGAGCTGACAGGCAGTTCCCAGGGTCTGAGATCAAGCCCCTAGGGTTGACAAAATAAGAACAAATTGACATGTAGATGGTATTATGCTAATAAATATATATCTTTATAGAGTGCCAGAAGTGTCTACACATTATTCAGTTATATAGACTACATTTCTACCAATTCTTGGGTATTTATTATGCCTCTATGTAATTAATAGTATTTTTTTCATCCTTAACAAACTATTAAGTAAATCAAGGTACTGAAATTATTATATCCCTGTAAGAAATTGTATTCTTTTAATGCTTCATATTAAATAAAATCAGTCTACTGAAATTATGATGTCTAATTTTATATGAGTAGCATTCACGATTAGCTCATTCAACTGTGACATTGATAACATTCCATCATTATTCCTATGGATGAGAACGAGTCTCTTAAGATCTTCCACTATTTGGAAGTGGCATGACTGGGATTCGAAATCTAGACCTATGTTCCTGTGAGGGATTATGGCTTCCTCAATAGCCTGCTAGCCTTCAGCAATGCAAGATGAAGCACCCTTTGGAGCCCTGTCATTCAGATCCAGATGCTCATAGTGCAAAGGAAGGAAATGTAAAAGTGCAATCATGCAACATTTTTTTCTTTGGTAGGTCATAGGGCTTGAATTCTGGGCCTGGGTACTGTCCCTGTGCTCTTCAGCTCAAGGCGAACACTCTACCGCTTGAGTCACAGTGTTACTTCCGGATTTCTAGTGGTTTATTGGAGATAAGATTCTAACGGACTTTCTTTCCCGGGCTAGCTTTGAACTACGATACTCAGATTTCAGCCTCCTCTGTAGCTTGGATTTCAGTTGTGAGCCACCTGCCCCCGGCTCTGCCACTTTTTTTCTGTGCATATTTTTTCCACTTGCAAGGCTTGGAGATCTAGGATTCCAGGATTGGCTGTGGCTCCAGTGGCTGCACCCCAGCCTAGGATGATGGAAGCTGAGGCAGAGTTGCCATGACCTGAGTTCAAGACCTTGCTTCGCAAAAATAAATAAATAAATAAATTAGCTCCTTGGCTTGCAATTCACGCTTTTTTCTTCTACTAGGCTTTGGATTTGAACTCAGGGTCTGGGTAACTCTGTAGCACTGTGCACGAAGGGGAAGCTCACCATGCTTGAAGACAATAAATTTGGGCCTGGTCCCTAGGCCTGAATTCAAGCCTCAGCCCTGGAAAACATACTATTTATATTTATTGTAAAGATAGTATTTGTATTTACCACAGATGTTCAGTCCATATCCTGTTAGTTGTGGTTATTGATTGCATTTTTGTTTTATTCAATTATTTACCATTTATTGACTGTGATGATATGCATTCCATTTATTATACTGATGGCATCCCATCACATAGTATCTAAATTTGTAGACGTGTTCTCCATCATGTCTGACACCCAGGACTCTCAGAGAAAAGGAAAACAGGTGTCACACTTGTCTTCTTATTCCACAATCCAATTGTTTGCAGTGCTGGGATCTGAACTCAGGGCCTATCAGACCTAATTCAACACGGCAACCTCTAGCCAAAGAAGCTTCCAGACAGTTCCCAGACCCTGAGATTGAGCCACAAGGGTGGACAAAATAGCCATACATGGATAGGCAGGTGGCAGTATACCAATAAATATATATTTGTATAGAATTCCAGAGACATCTACTTAGGATTCAATGACATCAACTACATTCCTACCAACTCTTATGCATTATTATGCTGCCATTGAAGGAGTAGTATTGTTTTCATGCTTAATAAACCATTCATTAAGATCAATCAGCTTCCTAGGATCATTGCATCCCATTTTAGATTGGACCGATGCCCGCAGAAACTTATACATTCATGAGTTTGCAAACATTCCATCGTTATTCCCGTGCATAGGAACAAGTCTCTTGGGAAATCTCCCCACTGGTAGGCGTCAGGACCAGGATTCAATATTAGGGCCTTCGATGACATATGGGCCTGTGGCTTCCACGATAGCCCGCTAGCCTTGGCCAATGCTAAGTGAAGTAAACTTGTAGCTTTGTCATTCAGACCCAGGTTGGTCACCATGCAAAGGAATAAAATGTAAAAAATCCATCCCACAGCTATTTTCCAGTGTGGTTTTTTTTTTTTTTTTTTTTTTTTATCTCCTGCAAGGCTTCAGGGCCTAGGATCACAGGATCGGCTATGCGCCCATGGCAGCCCACCAGCCTAAAGTGATCGAAGCTGAGGCAGAGTTGCCATGCACTGAGTTCAAATCCCTTGGTTGGCAAAAAATAAAATAAAATAAAAATAATAAATAATAAACCACCTTAGCCCAGAATTAGCACCATTTTTTCTGCCACAGCTGGGATTCCAACTCAGATCTGGGTAACACTATAGCACAGTGGGTGAAGGGGAAGCTCACCATTCTTGAAGACTACAAGGTCAGGTCTGCTCCCAGGGCCTGAACTGAAGCCCAGGTCACCTTCACTCTGCAGGCCGCCGAGTTCGGACCCAGCATGGTCACCATGCAAAGGAAAATGAACATAAAAAGCGCCAGATCGAACTTCCTGCCACTTTTTTTTCCCCTTCGCTGCTTTTTTTCCCTGCAAGCCCTGGGGTCCTAGGATGCGATGAGTTGTAGGTCCAGAGGCTGCAGCCCAGGATGATTGGAACTGAAGCAGAGTTGCCACAACTTGAGTTCAAGCTCTGAGTCTGTTAAAAAAAATTGTGAAGGAAGAACCCTAGCTCTGAATTCACTCCATTTTACTGCCTTAGCTGGGATTTGAACTCAGGTCTGGGTAACTCTGTTGCACTGTGGGGGAAGGGGAAGATCACCATTCTTGAAGAGTACAAGTTCAGGCCTGCTCTCAGTGCCTGAATTGAAGCCCCAACACTAGCAAAAATCATATGCCCACCTATTTTACACATAGGATCTCTATTTACATACATGTGTGAAATGCATCATGTTTTCAGTGTAGTTATTTATTTTATTCTGTGTATTAGAGATGCATTTTGTATTTTATTGTGTATGATGACAGATATAAATGTGCTGACATGCATGACAACCTATTCACATGTCTATAGAGTTGCCTATGCCTTGTCCATCCTAGATGAGAACCAGCACTTTCACAGGGCCGGAAAGAAGGTGAACTGATGTACTGCTCACATCAGGATTCATGTTTTGGCAGTGTTGTGATTTGAACTCAGAACCTAGCAGGCCCATTTGGCGAAAGGGTCAAGGTGAGGACACTGGCCTGTGAGCAATTGAGGAGCTAGACCGTTTCCAGGACTTGACATTGAGCACCAGGGAGGGCCCGGATAGGCATAAATTCATAATTTAAACATAGGACCTCTATTTATATACATGTGTGGACAGCATCTTGAGGTCAGTGCACTTCTCCTTAATTTGTGTCTAATTCATGGAAGTAATGTGTATTTTACTGAGTATGGTCACAGGTATAACTGTGTGGACATGGATGTCAACCTGTTCACATGGCTATAAAGTTGCCTATATAGCATGCTCCATTCCTAGCTGAGAAGCAGGACTTTCACAGCAAAGGAAAAGAGGAGGATCACTTGGCTTCTCACATCAGTATTCATCTTTTGACAGTGCTGGGATTTGAACTCAAGGCCTAGAAAACCAAAGCGGTGAATGGGTTATGGTGAGTACACCAGCCTCTGAGCCAATAGAGGGTTAGGTCCATCCCGGGTCCTGAGATTGAGCCCTGGTGGGGGCCATTATTGTTATAAATTCATAATTTACAGAGATGATCTCTATTTACTTACATGTGTGGAATGCATCATGCATTCAGTGTAGTTATTCTCTTTATTTTGTGTCTTAATCAGGGATGCATTTTGTATTTTATTGCAGATCATGACAGATATAACTTTGCTGATATGGATGGCAATCTATTCCAATGTGTATAGAGTTGCCTATATAGCATACTGTGTCCTAGCTGAGACCCAGGACTTCACAGCACAGGAAAACAGGTGCAACAATGGGCTTCTGAAAGAAGCATTCATGTTTTGGCAGAGTTGGGATTTGAACTCAAAGCCTAGCAGTCCCAATTGGTAAAAGGGTCAAGGGGAGGACACTGGCCTGTGAGCAGCTGAGGAGTTAGGCCATTCCCAGGACCTGACATCGAGCCCCAGGGAGAGCCAGGATAGGCATAAATTTATAATTGAAACAAGATCTGTATTAACATATTGGTGTAGATAGCATCTTGTGTTCGGCGCACTTCTCCTTAACTTGTGTCTAATTCATGGAGGTATTGTGTATTTTACTGAGTATGGTGACAGATATAACTGTGCTGACATGGATGGCAACCTTTTCACATGGTTACAGAGTTGCCTATGCATTCATTCTCCATCCTAGCTGAGACCAAGGACTTCCACATGAGAGGAAAACAGGTGCAAAGACTGGCTTCTGACATCAGGATGAAACTTTTGTCAGTGCTGGGATTTGAACTCAAATCTGGGTAACCCCATTGCACTGTGGGGAAAGGGGAAGCTCACCATCCTTGAAGACTGGAATGTCAGGCCTGGTCCAGGGCCTGATTTGAAGCCCCAGCACTGGACAAAATAACAAGCCCACCTCTTTTAAACATAGGATCTCTACTTCCATACTGGGGTGGTATGCATCTTGCCTTCAAGGTAGTTTTTCTTTAATTCTGAATCTTATTCATAGATGTATTGTGTATTTTATTGAGTATGGTAACAGGTATATCTGTGCTGCCCTGGATGACAACTGATTCCCATGAGTAGAGAGTTGCCTATGCATTCTTCATCGTAGCTGAGACCCAGAACTTGCACAGCACAGAAGAACAGGTGCAACGACTGGTTTCTCACATCAGGGTGAATTTTTGGCAGAGCTGGGATTCGAACTTGGGGCCTAGGAGGCCCAACTGCCCAATGGATCCATGTGAGCACACCAGCCTGTGAACCACTAAGGAGCTGGGCCTTTCCCAGGAACTGAGATCTAGCCCTAGGGAGGCCACAATAATCCTCAATGCATCATTGAAACATGGGATTTCTATTCACATCCATGTGTGGACTTCCTCCTGCATTGAGGATAGTTATCCTCTCCATTTTGTGTGTTATTCATGGATGTATTGTATATGTTCTTGAGTATATGATGACAGGTATAACGGGGCTGGCATGGATGAAAACCTATTCCTATGGTCACAGGGTGGCTCATGCATTTTCCATCTTAGAGGAGACCCAGGACTCGCACAGGAAAGGAAAACAGGTGCAATGATTGGCTTCAGACATCAGGATGAATCTTTTGGCACTGCTGGTATCTGAACTTGGCGCCTAGCAGGCCCAATAGGTGAATGGGTCCATGTGAGCACACCAGCCTGTGAGCCACTAAGGATCTAGGCCATTCCCAGGACCTGAGATCAAGGCCCGGAGTGATGGGGAGCACAATTGTTGTCCATTTATAAGCTGAAGGTAGTATGCAAATAAGTACATATTTGAATAGAGTAGGAGACATGGCGACCTGTGATGGAATCCAATTTACCATGTGACTACCTATTCTCAGATCTTCCCCAATGCCTCCATTTCTTGACTGTGATGATTATTGTCACACTTCATCAACTCTTCATAAAAAATAATGGATACCCCATGAGTCTTGCTTATCATTTCATACTCTCATCCTGCCGGAACTACTAATTCAAGGATGAGATGATCACATTCCACACTTCCTAGGTCCGGAAAGGAGTACTTCAGGATCTTCCACCATTCCCACAATGTAGGGGGGCTGACCCGGATTCAAACCCATGCCCTCCGTTGCACGGTTGGCTGTGACTTCCCCGATAGCCAGCAGGCCTTCAGCCATGCCAGGTCACCTTCACTCTGTAGGCCGCTGGGTTCAGACCAACATGGTCACTATGCAAAGGAAAATAAACGTACAAGCACGAGGTGGAAATTCCTGCTGCTTTTTTCCCCTTCTGGTCTTTTTTTTTTTTTTTTTTCCTGCAAGCCTGGGGCTCCTAGGATCCAAGGATGATCTGTAGGTCCAGAGGCTAAAGTCTAGGATGATTGCATTAAAGGCAGTGTTGCCTCGACTTGAGTTCAAGGCCTGGGTTTGCCAAAAAAAAAACATAAATAAATAAAAAATTATGAATGAAGCACCCTCGCTCAGAATTCACGCCATTTTATTGCCAGAGCTGGGATTTGAATTCAGGTCTGGGTAACTTTGTTGCACTGTGGGGGAAGGGGAAGATCACCATCCTTAAAGACAACAAGGTCAGGGCTGGGAAGGTGGCTCAGTGGTAGAGCGCTTGCCTTGCATGCCTGACACCCTGGGTTCAATTCCTCAGCACCACATAAGCAAAAAGAAAAAAGCCGGAAGTGGTGCTGTGGCTCAAGTGGTAGAGCGCTAGCCTTGAGCTGAAGAGCTGAGGGACAGTGCCCAGGCACAGAGTTCAGGCCTCACGACCGGACCAAAAAAAAAAAAAAAAGACTACAAGGTCAGGCCTGCTCCCAGGGCCTGAACTGAAGCCCCAACACTGGCAAAAATCATATGCCCACCTATTTTACACATGGGATCTCTATTTACATATGTATGTGGAATGCCTCATGCTTTCAGTGTGTTTCTTAGTCAAGACTGCATTTTGTATTTTACTGAGTATGATGACAGATATAACTATACTGACATGGATGGACACCGATTCCCATGCCCATGAAGTTGCCTATGCTTTCTCCATCCTAGCTGAGACCTAGGACTTTCACTGGACAGGAAAGCAGGTGGATCTATGGGCTTCTAATATCAGGATTCATGTTTCGGTACTGTTGTGATTTGAACTCAGAACCCAGCAGGCCAATTGGCAAAAGGGTCAAGGAGAGGACACTGGCCTGTGAGCAACTGAGGAGCTAGGCTGTTCCCAGGACCTGACATCGAGCCCCAGGGAGGGCCAGGATAGGCATAGATTCATGCTTGAAACATAGGATCTATATTGACATATATGCGTGAACAGCATCTTGCATTCAGTGCACACCTTTTCCTTATTTTGGGTCTAATTCATGGAGGTATTGTGCATTTTGCTGAGTATGGTGTCAGATAGAACTGTGCTGACATGGATGATGACCTGTTCCCATGGTTATAGGGTTGCCTATGCATTCATTCTCTATCCTAGCTGAGACCCAGGACTTCCACATGAGAGGAAAACAGGTGCAATGACTGGCTTCTGACATCAAGATGAAACATTTGTCAGTGCTGTCATTTGAACTCAGGTCTGGTTAACTCCATTACACTGTGGGGGAAGGGGAGCTCAACATCCTTGAAAACTAGAATGTCAGGCCTGGTCCAGGGCCTGATTTGAAGCCCCAGCACTAGACAAAATATAAAGCTCATCTCTTTTAAACATAAGATCTCTATTTACATACAGTTGTGGTATGCATCTTCCATTCAATGTAGTTTTTTTTAATTTTGAGTCTTATTCATGGATGTATTGTGTATTTTATTGAGTATGGTGACAGGTATATCTGTGCTGCCATGGATGACAACCTATTCCCATGGCTATAGAATTGCCTATATAGCATTCTCCATCCTCGCTTAGGTGCAGGACTTTCACAGGATAGGAAAACTGGTAGATTGATGGACTTCTCACATCAGGATGGATCTTTTGGAAGTACTGGGATTTGAACTCAGGGCCTAGCAAGCAAAATTGGTGAATGGGTCAAGGTGAGCACATCAGCCTGTGAGCCACTAAGGTGCTAGGGCATTCCAATAACTTGAGCTTGAGCCCCAGGGTGGGGCTGGTGCAACATATTCCTCCATTCTTATGCTGAAACTTGTGTGCTAATAAATACCTATTTGTATACAGTAGGAGATGTGACGGACCGTGTTGGAATCCTATCTACCATGTGAGTACCGATTCTTGGATCTTTCCCAATGCCTTGATTTCCTGAACGTAAGTATTATTGTCACACTTCATGAAGTCTTAATTTAAAATAATCATTTTGCCAAAGGTCTTGTCTATCATTTCCTATGTGAATCATGCATTAACTTCTCAACTCTTCCCTAGACCTGAATTCAAGCACCAGCCCGAAAAACGTAACATTTATAGACATCTTAAATATATGATTTATACTTACATCTATATATTCAGTCTATATCGTGTTTGTTGGAGTGATTCATTATATTTTATTATTGATAGATTGATTTAGCATTTATTTTATGGGCTGTGAGTGCACCTATAACATTTATTACATTTATTCCAATCTATTCCATAGAATGTAGCTTTGCAGATATATTATGTACATCATACCTGACACCCAGTACTTGCACAGAAAAGGAAAACAGGTGTCACACATGGAATCTTACACCAGAAAGAAACTTTTGGCAATGATTGAAACTAGACTAAGAGCCAAGGAGTCCCAATTCATGAATGGGTGAGTGTCATCATGGCAGCCGCTAGCCCATTCAACTGCCAAGTGGATCCCAGTGTCTGGGATCAAGCCCCAGGTTTGGCCAAAATAGCAATAACTCTCTATGCAGATGATGGTATACAAATACATATAAATTTAGATATTTAGATACTGTCAGAAATGTCTATCTGGTATTCAATGATATATACTACATTCCTATGGATTCTCAGGTCTTCAGTGAGGATTCCATTTAATCAATGGTATTCTTTTAATGCAAAATAGACTATGAATTTTAATCAATCTGTGTCCTGTGATTATTGGGTCTAATGTTATGCCAGAATGATTCATGAACTACTCATCCAACCATGACATTGATCACATTCCTTTGGTGCTCCTAGGGACAGGCAATAATTTTGTAGGCCCTCCAGCCCTTTGTAAGTGGTATAATCAGGATTCAAACTCAGGGCCTAGGTGTCCAGGTTGGCCTATGGCTTCCCTGACAGCCCGACAGCCTTCAGCAATGCCAGGTGAACTACAGGTTGCAGCCGTGTCACTTGGACAAAGGAATGGTCACCATGAAAGGAAGGGAAACCCGAGAAACTACTGACCATCCGCAGTTCACAGCTTTTTTTCAATGCCATTTTCATTTTGATTTCCTGTCAGCCCCTAAGGCCTAGGATCCTAGGATGGGCTGTGGGTCCAGAGGTTGCACCATCCCAGCCTAGGGTGATGTTAGCTGAGGCAGAGTTTCCACGACCTGAGTTCAAGCCCTGTGATTGGCAAATAAATAAATAAAACCTAAATATATTAAAAGGACTAATGAAGCTCCCTGGCTTGAAATTTGTGCCTTTTTTTTTCTGCTAGTCCTGAGGTTTGAACTCAGAGTCTGAGTAAATCTGGTGCACTGTGGGGAAAGAGGAAGTTTACCCTCCTGTAAGATAAGAAATTCAGGACAGTTCCCTAGGCCTGAATTCTAGCCCCAATCTTGGAGAACATAACATTTATAGTAATTTTTAGTATATGATTTATACTAACATCCATATGTTCAGTCCATATCATGTTTGTTGGAGTGTTTCATTATATTTTAGTATTTATTTATTTACCAATTATTTTATTGATCCTGAGTACACCTATAATATTTATTTCATTTATTCCAACCTATTCCATAGCATGTAGCTTTGCAGACATACTAATACTATATACATCATACCTGACACCCAGCATTTGCAAAGAAAAGGAAAACAGGTGTCACACTTGGAATCTTACTGCAAGATGAAATTTTTGGCAATGCTGGGACCTGAACTGAGGGCCAAAGAGGCTCAATTCATGAATGGGTGAGTGTCAGCATGGCATCCTCTAGCCCATTCAGCTGCCAAGTGAATCCTAGGACCTGGGATGGAGCCACAAGTTTGGCCAAAAGAGCAATACCTTTCTATGCAGACAGTGGTATACAGATAAATATATATTTAGGTATTTAGATACTGCCAGTGATGTCTATCTTGTATTAAATGACATATATTGTGTTCCTACGGATTTTCAGGTCTTTAGTGAGGACTCCATTTAATGAATAGTATTCTTTTAATGCATAATAAACTATGAATTCAAATCAATTTGTGTCCTGTGATTATTAGGTCTAATTTTATGCTATACTGATTTATGAACTACTCATACAAACATTCCTCTGGTGTTCCTAGGGACAGACAATAGTTTCTTAGGCTCTCCAGCCCTTTATACTGGCATGACCGGGATTCAGACTCAGGGGCTAGGTGTCCAGGTTGGCCTATGACTTCGCTAACAGCCTTCCAGCCTTCAGCAATGCTAGGTGACATACAGGTTGCAGTCTTGTCATTTGGACCCAGGATGGTCACCATGCAAGTAAGGAAAACCAAGAAACCGTCATCCATCCACAGTTTGTGACTTTTTTTCACTGCCGTTTTCATTTTGTTTTCCTGTCAGCCCCCTAGGCCTGGGATCCCAAGATGGGCTATGGGTCCAGATACTGCACCATCCCAGCCTAGGGTGATATTAGTTGAGGCAGAGTTGCCACGACCTGAGTTCAATCCCTGTACTTGGCAATAAATAAATGAATGAATGAATAAATAAATAAAATAATTTTAAAATATTAAAAATAGTCGGGTGCCAAAGGCTCATGCCTGTAATCTTAGCTACTCAGGAGGTTGAGATCTGAAAATCACGGTTCAAAGCCAGCCCAAGCAGGAAAGTCCTTGAGACTCTTATCTCCATTAAACCACTATAAAACCCGAAGTAGCGAAGTAGCACTGTGGTTCAAGTGGTAGAGTGCTTGCCTTGAGCTGAAGAACCCAAGGACATCTTCCAAGGCCAGAGTTCAAGTCCCAATGTATATATATATATATATATATATATATATATATATGTATGTATATATAAATGAAGCTCCCTGGCTTGGAATTCATGCCTTTTTTTTTTCTGCCAGGCCTGGGTATTGAACTCCGAGACTGGGTAACTCTATTGCACTGCTGTGGACAGAGAAACTTACCCACTTTGAACACAAGAAATTCAGGCCTGTTCCCTAGGCCTGAATTCAATCCCCAGCCCTGTTAAAGTAATATTCATCCACATTTGAAATAATGATTAATATCTACATACTTATGCTTATTTCATATTGCTTTGAGTATATTTATTTTACTTTTTGTATTATTCATTCCTTCATTATTTTTATTGACTATTATTATACTTATGTATTAAATTGATTACATCTTCTGAGAACTATACAGATTTACATATGCATTATATATCTTACTTCAGACCCAGGACATTCACAGAAATTCTATAGTAGATCATCCCATGCATAGAAAAACAGAATGAATACATCAACCAAAGTCTAATTTATCCATAGGTACCCCAGTGGCTCACATCTGTAATCCCAGCTATTCAGAGGTGAGAAGTGGAAGATTAAGTTTCAAAGCCAATCCAAGCAGAAAAGTCTGAGAGATGTCATCTCCAATTAACTGGTCAAAAACCAGGTTACAGGGATGGCTGAATTGGTAGAAAATCAGCTATGAAAAACAAAGCCAAGAAAGAGCAAGCTGAGATCAAGTGCAGGGAGAGGGGGTTTGGGGCATAAAGGGGAGAGAACTCCTCCAAAAACAGAGAACAAACAGCAGTACACAAATCCCACCTAATTTAGGGTACCAAACAAAGGGAAAAACAGATCAAGCTTGTGCAGTTGTATAACTTTACATGATCACATATATTCTTAGGTACACTTCAAAGCTATGTTTCTAGTAATATATATGTATATGTTAATAACGTATGTTATGTATATATATTAATAATGTATATATATGTGAAGAAACTAAGAAACCAGTCAATGAATAAATACTTCTGAATTAGTGCCTTAACCATGGCATTATAAATTATTTGTACTAAAAGTATATTCCAAGTTTCTTTCTTCAGAATCAATCTTTAAGACGTTTGTTCATGTGCCAGGCATTGGAGGCCCATGCCTATGATCCTAGTTACTCAGGAGGCAGAGATCTGAGGATGGTGCTTCAAGGCCTGCTCTGGCAGGAAAGGCCATGAAACTGTTATCTCCATAAAACCACTAGAAAACTGGAAGTGGTGCTGTAGCTCAAGCAGTAGAGTGCAAGCCTTTGGTCTGAAGAGCACAGGGATAACGCCCAAGCCAAGAGTTCAAGCCCCACCACCGAAGAAAGAACTTTGTTCATACAAAATTCTAACATTCTAAGCTTTAGGAATCTTTTCTTCCAGGGTCTTATGCTCTTTAGGCAACTACTCCACTGCTGGGCTACATCCCAGTCCCAATGTTTTTGTTTTTAATTTTACAATCCAGTTTATTCCCAAAATGCTTACAAGTAACTACTCTCCTCACACAAGTGAGTTTTTAGCCACAAACCCAACCTTTTGTGGTATGAAGACACCCCTAGTGTATTTCGTGGTAAGCACGAGGAAAACTCACACAAATTGCAGACAGTTTATAATTACAGAAGTAACTCTGAATTGAAAAAAAACATCAATTGCCAGGTGCCAATGACTCAGATCTGAGGGTCATGGTTAAAAGCCAGCCCAGGCAAGAAAGTCCATGAGACTCTTATCTCCAATAAACCACTAGAAAACCGGAAGTGGTGCTGAGGCTCAAGAGGTAGAGTGCTCGCCTTGATCTGAAGAGCGCAAGGACAGCGCCCAAGCCCAGAGTTCAAGCCTCAGGACCAACCAAAAAAAAAAAAAAAAAAAAAGAAATATCATCAACTCTCCCAACCTTCTAGGGAGAAATGATGTCCTCATTTTCATTCTCACTCTTCATTGCAGATGGCCAAAATAGAAACACCAATGTGTTATGCTAAAATGTAAAAGTTTAAACCCCCTTATTGAAAAACTCTCATGTTTTAAAATCAAAATGTATCAAATAAAGGCAAAGTGAACTTTAAAAAAATATTTAAAATGCTAATGACGCTCCCTGGCTTGGAATGTGTGACATTTTTTGTCTGCAAGACCTGGGATTTGAACTTGGGGTCCAGGTACCTCTGTTAGACTGTGGGGGAAGTGGAAGCTCACTGTGCTTGAAGACCAGAAAGTCGGGCCTTTTCCCTAGGCCTGAATTCAGGCCCTAGCCTTGTAAAACGTACTCCTTATATATATTTTAAAGATAGGATTGAACTTCCATACAGATGCTCATTCTATATTATGTTTGGTGTGGTTATTTATTGTATTTTTTGTTTTATTCATTTATTTGCCACTTATTTTATTGGCTGTGATGATACCTAACCATGTATTACATCCTATCACATAGCATTTATATTTGTAGACTTGTTATCCATCATGCCTGACACCCAGCACTCTCACAGAAAAGAAAAACAGATGTCACACTTGGCTTCTAACTCCAGGATGAAATTTTTGTCAGGAGCTGAGATCGAGCATCAGGGGTGACCAAAATAGCCATAGATGTATAGGCAGGTGGTGGTATACCAATAAATGTCTATTAGTACAGAGTGCCATAGCCATGTATCTAGTATTCAATGACATCTACTACATTCCTACCAAGTCTTTGGTATTTGTTATGCCTCAATTGTAGGAATATTATTCTTTTTGTGCCTAATTAACCACTAATTAAATTCAATATGCATCCTAGGATTATTGCGTCTAATTTGAGACTAGACCTCTGCACGGACTACTCATTCTGTCATGAGTTGGATACCATTCCATCTGAACTTCTATGAATGGGCAGGAGTCTCTTGGGATCTTCTGCCATTGGTAGGTGTCAGGACAGGGATTTGAACTCAGGCATTCTGTTGTGTGGTTGTCCTATGGCTTTTCTGACAGCCATCCAGCCTTCAGCAATGACAGGTCACCTGTGTGTTGCAGACATGTCATTCAGACTTATGATGGTCACCGTGCAAGGAACCAAAGCCAAGAAACCACCTACCATGTGTGGCTCGCGGCTTTTTTTTTTTTTGGTGCCATTTTCATTTTGTTTTCCTGTCAGACCTCGGGTCTTAGGATTCCAGGATCAGCTTTGGTTCCGGAGGCTGCACCCCAGGGTAGTGTGATAGAAGCTTAGGCAGAGCTGCCACAATCTGAGTTCAAGCCACATGCATGGCCAAAAAAATAAAAAAAGAAAAGAAAAGAAAAGAAAAAAGAAAAAAATTAAGACAACTAAAAAAAGTAAAAAAAAAATTACTTAACTCCCTGGTTTGCAATTCGTGGTATTTTTTTTCTGCCATGCCTGGAATTTGAACTCAAGGTCTGGGCAAATATGCAGCACTGTGGGGGAAGGGGAATCTCACCATGCTTGAAGACAGAAAGTCAGGCCTGTTCCCTAGGCCTGAATTCAAGCCTTAGTCCTGGAAAACATACTCTTTATGTAGATTTTAAAGCTAGGATTTACACTTCCATACAGATATTCAGTCCATATCATGTTTGATGTGGTTATTCATTTTATTTCTTGTTTTATGCATTTATTTACCATATATTTTATTGACTCTGATGACACCTATACCATTTATTACATTGTTTACATCCTATCACATAGGATCTAAATTGGCAGATGTGGTCTCCATCATGCCAGACACCCAGGACTCTCCCCGAAAAGGAAAACATGTGTCACACTCAGCTTCTTACTCCAAGATTAAATTTTTGGCAGTGCTGGGATCTGAAGTCAGGGCCTAGCAGGCCCAATTCATGAATGGGTCTGTGTGAGCACGACGGCCGCTAGACAATGAAACTGTCAGGTGGTTCCCACATAGTGAGTTCGAGTTCCAGGTTTGGCCAAAACAGCAATACATGAATAGCCAGACGGTGGTATACAAACAAATATATATTGGTAAAGATTGCCAGAGCTGTCTATCTATAACTGAATGACCTCTACTACATTCTGACCAACACTTAGGTATTTATTATACTGCCATTGAAGGAATATTATTCTTTCCATGCTTAATAAACTATTAATTAAGATCAATCAGGGGCTGGGAAGGTGGCTCAGTGGTAGAGCGCTCGCCTTGCATGCATGAGGCCTGAATTTGATTCCTCAGCACCACATAAGCAGAAAAAAGAAAAAAGCTGGAAGTGGTGCTGTAGCTCAATGGGTAGAGTGCTAGCCTTGAGCTGAAGAGCTGAAGGACATTGCCCAGGCCCAGATTTCAGGCTCCATGACTGGATGCACCCCCGCCCCCCCAAAAAAGATCCATCAGCATCCTAGGATTATTGCATCCAATTTTAGACTTGACTGATGCACAAACTACTCTCTCAATCGAGTCTCTTGTGATCTCCTGCCATTGGTAGTTGTCGGGACTGGGATTTGAAAATGAGATCTATGTTGACAGGTCGGCCTATAGCTTTCCTGATAGTCCACCAGCCTTCAGCTATGGCAGGTCAGGTCCACTTTGCAACTGAGTCACCATGCAAAGAAAAAAAATGTAAAACCTCCAGCCCTCTGTAGCTTGTAACTTTTTGTGCTGTCCCACTTTTTGTTTCGTCCTGCAAACCCTCTGGGCCTAGGATCCCAGGACTGGCTGTGGGTCTGGAAGCTGCACCCCAGCCTAGGGTGATTAAAGCTGAGACAGAGTTTCCACGACCCGAGTTCAATCCCCATGGCTGGCAAAAGTAAAAAGAATAAATACAAAATTAATTAATTATTTAACTAAATAAAAAAAAATCTCCCTGGTATGAAATATATGCTAATTTTCTTTCCTACCCTGGGATTTGAACTCAGGGTCTTGGTATATCTGTAGCAATGTCAGGGAAGGTTCAGAGTTGCCAATACTTGAGTTCAAACCCCATGCCAAGCCAAAAATAAAAAATTAAGTCACTGACCTTGGCACGGGGAGCAAATGTGGAGATTGGAGGGAAGGGATGGTAGGAGGAAAACAAAGGAGGAAGCAACAATGCTCAATAGAAAATGTACTCATTACCTTGTTCATGTAACTGTAACTCTCAGTCCAACATTTTTATAATTATAAATGTGCAAAAAAAACCCAAAACAATATTATGCTCAGAGAAGCATTTGGGGCGTAAGGGAAGGATGTCTAACTAGCTGTACAAAATTCTACACTGCTTTGCTTTTAATGCTCAGTATGGAACTGAATAAACATAACTGCTTCCATTAAAAAAAATCAAGTCACTGTCTTGGAACTGGGCCAGTGTTTCTGCCATTGCTGGGATTTGATTGCATTGTCCAGTAACTCTTTTGCAACGAGGTTGAAGGTGAAGTTCACTGTACTTGAGGAAAAGAAATTCAGTCTAGAGTTCCCAGGAACTAAATGAAGGCCCTACAATGGAAAAAATATTTCCATGCATGTGTAATATATGATATATACTTACATATATATGTTTATTACATATTATTATTTTTATTATTGATTTTGTATTTATTTGATTCATTTATTGTTTATTGTATTTAGTGTTATTATACACATATTTTACATGTTGTACATGTATTATAAAAAAAAAACAAAATAAATTAGGACATTGACTCATTTTTCATTAATACTATATTACGTGTTGAAACAAAATACATAATAAAATGGAGATATTTATCACAGTCTTAACATGTTTAGAATCTGTCCCTAGTATGAACCTTGTCTTACTTATCTATGGCATCTTCCTATAGGGATTTCTTTACATGATTTATACTCAGAAGCCTTTTCTTGAGGATAGGCAAATTGACGGATAAAATTGCAAGGTGTGGTTAAAAATGTGGCTTAGTGGTAAAGAGATTGCTCAGCATGCATGAATGCCAAAGTTTGAATTCTCAGAGCCACATACTCAGAAAAAGCCAGAAGCTGTGGAGTGGCTCAAGTGGTACAGCGCTAGGCTTGAGAAAAAGAAGCTCAGAGACAGTACCCAGGCCCTAAATTCAAGCCCCAGGGCTGTCAAAAACAATAGGCTAGATGCCAGTGGCTCACTCTTGGAAACCTAGCTTCTCAGGAGGCTGAGATTTGAACACCACAGTTCAAAGACAGCCTGCACAAGGAAAGCCTGTTAGACTCTTATCTCCAATGAACCACCAAAAGACCTCACATGGCGCTGTGGCTCAAGTGGTAGAGTGTTCACCTTGAACTGAAGGGCTCAGGGACAGTGCCCAGGCTTGATACAAGACACACAACTGGAAAAAAGTGAGGATTAATGAAAGTACTTTTCCTATTTGCTAATTATGAGAACATCCTGTGGAAAATGAACACAGATGTAACCAGAATTGGAGTCAGAGCTCAAGGTTCAAGTGAACACATCCATATACCCAGCCTCTCTGACTCTAGCATTATAACTTTGTGTCCTACAGGGTTCTGAAAGGTCCAATGTTGAAGGGATTAATATCATCCCCAAGCCCTTTGTGATAAGCAGTTGACTTCTATTGTCAATGTCATTACAGTTCTGAAGCTAGCAGAGTACCAGTAGCTCATGCCCATCACCCTAGCACAGGAGGCTGAGGTCTCAGTATCACAGGCTGAAGCCAGCCAGGGCAGCAAAGTCTATGACACTCTGACTTCCACTTCTGAAAGGTCAGATGTTCAAGAGCTTACTGTGTTTCGCTTTGTGATGAGAAGTTACTCGCTCTCTAAATGTTCTTATGATGTTTCTTTCCTGCTTCTATAGCTCAAGAATTCTAAATGTTCTTAGAATTCTTGAGCTATAGAATCAGGAAAGAAACATCATTGACCCATCCTGGGTTCAAATGAAGTTCTCAGGATCCAAGCCTTAGCCCTGTTGGCAGGAAGAACAGCACTGAAACACTATATTTGGAGGACAGAAAACAGTTTCAAAAGCCGGGCTAGGTGAAGAGACCTAGACCTGCAGGATAAGGAGGCAGAATGTACACACTCAACAGTGAAGAGAGCTGCAAAACCACTTCATTCATTCCAGGCACAGCCAGAAATAGGGGGAAACTTGAAATATTTGTTAGACTTTCACTAGGGTCAGGCTTTTCTCAGCCTCTTCAAACAATGACTAATTAACCTTCCTCCCTCAGGTGAACTGAGCTTCAAGCTATCATTAAGTTCATAATAGTGAGCCAGTTTAGTGGGGGAGAGGGCAGGAACAGAGTAGAAACGCCATGCTCTCTGGACTTAGGGAGTGGATTTTTGACTCTCCATCTGTCAGATTTGAAGGCCCTTCTTCTACCTCTTCCAGGCCATTCTCCTTCCTTCATTCTCCACGTCATTAATGCAAATCCCCAGTCCAAGGAGAGGCAATGCCCTTTCTTTACTGTCTCCAAGCACTTGAGTTAGAACCTGGCTGTGCCCTCTTGGCTCTGGGACCATCGGCTGCCTGAGAAGTGGGACAGAGACTGTCTTCTTCCTCTGTGATTGTGTGAAGTCGATGCTGGTGTCTGGCACACTGTAAAAGGCCTCATGACAGAATTGTTCCTTTCTTTCCTTCTAACGACCAAGATCAGCTTCATTTATCATCTATCTATGTATCTATGTATCTATCTATTTATCTATCATCTATCTACCTACCTAGCCAGCTAGGTATCTTTTTGCCAGTTCTTGGGTTGAACTCTAGGCCTGGGCACTGTCTATAGCACTCTACTACTTGAGCCAAAGCATCAATTTTGGCTTTTTTTGTATATGTGCTTTTGAGCAATCAAACCCAGGACTTCTTGCATGTTAGGTACTCTCACTAATCCACATTCCCAGCCCCCTCATTTTTTGTTAATGGTAGTTTTTACTTAAGCATGCTTCCATTTCATGTTTAATTTTACGTTTAATTTTCTGAATACCGGTTACTACTATGAAACCTGATCTTCTCTTTCCCTGCCTCATTTGTGGCATTGGCCTCATAAGAAAATGTAAATAAAGGCTGCTAAAAGCTTAAGTGTGCATCATATAAAGACAGAGGCCAGGAACCCTAGAAGAGAAAAGAGATGGGCCTTAAGTGAAGAGAATGATGTAGTACTCACAATGAACATATCTGAAAAATAAATCAGTAAATAAAAGCAGAAGCATTACATGTGCTCTGTTTACATTCAGGGAGGTAATTTACACACATAAATAGGTAGGGCACTGATTCATAAACATGGTCTCCTCTTTTTGAATTTTCTTTTTGGCCATCCCAGGGCTTAAGCTCAGGGCCCTATGCGTTGCTGAGCTGTTTTGCTCAAGGCTGAGGCTCTACCACCGCCACAGCTCCAGCCATCTGGTTGTTAATTGGACATAAGCACCTCCCAGGCTTTCCTGCCTCGTCTGGACTGAATCTCTCACTCAGCTTGTTCTCTTAAAGCTTGAGCTCAACCATCTGGGCCACTGCTCCACTTCTGGTTTTCTGGTGGTTTATTGGAGATAAGAGTCTCACAGACTTTCCTGTTTGGGCTGACTTTGGATGGCGATCTCCTGACAGGTTTCAAGCGGCTTCTCTCAGGGATTCGCTGAGGAGCCTCTCTACACAAACCCTTAGTCTAAATCTCGAGAGGTACTAGAGAAAACAGAAACATGCAGTTGCTTCTAGTATTCTCCAGATACTTAAGGTTGGAGACACAAAACACTCATAATTATTAGATCATTTTATAGGCAAAAGGAGCAATGCAGACAGTATGAGGATCACTCCAGCTTCAGTACTCTCATCTTGAGACAGTAAAATCATTTCAGCTCAATGCTAAGTGACAGAACTGGCATGTCCTGTGGACATATGCTCCCAAATCCTGTGACACTCATTTCTCACTTTTGGCTTCAAATCTGTGACCAGAGAAGATGAGGAGAGAAAATCCTTCTCAAAGAAAGCAGCTATAAAGAATATTGGGGTAGTTTACTTATAAATTCAAACTATTGGAATGATCCTGTTAAGAAGTCAGATTGTCCAGATTAAAAAAATGAAGAAGAAAAGTAAGGCAGGTGTCAGTTTAATCACAGCTTCTTAAGAGGCTGAGATGTAGAGAATCTTAGTTTGAACCCAGCCAGCATAGGAAAGGACATGACATTTTTATTTCTAAGAGATCCCAGAAAAACCCAGAAGTGAGGCTGTGACTCAAGGTTAATGCACTACCCTTGAGCAAAAGGAATTCAGGGACAATGTCTAGGCTCAATGTTCAACCCCTGGACCTGCCCACCCCCAATAGAGCCTATACCTCCATGTCTTTGTGTATGTATGGATGTATTCCTATAGGCAAATCTCCAGAGTAGATATGATGAATGGCACCAAGCAAGGATTTTTTTTTTCAATACAATGATTTCATAACACAGAGACTACTTTTATGACAATGTATGTTCCAGGGCTACCTTCACTGTTCCCAGTGTAGCCTGAGGAATTCTCTGCATCCCAGGCCTGCTGGAAGAAGTCTCTCTCATTTTCTGTACAGGCAGACAAAAGGCCTCAGACCTGTAAAGCTTTGTAACAGCAACTCCATCTAGGCCAATTAGTTAGGATGAGTGTGGGTGGGCTCTGCAGGCCAGGAGAAAAAGGCCTCTTTCACTACAAGCTATCTCTCTTCCCAGTGCTCTGTTTTTACAGGAAGCCTTCATTTGTGCCACCTCCCATGGCAGTCCAAGTTCCCTGCACTTATCCTGCCTTTGTGAGACTATATTTCGGTGCTCAGATACAGTGCTCAATATAATATATAATGAAATATTACATTGCAGGCGATGATAGGCCTATGATACCTCTCCTTGGTTTTCCGGAAGCTTGAGAAATCCAAGCACATGTCTGATATAACAAAGCTTCCTGTCATCTAGGTCTCGTGAAGATCATCAGGTTCTGAAACTTTGACCTCTCCTAATTGGGCCTTGGGTGGGTAGGTTTGGGGATTAAACACAGGGCCTGGTTGCTGACCATAAGTTCAGTGCAGAAGTCCAGTGCTTTACCATTTTGTGTCAGAGCTTCACTTCTGGTCTATGTGTGTGTCTGTGTATGTCCATGTGTGCACACATACAGTCATGGAGCTTGAACTCAGCATTGTACCTAATTTCTCTTGTACAAGGATAGCCTTCTATCACTTGAGCCACAGAACCACTTCATACTTTTTCTAGTGATTTGGTCCTGAGTAATCAAGCCCAGGGTTTCATATATGCAAAGCACTCTACCCCTAAGGCACATTCCCAGCCTTGTATTTCAGGTTTGTTAGATTGTTTCTGTTTTTTTTTTTTTTTATGTTGTCGGTTGTAGGAGTTGAAGTCTAGGCCTGGGTGCTGTCCCTGAGCTCTTCAGCTCAAGTCTTGTGCTCTATCACTTGAGTCACAGCTCCACTTCAGGTTTTCTGGTGGTCCATTGGAGCTAAGTGTCTCAAGGACATTCCTGCCGAGGCTAGCTTTGAACCATGATCCTTAGTTCTTTTTTTTCTCATTATTTAGAGAATACTTTATTAGTTTCTGTAATCAAACCCACATAGAAAAGACCTTACATATTTAATACAGTGCTTTTACCCCTGTACAAATGGAAAAAACTTTAGTTTAACGTTTCTAGACCAATATGGCTATTAATTTCTGTACAATGCCAACTCAACACGGTAAACTGGGATACTTTTTCCAAAGCTGACAGCACAGGTAAAGTTTCCAAAAATTCAAATTATATATATGTATATATATATTTGTATAAAAAGACCAATAATAGCAGTATGTTATGCATCAATAGCAGCAACAGCTTTTCCAGCTTTGAACCATGATCCTTAGTTCTCATCCTCCTGAGAACCTAGGATGGTAGTCATGAGCCACAAGCACCAAGCTTCCACTTAATGTTTGTTAGTGGTGAATTGGAGATAATAGTCTCATGGGACTTTTTGTGTCTGGGATAGTTTAGAACCCAGATCCTCAGATCTCAGCTTACTGAGAAGGCAGGATGACAGACCTCAGCTATCGACCCCTAGGCCATGGAACTCTGCTGCAAAGGGATCCTTGGCTCCACGTGTGGAGTGCTAGCCTTGAGCCCAAGAGGTAAGGGTCAGAATCTAGGTCCTGAGATCAAGGTTCATGACTGAGAAAAACACAAAGCAAAACAATGGTCTGCAGGAGACAACTCACTAGTCTTCAGTAATACTTAATTTTGTCCCTTCCATGGGGTTATATCTGAGCCTCAATATTCTTATCTGTGTAAGCATCTCAGTTGTGGAGCTCTTACAAGGACCAGATGAATAAATGCACCCTGTGAAGGACACAGCACATGACACTGTTTGAAGGACTCAGCACACAGCATCATGTGAAAGACTCAGCACCCAGAACCCAATGCAGGACTCAGCACACTGTAACCTGTGAAGGACTCAGCATATAGCACCCTGTGCATTACTCAGCACAGAGCACCCTATGAAGGACTCAGCACATAGCTCTATTCCACAAGCTGTCATTAGAATCAGCATGCTTTCTTCAGTATCACCATTCTTTGAGGAACATTTCACAAACCACACAAGTTCACATCTAATGGTTTAGTGGGGTGTTTCTTTTTAGGGGGGGAGGTTACCCATGGGGCTTGAACTCAAATATAGGGATACTGTTCTAATAACATTTGCTCAAGGCTACAGCCCTACTACTTGGAACCACATTTTGAAGAGTCTCACAGACTTCCTGCCAGGGCTGGGTTTTAAAGCCCATGAGCAGCTAGAATGACTGAGGTAAGCCAGCAGCGTCTGGTTTGGTGGAGCTGGGTTGCAGCGATTTACATCTGGATAAGTCAGGTTAGGTGGAAATTGTCAGCACCCGACTCCTACCTTGCTCTGTGATGAGGTATTTGAAGTTTTGACTTTCTATAGTTGCAGTTAGAACAGTCTACCTTTTTTGGCGGCAGTCCTGGGCCTTTAGTAAGGGCTTAGACACTCTCCCCAAGGATTTGTGCTCCAAGCTAGTACACAATTGATTGAAAGAAAGCAGAACTTCCGGTTTTTCTTTGTATGTGGTACTGAGGAATGGAAGCCAGAGCTTCCTGCTTACTAGGCGAGCACTCAACCACCCAGTCCCACGAGTGCATGAGGTATAAACAGAGATTGCTGAATATAAATATTATATATATACAAAAAGAGATATGTGGTCTGGGAAGGTGACTCAGTGATAGAGCGCTTGCCTTGCAAGCATGAGGCCCTGAGTTCAATTCCTCAGTACCACATAAGCAGAAAAAAAGCCGGAAATGGTGCTGTGGCTCAAGTGGTAGAGTGCTAGCCTTGAGCTGAAGGGCTGAGGGACAGCACCTAGGCCCAGACTTCAGGCCCACGACTGGACCCAAAAAAAAAATAAAGAGAGAGAGAGGTATGCATATTATTAAATTATAGCTAATAGTACTACCAATTATTAGGTATTAAATGATGTCTTCATTTAATGATGAATCCCAGTTGAACAATTAATAAGACATTAATTATTACTCAATATACTGTTATTGTTTATCATATATGTACATACATCCATACATACAATTACATATTTTATAGAATGAGACGTCTATTTATATTAATTTATGCATCATGTGTTACTACCAATTATTAGGTTTTTAACTCTGTCTCCATTTACTTTTCATTCTGTTAATGCTTAATAATATAGTAATTAAACTTAATCCACATCCTATAATTATTTTGTCTAATATTATCCCAGAATGATTCACTAATAATTCAATCTGTTTTTCATTTATTATAGTGACAATTCTTCCACCTATGACATTTTTACCTTTATGATATCCTATTACATAGCATATAGATTTGCATATGAATTATACATCCTACCTGACATCGAGCAATTTCATAGAAAAGGAAAGTATGTGTCACTCTCGGCTTCTTACACCAAGATTGCATTTTTGGCAGGGCTGGGATCTAAACTCAGGGCCTAGAAGGCTCAGTTCATGAATGGGTGACTGTCAGCACAGCAGCCTCTAGCCAATTCAGCTGGCAGGCAGTTCCCAGGCCATGAGACTGAGCCCCATATGTTGACCACATATTGCGCTTAGTGTAGTTATGCATTTTATTTGTTGTTTTATTCATTTATTTTATTGACTGGTATTACTCATAGAATATTTATTACATTTATTACATGGGATATAGATTTGGCTATGTAAGAAACTTCACACCAGACACCCAGACGCTCACAGAAAAAGAAAACATGTGTCACCAGTGCTTCTTACTCCACGATTCAATTTTTGTGAGTGCTGGCATCTGAACTCAAAGCCTACAAGGCCCAATTCATGAATGGGTAAGTGTCAGCACGGCCAGCCTGGGCCATATGGAGCTGACAAGCAGTTCCCAGCACCTGAGATCCAGCCCCAGGGATTGACAAAATAAGATAGATTGACATGTGGATGGTAGTACACAAATAAATATAGATCTTTATAGAGTGGCAGAGATGTTTACATATTCTTCAGTTAAATAGACTACATTTTTAACAATTCTTGGGTATTTATTATGCCCCCATGTAATTAATATTATTGTGTTCATCCTTAATGAATTATTAATTTAATTAACCACTATCACAAAACTATTGCGTCCATGTAATTAATAATATTCTTTAATGTGTCAAAATATTCCTTAAAATCCATCAGCCTCCTAAAATCACTAATTTTATAGTAGTATCATTCAGGAACAATTAATTTAATCTTGATATTCATAATCTTCCATCAGTATTCCTATGAATAGGAATGAGACCCTTAAGATCTCCCACCATTGGTAGGGGTCGGGACCGGGTCTCAACCACAGGGCCTATGTTGCAGTGTTGACCTATGGCTTGCCTGGTAGCCCACCAGCTTTCAGCAATGTCAGGTTACAAAATTTTCAGCAATGTCATTCAGACCTAAGATGGTTACCTTGCAAAAAAAAACAAATGTAAAACAGACAGCCATCTGCAAGTTGCCAGATTTTTATCTGTGTCATTTTATTTATATTTTTCCTGTAAATCTTTGGGGCCCAGGAACCCAGGTTCGGTTGTGGGTCCAGTGGTTGCACCCCAGTCTAGAGCGATTAAAGATGAGGCAGAGTTGCCACAACCTGAGTTCAAGCCCTGTGCTTGACAAACTAAAAATATATAAATAAATTCATTAAAAATATTTTAAAAAATTATAAGGCTCCTTGGCTTGGAATTCACGCCATTTTTTCTGGCAGGCCTGGGATTTGAATTCAGAGTCTGGGTAAATCTGCAGCATTGTCGGGGAAGGGGAAGCTCACTGTGCTGGAAGACAAGAAATTCAGGCCTGTTCCCAGGGCCTGAATTCAAGTCTTAGCACTCAAAAAATAATATTCATATACTTTTTAAGTACATGATTTATATTTGCATACACATGTTTACTTATCTTGCAGTTAGTGTAGTTATTCATTTTATTTTATTTTTATGTATTTTTTATGTATTTTAGTGAGTATGATTACACATATAACATTTTTTACATCCTATTACATAGGACATAAATTTGCCTATGTATTATACATCATTCCTGAGACCCAGGAATTTTGACACCCATAAAGAAAACAAGTGGGACAATTGGCTTCTTCCACCAGGATTAAGTTTTTGGCAGTTCTGTGATTTGAACTCCGGCCCTAGAAGGCCAACTTCATGAATGGCTCAATGTTAGCACACCAATCTGATGCAAATGAAGTTGTCGGGCAAATTTGAGGACCTGAGATCAAGCCCTAGGAGTGACCAATATATAAAAAGATAGATATATAGATTGAAGTGGGTGTGTATTAACATATGAATATGGATCTATAAATAATGTATACAGAGACAGACATTTATGTAGATTCTAGTGTATAACTCTTTATATAAAGTGATGTCTATATCTTATTTTTATATATTCTATTACTACAAATTATATATTCTATTACTACCAATTATTTGGTCTAAAATTATGCCTCCATTAATTAATCATGGTAGAAGACTTAATAATTATTATTAATTAAATTAATCGATGACATATATTTATGCGTACAATATTATATTAGAAAGTCTAGCTAAATAGTAATTCAATTTGTACATGCCAAACATACTATTAATGTTCCTATTGATAGGAACGAGATTCCTAGGATCTTCAGCTGTGTGTAGGTGGCAGTCCGAGGATCAGACTCACGGCCTAGGTATCTGGGTTGGGCTCAGGCTTCACCAACAATCTGTGAGCCTTTGGCCATGCAAGGTCACATACAATTTTCAAGCCCGAGATATTGAGACCCATGGTGGTCACAGTGCAAAGGAAACAAAGGTAAAACGGTTGTGTAAAATTTTCTGGATTTTTCCTCCTCCATTTTTGTTGGTTTGATGTATTTTTGCCAGTGCTGGGAGTTGAACTGGGGTCCTAGGATGACTGGATCATCTGTGGGTGTAAATGCGGTAAACAGGCCTAGGGTAATCATGGGTTAAGACACAATTCGGTGCTTCCTTGTGAAAAAGAAACTCAGGGATAGTGCCTAGGGTCACAGTTCAAGCCTCAGGACCTGCTTCAAAAATAGAGCCAGTAACTCCATGTGTCTGTGTATGTATGCATGTATTTCTAGCAGTGAACATCTAGAGTTGCTATGAAGAAAGGTATGAATGGAATGATTTAATAGCACAGAGAATGCTTTCAAGACAGTGCATGATCCAGGGCTCCCCTCACTGTTCCCAGTGTACCCTGAGGGCTTCTGTGCACCCCAGACTGCTGGAGGAAGTCTGCCTCAATGTTGGAACAGGCAGACAAAAGGCCTCCCTCTTGAACATCTGTGTAACAAACAATTTATCCACAGCAATTAGTGAGGATGAGCAAAGAGTGAGGATGAGGGCAGACTCTGAAGGCCAGGAGGAAAAGGCCTCTTTGTACACCAAGCTATCTCTCCTCCCAGTGCTCTGTTTTGACAGGAAGCCTTCATTTGTGCTGCCTTTCGGGGCAGTCCAAGTTTCCTGCACTCAACCTGTCTTTGTTAGACTATTTTCCAGTGTTGAAAAAACTACTACAATTAATTCAAGGGTCCTTCTGGCAGAAAACAAGTGAGCTGAACCTAATGAAAAGATTCCAAATTGGAAAAGGTGCCTCCCTAGTTTTCCGGATGCTTGCTAAATCTAAGCACTTGTGCAAAATCACAATGCTTCCTGTCATCTAGTGCTGGTGAAACTCATCAGGTTTTGAAACCTTTGCCCTCTCCTAGTTGGGCTCTGGGTGTTTATATTTTGGGGTTTAACACAGGGCCAGGGTGCTGACCAAGAGCTCAGAGCAGAAGCTCTTTCCTTTACCATTTAGTGTCACAGCTTCACTTATGGTATCTGTGTGTGTGTGTGTGTGTGTGTGTGTGTGTGTAGGTGTGTGTCTGTGTGTGTGTCTGTGTGCGTCTGTGCATGTGTGTGCAAACACCAGTCCTGGAGCTTGAACTCAGTACCTCAGCTCTGTACCTGAGTTTCTCCTGTACAAGGATAGTGCATTACCACTTGAGCCACAAAACCACTTCAGGCTTTTTTTTTCTAGGGATGTAGTACTGAGGATTCAAACCCAGGGTTTCATACATGCAAAGCACTCTACCCCTAAGACACATTTCCAGCACTCCACTTCAGGTTTCTTTCTTTCTCTTCTTGTAGTTGGAGGAGTTGATGTCTGGGACTGGGTGCTCAAGTCTAGCACTCTACCACTTGAGCTACAGCGCCCCTTCAGGCTTTCTGGTGGTTCACTGGAGATAAGCATCTCAAGGAATCTCCTGCCCAGGCTGGCTTTGGACTGTGATCCTCAGCTCTCAGGATCCTGAGTAGCTAGGATGACAGGCATGAATCACCAGTACCCAGCTTCCACTTCAAGTTTCTAAGTGGTGAATAGGAGATAATATTCTCATGGGACCTTTTGTGTCTGGGATAGTTTGGAATCCAGATCATCAGCTTCCTGAGAAGGCAGGAGGACAGACCTCAGCTAAAGACACACTTTGCTCCAAGGGGGTCCTTAGCTACGAGGTAGAGCACTAGCCATGAGCCCAAGAGGAAAGTCAGTGCCTAGGCTCTAAGTTGAATGTTCATGATGGAGAAAACTAAACCAAAACAAATTATTTCTTCCTTTATTTAAGTATCATGGTTAAATACATAATAAAGTATTAATTGAAAATTAGTCAATGTACTATGATTATTGTGTATAATTTTAATATAATCATACACTAAATACTAATGTAATTGTTACTTTTACAACATTCCATTCATATGGATGTCTAACAGAATATGTTTCTTAGGATCTCCTGCCATTTGTAGATAGCAGTACGGGATCCCAACCCTGGACCTAGGTTCCTGGTTCAGGCTGTGGCTTCACTGATAGCCTACCAAACTTCAACAATGCGAGGCCATGTACAGTTTTCGGGTCCTGTCATTTAGACACAGGATGGTCACAATGCAAAGGAAAAAAAATTGTAAAACTGCCTTCCGGAACTTCCCAGTTTTATACTTCTCCTTTTTTCCCCATCTTTTTTTTTTTTTTTGTCTGTTGTGGGGCCAGAAGTCTGGGTCTGGGCGCTGTACCTCAAATCTTCAGCTCAAGGCTATCGTTCTACCATTTGAGTCATAGCACCACTTCCAGCTTGTTTATGCTTATGTGGTGCTGAGGAATCGAACCCAGGGCCTTATGCATGCAAGGCAAGCACTCTACTATTGAGCCACCTTCCCAGCCCTTCACCTTTTTTTTCTTTTTGCCGGTCCCGAGATTTAAACTTGGGTCCTGGGATCTCAGGATGGGCTGTGGGTCCAGAGGTTGCACCCCAGCCTAGGATAATCAAAGCTGAGGAAGAGTTGATACAAGCTGAGTTCATGTCCCGAGCCGGGCCATTGAAAAATGAGGCCCTGGGTTGGAATTTGCACCAATTTTCTGGCAGGCCTGGTATTTGAACTCAGGGTCTAGGTAACTCTGTGGCACTGTGGGGGAGAGGAAACTCACCATCATTGAAAACAAGAAATTCAGAGCAATTTCCAGGGCCAAATTCAAGCCACGGCACTGGAAAAAATAATATTCATATATGAGATCTTTTACATACATGTGTTTACCCCATATTACATTTATTACCCTTATTTATTTATTCTTTATTTTATTATTATTACATATATAATATTTATTTCATTTATTACATCATATCACATGGATATATTTGCACGTGGATTTTACATCATCCTTAGACCCAGGACTTTTACAGAGAAGGAAAAATATATGTCAGATGTGGCTTCTTACTCCACCTATAAACTTTTGGCCATTCTGGGATATGAACTCACAGCCCACAATGCCCAATTCATGAAAGTGTCAGTTGTAGACAAAGCCTTTGGCAAATTGAGCTGCCAGCCAGTTCTGAGGACGTGTGATCAAGCCATAGTAGTGGCCTTGATATAGATTTAAATATAGATATAGATAGATAGATAGATAGATGTGTAGTTTTCTCTCTATATATATATATGAGAGAGAGAGACAATATGAGGATATTGAATAATATATATTGTGAATTATTAGTTATTAAATTAAGCCTCCATTTAATGAAGTATCATGGTTGAATACTTATTAAAGCATTAATGTAAAAGTATTCAGTATTCTTTAATTAGGAGAATCATACCATGGTGCTAGAATTAAAGACATAATCCAATACTTTTTGTGTGGCATTCTTTAAGAGAATCATGAAAAACTGTGGATTTAATTGTTACTTTTATAACATTCCATTAAGTACTCCCATGAATAGGAATTATTTTCTCAAGATCTCCCTCTATTTGTAGGTGTCAGTACTGGCATTTGAACTCCAGGCCTGGGTAATTTACTTTGAAATGCAAACCATTAGTATGACACTGTGAAGATTTCAGATTGTCATGATAAAACAAAGAACAACAAGAATAAAAGAAAGCCAGGTCTCAGAGGCTCATACTTGTAATCATAGCTCCTCAGGAGGCTGAGAGTTAGAGAATGGCAGCTTGAATTCAGTCGGGACAGGAAAGATCAGGACACTCTCATTTCTAAGGGATCACAGGAATATAAAAACCCATGAGTGGGACTGAAACACAAGGGCAGAGCACCACCCTTGAAGAAAAGGAGCTCTGGGAGAGTGCCTAGGCTCATAGTACAAGCCCTGGACCTGCCAAAAAAGAAAAAGCCAGTAAATCCATGTCTCCCCATGTATGTATGCATGTATTTGTATTGGTGAAGATCCAGAGTCACTATGTTGAAAGGCACCCAGCTAGGAAATTTGCTTTGAATAGAATGATTTCATAGCACAGAGAGTGTTTTCAAGACATGCCTGTTCTGGGGCTCCCCTCACTGTTCCCAGTGTTGCCTGAGGGTTTCTGTGCACTCCAGGCTATTGGAGGAAGTCTGCCTCATGGTCTGGACAGACAGACAAAAAGGACTCATTCCTATACAGCTGTGTAACAAACAACTCCATCTGAGCCAATTAGTGAGGATGAGTGTAGGCAGAATTTGAAGGCCAGGAGAAAAAGGCCTCTTTGTACTCTAAGCTATCTCTCTCCCCAGGAAGCTTTCATTTGTGCCAACTCCTGTGGCAGGCCAAGTTCCCTGCACTTATCCTGTCTTTGTTAGATTATGTTCCAGTATTGAAATAACCTGCTACAATTAATTCATGGGTCCTTCTGGCAGTCAATAAGGGAGCTGAACCTAATGAAAAGATTCCTAATTGGCAATGGTGCCTCCCTAGGTTTCCAGAAGCTTGCTAATATAAGCATTTGTGCAAAATCCCAAAGTTTCCTGTCATCTAGGGCTGGTGAAGTGCATCAAATTGTGAAACCTTTGACTTATCCTAGTTGAGCCCTGGATGGCTAGGTTTCGGGGTTGAACACAGGGCTAGGGTGCTGACCATGAGCTCAGAAGAGAAGCTCAGTGCTTTACCACCATTTGGTGTCACAGCTTCACTTCTGGTATCTGTGTGTGTGTGTGTGTGTGTGTGTGTGTGTGTGTGTGTGTGTGTGTGTGTGTGTGTGTGCGCACATGCATACACTTGTCCTGGAACTTGACCTCAGGACCTGAGCATGGTTCCTGAGTTTCTCCTGTACAAAGATAGAAGTCTACCACTTGAGCCACAGGGCCACTTCAGGCTTTTTTCTAGTGATGTGGTAGTGAGGATTCAAATTCAGGGATTCATACATGCAAAGCAGTCTAACCCCTCCTCTTTAGGTTTCTTTCTTTCTTTTCTTTTCTTGTAAGTTGGAAGAGTTGAAGTCTAGGCCTGGGTGCTATCTATCCTAGAGCTCTTCAGCTAAAACCAAGCACTCTACCACTTAAGCTACAGCACCCCTTCAGGTTTTTGGTGGGTCACTGGAGAGAATTGTCCATCTCAAGGAATTTCCTGACCAGGCTGGCTTTGGACCATGATCCTCAGCTCTCAGGCTCCTGAGTAGTTAGGATGACAGGCGTTAGTCACTGGTGCCTAGCTTCCATTTCAAGTTTCTAAGTGGTGAATAGGAGATAATAGTCTCATGGGAACTTTTGTGTCTGGGATAGTTTGGAACCCAGATCCTTACATCTCAGTTTCTTGAGTAGGCAGGGTGACAGACCTCAGCTACAGACGTCTAGATCATAACTCTGTTGCAAGGAGCCACGGGGAATGCACTGAAAATTTGGGGGTACTGTTCTAAGATCTCTTGCTCAAGGCTAGATCTCTACTACTGTGAACCAAACTCAGAGTTTCACAGATCAGCCCACGAGTATCTTGGATGACAGTGGTGACTGAACCAGCAGCTTCTGGTTCCGTGGAGCTGGGTTGCCGTGGTTTATTTCTGGCTAAGTCAGGTAGTATGGCAGCTGCAAGCACCAAACTCCATGCTTGTTCTGTGATGAGGTATTTGCAGTACTATACTTATATTGTTGCAGTCAGAACATTCTATTTTTTTTTTTTTTTGGTGCCAATCCTGGGTCTTGAGAAAGGGTCTAGACACAGTCCTGAAGCTTTTATGCTCAAAGCAAGTGCTCGACTGCTTAAGCAACAGCACAACTTCTAGATTTTTCTGTGCACAAGGTAGTGAGGAATCGAACCCAGGGCTTTGTACGTAGTAGGTGAGCAATCTACAAATGAGCCCCATGACTGACAAGTGTATGAACACATAAATATGTAAATTGAATATGTAAATATGAATATGTAAATATGAATACATAAACATGTAGATTGGTAGATAGATAAATAGATGCATATGTATAAAACAAGAGAAAGATATCTGTATACTAGGAAATTGCATATAAATTTTACTACCGATTATTGCTATTTAAATTATTCCTTCCTTTTTTAAGTAACATGATTGAATAACTAAGAAAGTATTAATTGAAAATTAGTCAATGTAGTATAATTGTTGTGTATAATTTTATATAATCAAAAATTTAATTGTTACTTTTTTCTTTTATTTTAAATTGTGAAAATACTGTACAGAGGGTTTACAATTACATGGGCAAGATAATGGGTACATTTCTTATCAAGCATCATAGCCTCTTTTTTTGTTTCCCCCTCTATCCTTTCCCATTCTCTCCCCTCCTCCCATCCCCCCACACAATCATCCCCCAATGTCCCCCACCCCCACCACAGTTGTAAAGATCGTATTTTGACATAACGACTTATACATCTCATTGTTGCAATGGGTCCACCTGTATCCCTATTTAAATGATTTGATTTTTCCCTTCCTCTCCATAAAATACACCGACAACAAATACAGTGAAAGCAGGGGTTATACCATGGGGGAGCAACAAAGAAATAATCTTATAAATGTGTAAGAAACAATTGCATGAAAGAAAAAAAAACATTTGAATACATATCTTAGGGTTCATTTCCCTAACATCAACTTATCTGACCTTTTCTGCTTGACTCAGACATATGCTAGTTATTGCAAATAAGGGAAACGATGGGACCTATGCTTCTTTGGGCATGGATTACTTCACTTAATATAATTTTTCCAAGTCTTTCCATTTCCTAACAAATGGGGCAATATCATTCTTTCTGATAGAGGTATAGAATTCCATTGTGTATATATACCACATTTTCTTGATCCATTCATCTACTAAGAGGGATCTGGGCTGGTTCCATATTTTAGCTATGGTAAATAATGCTGCAATAAACATAGTCATGCAGGTAGCTTTCGTGTGCTCTTGTTTGTGAAAATTTGGGTAAATGCCCAAAAGTGGGATGGCTGGGTAATAGGGAGGCTCTATGTGGAGTCTTTTGAGGAAACTCCATACTGTTTTCCAAAGTGGTTAAACAAGTTTACACTCCCACCAACAATGCAGTAAGGTTCCCTTCTGTACACATACCCTCCAGCACCTGTTGTTATTATAGTTCGTGATTATAGCCTTTCTAACTGGGGTGAGGTGGTATCTCAATATTGTTTCGATTTGCATTTCTTTAATGGCTAGGGAGGTTGAGCATTTCTTCATGTGTCTAGATTTATTTTAGGAGGATTTAATTTTTTGAGTTCCAGGTATATTTTAGATATGAGACCCTTGTCCATTGTATGACTACTGAAGATTTTCTCCCAATCCGTGGACAAAAAGTCCAGTACAGAAAAAGGGCACGTATAAATACATACACATATGGCAAATGTATTGATGTGAATATACATAGAGAGAGGAGAGAGGCGCATAGTCCCAGGACCCAGGCCCTGGTGTCATGCACATTAGGGGGGATCCAGCAGCGGAGTGGAGTTCAAAGAAGTGGCAGTATGGAACGACATTTGAACCTGCTCAGGCCTGCTACCCAAACTGTTACTCAGGAACCTGACATGGAGAGGATGGCGGTTTGAATCCAGTCGGGCTTCAAAGTCCCTGTTCCATGAACCTTGCAAGTTTATCTTGTTTTCTAATTTTCTGACAGAACTGCAGGGAGGCTCCAACACTTGGTTTGCCCACCAGTCCCCAGGCCTTTGGCAAGACCAACCCCGGACTCCCCGCATTAGGTCACAACCACCCCTGCTCCCTGCATTAGGTCACGACCCTCTTTGGGGCTTGACCCTTGGGCGAGACCTGCACCACCCCTCCATTAGATGGCCAGTACGGGCGCCTTGGGTGGGACTAACACAGGAGCTCCGCCCCTCTGTTTGTCAGCAGGCATAGGTGCTTTGGATGACACCTGCATCGGGGCCCCGCCCTTTGACTCAGCCGCCAGTACTGGCAACCTTGAGAGATGGCCGGTGGGCTCCACCCATTAATTAGTTGATGGTGGTGGTGCCTTGGGCGACATCAGCACTGGGGCTCTGCCCCTCAGACTGCCCACCAGCAGCGGTCCTTTTGACAACATCCACACCTTGGCTCTGTCCATTTGTTCACACTCCTGCACTGCCCAGTAAGCGAGACCTGCACAAGGGTTCCACCCCTTAGTTCGCCCGCCAGCACGAGCACCAGCGCTTTCAAGGAGGTTCACACCTGGAATCTGCCCCTTAGGCTGCCTAGGGCGGGACCGGCATTAGGGATCTGCCCCTTATGTAGCCCGCTGGCACTGGGGCTCTGTTCCTAATATTGCCTGCCTGCACCGCCTGCCTGGGGCAGGGCCTGCACCGGGGCTCTGTCCCTTAATTCACTCACAAGCAGAGGTGTCTTAGGAGGGACTGGCAACTACACCTGGGCTCCACCCCGTAGTTCAGCCTCCAGAATCCCCTGCCTTGGAGGAGACAGCACGGGCCTCCACCCCTTGGATGGCACCTGCTGGCACTTGGGCTCCACCTATCCATTCTTGCCTGCAGGCACCAGCATCATTTGACAAGACCAGCCCCAAGGCTCCACCTCCTAGCTTGCCTGCCAGCAGAGGTGCTTGGGGTGGTTTCTGCCATGGGACTCTCTGGCAGGAGTGCCTTGGGCAGCATCTGAACTAGGGCCCCATCCCATCGGTTTGCCCACCAGTACTCGCACCTTGGGCAGGAATCACCCTTTAGGTCTCCCGCCATCCCTTAGATTCAGGGCAGAACAGATGCAGGTGCCTGACTGAGCCCACCCACTTCCTCCTGCTCCCACCTGCATCACAGGACAGACTTGTGCCAGGGCCCTGCCCTTTCAGGCTTGCTGACATCTGTTTCCTGAGCCTGGTCCCACCCCATTTTTCCTGCTGCTGCTAGTATCCCGGATCCCAGGTCAGACCCACAAACCAGTGCCTTGTTCCCAGTAGGCCTTTTGCAACCCCGGTACCCCAGGCAAGACCTCCAGGCTGAGGACCCAGCAACTCTTCCTCCTCCCCGTGTTAGCCTATGAGAGTGGGAAAGCTCCAGAAGTCATTTCCTGGAAATCAGGGGATGGCCCTGTACCACAGGAAGTCATGTTGGGAACAGGCTGGGAAGCTGGAAGGTAAGACATGGGTGATCCAAGGTGCTATTGTCCTGCATGGCCTCTGAATCCTGTGGGCTTTCCTACCCAGACCCAGTGAGAACTGGTGCAGAGCCCTTGACAGAGGAATGAGGAGCTGAGCCAGCCAAGTGTGCTTTTGCACCCTTGGGGAGCGGGGCCCTCAGTAGAGATTTGTGGGTTGGGAGTAGAAGGGGGAATGGGGGCCTGCACCTGGGAACTTTGCCCCAGGAAAGGCTGCTTTGGAAGGAGCAGGCCCGGAAGGGAAGAGGTTGGAGCAAGCTCCAGGACTGGGAACTGACTCTTGATGGCCCATGGAGCATTTGCCATTCTGAGAGGGCCGGGCTGCCCAGGAGGGTTGGCATAAGTGGAAGGGGCATGAAACTTAGGACAGGGGCAGGCCAGGAATGGAGGAGGTGTCGCCGATAGGGGAAATGGAGGATCAAGGAGGGAGCAGATGGGGAGGGAGTCTTGGTGTTGTGGCTGCTGGTCCCCTATGCCCCTATGGTTAGGAGAAGCAGGAGAGGGATTGGAGGGGCAGGAGAGGCAAGAGCAGTCAGTGAGAAAGGGCTGGCCAAGCGGGGAAGAGGAAGGCAGGAGTTCTGGGCTTTCTCAATGAGAACCAACCCGGGCTGCCAGGGAGGGGCAGCAAATGGAGAGCAGGCCAACCTAGCAGTGTGGAAGGGGGAACTCGGGGCTGCTGCCATCTGCCTGGGGGGGGCTAGGCCTCCAGCAGGCTTTGCTACAGTACATCTGACCATACCAGTGGGGCCACGGGGCACCAGCACCATCAGTGGGTGAGGCCTACCTCCTCCCAGCATAACATCCTGGGAAGGGGGAATGTAGGAGATAGGAAACGCTGCCCTCAACCTGTGGGTCCCTTCTGGCTCCTGAGGCCTCTCTAATTCAGACCCACTGTGGCTGACATGACCCAGCTCTGTGTGTGGCTGTGGCTGTGTGTGAGGTCATTTCCCAGGGAAATGGGCGAGCCTGCGGGATGGAACTCAAGACACATCTGGGAGCAGTGGAGGGGGGAGCCTCCCACGAGGCAGCCCAGCTTCTGGATTTCCCACACAGATCAGACTTGGTTGCATAGGGCTTGGCAGCCAAGAGGGAGCCAAGAAGGACCTGGGGATGAGTGTGGGGGGGAATCAGCTGGTGACCTCCCCAGGTGGGGTGAGGAAAGTCATCTCCAGAGGAAAGGGTTTGGGGGAGGCCGCATGCACCTGCAGAGACCACAGCAGAAACAGGCCAGGAAGGAAGAGGGAGAAACGTGAGCCAGGTGCTTGGGCCTACCCCTGCCCCACCAGGGAGTCCATCTCTCCTAGTGAGCTGTCTCCCTGGAGTGGAGGGAGGGGTGGGATTGCGCCTTTGGCTCCCTAGGTGGGGGAGGGGGCAAGGGCATGTCCCACAAGCCTTATCCAGCCATGGAGAGGTCCTTCCTGCACGGGGAAGGTGGAGAGGGAGAGCACAGTGCAGAATCAAGCCCAGGAAGGAGCAATGGAGGATGCATGGTGTACAGGGAGCACCCTTTGGCTCAGCAGTGGGTGGAGCAGGGAAGAGCTGGCGGGGGGTGGGGGCGAGGGGGAGAGTTGTGAAAAACCCCATCTGGTGCTGGGCACAGAAGTGCAGGAAGGCTCCAGTGAGCCTCTTGTCCTAGGGGCAGGCACACTTATGGCCTGGACTGCTGGACATGCAGGAACTGGGGGCTGGAGAAACAGGAAAGGGGGGAGCAGTTAGCATCCAGGCTCCGGGGCATGGGACAGGGGGTGGGAATGGCTGGAGAGCATGAGGCCCATGGCGGCCATGGGAACAGAAGGCTGGGTGGACTCTAACTCCCACATGAGTCCTGGCACAAGGGGAGAAGGAGGAATGGGTTGGCCTGGCTCTGGAGCCAGTTCCTGGCCCAGAGTGATGGCTGGGGCATGCCCCTACATGCTGGGAGGGGATGAGGCTTCTGGGGACAGATATAAATGAACTTTCCTGTCCGTACCCAGAAGCCTTCAGGAGCCAGGGGCCAGGGATGGGATTAAATCATCTACTTGAAAAGCATTTTGTAATATCCTATAGAATATGAAATTACAAACCCAAAACATTATTTTAAATCTAAATTCTAATTTAGCCAGGTCTACTAAGTCCTACATTAGATGAACTTTGCTATTTCTCCAGGCTTAAGCTTTCGTAATACTTCATCATTTCTTTGGAATCCAACAGAATGATGCTTACTTTTTCAAATTTTTCATTGGGAATCATGAGTCATTTTGCATCTGGGAATGTTCTGTAATGAAAAGAGCATTTAAAACACAACTGAGGATTATATATGAGTTGCATGTCAATAGGAAACTTGACATCTCAAAACATAGTGACAAAATTAGCCCAAACTTCAAACTGTGTATTCCTTTCTTGTTGTTTGGTTTGTTTTATTGAGACAAAATTATGCTACCTGGTCCAGGGAAGGTATCGCTATGTAATTCCACTCTCTATTCTCTTGTCTTAGTCTCAGTGCTAGAATTTTTGTCTTGTATCACATTCTCCTACCATGGTTTGTTGGTTTATTTAATCTATATACAGACTAGCAATTCTGAACTTCTCTGATGATATTATCCATGAGACTGACTGCTTGGACTGTTTATGTACATTTTTGAAAGATGTTCTAACATTTGACACAGGATATGAACATTTTCAGATGCACCTGCAGGGGTCTCTGATTCATTCCTCCATGGATCTGATCCCATTAATAATGATTACTTGACTCTCTTACTATCTCTAGTCCCTACGTCTGTATTAGTCCTAAACTTTTTTGAAGAAAGTTCACTTGAATATTTTCTAATATTAAAAATTATCACTTGATTCTAGTCTTACTCAGGAAATATTTTTTATTGTTTTCTAACTTTTCTATATATTCTGAGAGTTGTTTCATTTGTGTATTTGTTTGTGCACATATAAGTGCCTCTGAGTGTATGTGTATATGTATATTTGTATGTATGTATGCAAAAGCCTCAATCTCTTATTCAGCCATCTTTCTCATGACTGGTATTCCATCACCTGAGACCTTCTTCCAATTCAGCTTTTGCCTGGATAATTATAGGTAGTGTCTCAAAGCCTGTTCTTCCCAGGCAAGATATAAACTGAACTTCCCAGACTCCTTTACATCCTTATTTTTTATTTCTCCAGGAGTATCAACTTTTAAATGACAAACATTTTTGTGAGTATAAAGTCTGAGCTGTAGCCCAAATTTTTAACTCAAGAATACATATAAAGATAGATGAACATACACATTACATATCCTGAGTGTACACTGTTAAAAATGTGATCTTAAACCCGGGTGGCAGTGAGATCTGAGGATGGGGTTCAAAGCCAGCCCAGCTAGGAAAGTCCCAGAGTCTCTTTTCTCCAATTAACTACCAGAATCCTGAAATGGCACTGTGGCTCAAGTGGTAGAGCACTAGCCTTGAGCTGAATAGCAGAGGGACAGTTCCCAACCCCAGAGTTTAAGCCCCACTACCATAAAAAAGAGAGAGAAAGGAAAAGAAAGAAAAAAAAAAAAAGAAAAGTGATCTTAGCCACCAGTTCATTGCTAGTATCATTCCTGCTCTCTCAACATGCCCTTTTTTTTCAGTTATGTCCATGCTCTTATATCTGACTTGCTAGGAACCAAAATTATACTTCCACTGGAATTTTCACTAATTTACATGATTAGCTACCATGATGAAAGAGATGAAAGAGCCTCATACGTCATGTTCCACTTAGTAGTAATGCTTTCTCTATATCACACTTATAGATCGAAATATTGGCCTTGGCCTTATTGTTTCAAAGTTGTCTTATTTGCAGAGTCTTCTATAGTGTTTTGAACCATTATACTTAAACACAAAACTTCTCTTTCTCCTATTATTCCTAATGTTTCTCCTAATGTTATCCTATGTACACTTGGAAAAGAATGAACAACACCCACACTCACAAAAAAATGTTTCTGAGAACCTTCTTCCCAATTAAAATTGGGCTTAATTTACAGAGCATTTAGGAAATTTATACTTAATGTACTCCAGGATAATGTTTTCTTTCATGTTTTTTATTGTGGGTTAGTTACATAAGTAAGCTAATGAGTACATTATCTAATGAGCATTGTTAGCTCCTCTTTTATTTGTCCCCTGCCATCCCTTTTCTCTCCCCCTACACAACTTACTCCTCCCCTCCCCAAGTTGTAAAGTTTGTTCTCTACATGGTGTCTTGTTCATCTTATTGTTACAATGGATCATACTTTATCCTTGTTTCAGCATTTTGATATTTCCCTTCCCATCCCCACATTAGGAAAATGTATGTGCAAGAAGCAGATCACCAAACTCAAATACGTTGAAAAAATACCGTGGAGGATGAAAATAGAACAGAAACAAACGAACGACATAGTAGGGCTGGGAAGGTGGCTCAGTGGTATAGCGCTTGCCTTGCATGCATGAGGCCCTGGGTTCGATTCTTCAGAACCACAGAATCAAAAAGAAAAAAGCCAAAAGTGGTGCTGTGGCTCAAGTGGTAGAGTGCTAGCCTTGAGCTGAAGAGCTGAGGGACAGCGCCCAGGCCCAGAGTTCAGGACCCACCACCGGACCCCCCCCCCAAAAAAAAGACATATTACATGTTAGATACATTAAAAATAGCAAGAAAGCGAAAAAAAAGTTGTGTCCCTATCTTGGGATTCATTTCACTTAACATCATCTTATATGGCGATATGTACATGGATAATTTTTATAAGCCATGTAAATTCCATATTTTCTCATTTCTAAGTTGTTTCTGAAAGACATGTTACCTCATGTCCAAAGATGTACTTGTGCTATTTCAATGAATCCAGAAAATATTCCTTTTTACTGGGAGCAGCACCATAGATTGTTATTGGAAGTAGATGGAAGGAACTGTTATGGGCAGTGGAAAATGATTCCAAGACAGGAATTGAACATAGAGAAATGACAAAGTTCAAGATAATTTGTGCTGTTCTTTTTACTGAAAAAAAAAAATAATCCAAGGCTGGAAGGAAAATCTGTCCCTGATTTTTCGAGTGTGTTCTTTACTCATATAAAACTTTTCTGTAAACTTCTAGTTGAGAGTATTACAAAAAGAAACAATATGCCATTCGCAGGCCAGCATAGAAAAAAAAAAACGAAATAACTTTGTTTTAAAGTGTTCTACTGCAAAGAAAGAAAGACATGGAGGTTTTAAAATGTCTTATGCATGGATATTTCACTCCTGACATGATTGTCTTGTTGCAGAAGTCCTTTATCCATTCCTTTAATCTGGTCCTGATTTTGCCATAGCAATAAAGATTCCCAAAAGCAGGATGCAGTGCGTATGATCAGCAAAAAGAGCCTTTTCTCAAACAGTGTTAAAGGATGTCCCAAAGAAATATGTGGGGTTATTTTTTTGTTTGTTTAGTTTGTGCTCGTTCTGGGGCTTGAACTCAGAGGCTGGACCCTGTTCCTGAACAATTGTCTTTCCTGCCCACCTGACCCCAAAGCTAGTACACTATTGCTTGAACAAATACTCCACTTCTGTTTTTTTGGTGTTTAATTAGAGATAAGAATTTGACAGACTTCTCTTGCCAGGGTTGGCTTTGAACTGTGATAGTAAGAAAGCCAAGTGACATCAAATATATGGACTTCTCATTTGAGAAATATTAGATGAAGTTTATTATAAAGCTGATATTTGACAATTTTTAAAAGAAGAGAATATGTCCAACAAAGAAGCCATAACAAATAACAGCAAAAGTAGGTACACTGAATCATTTTGAAATCATTTTTTCTGCTTGGGAAGATTACTATTGACTTTGTAGTTCTTTTTGGGGAAATTTAATGTTATATTTGCACTTTTGTTTATTGGTCGTGAGGCTTGGACTCTGATTCTGGGCAATGTCCCTCAGCTCTTCAGCTCCAGTTGAGTGCTTTACCACTTTAGCTACAGCACCACTTCCGAGTTTCTGGTGGTTAATTGAATATAAGAGTCTCATGGACTTTGCTGACCAGGCTGGCTTTGATCTACAATCCTCTTGTTTCAACCTCCTGAGTAGCTAGAATTACAGGCGTGAACCACCAGCACCCGGTTCATATTTGCATTTATGTGCACTTAATGACACTATGTGGACAAAGAATGGAAATTTGAATCAAATGATCTGACATTGCAGGTTTTCAAAAAAATTGAGGTAGCAATAAATATGTCCTCCTTTTCCATGTTGTTACATTAATGACTCTTACATTAGCATCCTCTGCTGTCTGCGAATGTGGACTTAGTATCAATAATTGTTAATAGGGAAATAGAGAAAGACTGATTTTTAGAAAGCAAAGAAGATCCGGTATGAAAAAACAACATAGAAATAGATACAACTTATCCCACAGAGATTAAGAACTAGCCTAAGAGATAAAGGCAATGAGGAATAAGTATAGTTGATAACTAGTTCTTCAATAAACAAAACTGGTTCTCTAGAACAGTTTCCAGTATAATTATTTATTATTATCATTTATTTCTTCCATCTGGAGTTATTTCTTCACTTCTGTCCAAACTATTAATTAGCCTGTGCTTTTTGGTGCCATAACTGAACAAAATTTTTCCAAATCTCACTTAGACTATCCTCGTTGTTATTAGCAGTGACCATTCAGAAGACTGGAATCTTTGAATTTCCAGGATTAATCCCCACCTGATATCTAAGCACATTCCTAACATTAATTGCTGTGACCTATTAGCAAACCTTTTTTTGTTTTGCTTTCAACTCAGTATTCTAATATAGGTAAAGTATATGAATTAAGGACGATTGTTAGACATAGTTGGGAAGAACAATTATATATTTCAAGTATACTTTCTTTATTTGTCATTTACTAGCTAAATGACTTTTTTTGCCAGTCCTGGGGCTTGAACTCAGGACCATGGAACTGTTCCGGAGCTTTTCCGTTTTTTTGCTCAAGTCTAGCACTCTACAACTTGAGGCGCATCACCACTTCTTTTTCTGTTTATGTGGTACTGAGGAATTGAACCCAGGGTTTCATGCATGATAAGCAATCTCTGCCATGAAGCCACATTCTCATAGCCTTAAATGACTTTCTTAAGATGGCATTACTTTTTCATTCCATTATTTTAATTTAGACTGAATGGTAGAAAAGGAAGTGGAAGCCAATACTAAGTCCAGTAAGGTTGACATTCCTATCACATCACTAAGGAAGTACAGTGTTAAGAACTGCAGGACTCAAAAGGCTGTTTCATGTAACATTATTATGGGAAAAAAAAAACATTTAACAGTCATCTCCGACATCCAAAACATTCTGTTTCACTTTCAAGGTCAAGAGCCAAATGATTTGTTTTTCCTCTTCCCCTCCACAAATTATGCCGACATCAAATACAGTGAAAGCAGTTGTTATACTGTGGACGAGGGACATACAAAACAACAAAGAAATAATCTTATAAATGTGTTAGAAACAATGGCATGAAAGTAAAAAAAAAACATTTGAATACGTATCTTAGGGTTCATTTCCCTAACATCAACTTATCTGAACTTTTCTGCTTGACTCAGACAAATACTAGTTGTTGCAAATAAGGGAAACCATGGGACCTATGTTTCTTTGGGCCTGCCTTACTTCACTTAATATAATTTTTTTCCAATTCTTTCCATTTCCTAACAAGTGCCATTCTTTCTGATAGAGGCATAGAATTCCATTGTGTATATATACCACATTTTCTTGATGTTAGGGGAATGAACCCCAAGATAAGTATTTAAATGTTTTTTTTTCCTTTCACACAATTGTTTCTAACATATTTATAAGGTGATTTCTATGTTGCTTTGTATGTCGCTCCCCCACAGCATAACCCCTCTTTTCACTGTATTTTATGTTGGTATAATTTGTGAAGGGGAAGGGCAAAATCAAATCGTTTAACTAGGGATACAGCTGGGCCCTTTGCAACAATGAGATGTACAAGTTGTTATGTCGAAAATGAACTTTACCACTTTGGTGGGAAGGATTGGGTGGGGGGCTGGGAGAGGATGGGAAGGGATGGGAAGGGAAAACAAAGGAGGAGGCTACAATGCTTGATAAGAAATATACTCATTATCTTGCCCATGTCATTGTAACCCCTCTGTACAGTATTTTCACAATAAAAAATAAAAAAGAGCCAAAAATGGTCAGCCTTTTAGTGATTGAGTGTGATTCCAAGGAAGGCAGAAGGAGGATGTGGAAGTTGATGGTGGGAATATATGTATATTGGCTCCCTGTCAACATTTTTTTGCATTTTTAAAAAGTGTTACTGATGAATTCGCACATACATATAATTGACTATGCTATCTGCACAAGATGCAGATAAATGAAGATATTTCTTCTGGTGGATAGTCACATATATTATCAAAATCCAGTTCTGGAAACAAAAGAGACTAGCTAAAAAAGTATAAAGTATTGTTCCTAGCAAAACAAAAATGTAATATTGGAATGATTACTCCAGATTTCTTTGACATTTTATGCTGTCTCAGAATCAAAATGTTCTCTAATTCTAGTAATATCCAAGCATAAAAGAAATAATTTGAAGATATCAGTAGTTTTAGAAACAAAGGTACATAATACCTTCCTTCCTGCAGAGACATGTGATGGCAAGTATGTTTGATTGTGTTATAGTTCTCTTCTTTTTCTTCTTTATCTCAAGTGCTGCATACCTTGGCATATTATTCTGCCCTGCATCAGCTTACTGTAGGTGAGATTTACCTCTACTCTGCAATGTCAAGATGGGTCATGTGACATACTTAAACTTACAAAAATGAACCAGAAGTGGTCAAAGGTTTTATTTTTAGGGGAAGATTTCTATCCCCTTGTCACTGTCTAAGAACTAACTTCTTTTCGCTTAGCTATAAAAAAAGAATATATACAGAGGGAATCTTCTTTCTACTTATATACTGGGAGAATATAGTATGTGAAATTGAGGTAAAACTCAAACAAGGAAGAATTAAGCTAATATTAGAATATGATATTAAGATATTAGTTTCTTACCATTGTTGTTTACCTGTATGATAGTTGACTATAACACACCAAAATTTAACAAATACTGAATAAGTACTAAACAAATAGAAAACACTTCCTGTTTGATGCTATTACATTTTTTAATAAATAAGCATTATCTATTTGATCACTTGTGGGGGTAACTTTTTTATAAATGTTTTTAATCACTTTAGACCACTGTGTCTAATATCCACAATCATTATCCAGACCTTGCGATTGAGATGAGGAAGAACAAAATATCTAGATTTCACCTTCTCTTTTGCTCTTCTCCTTTTTCTAGTGTGAATTCTCATCCGTTCTCCAAATTCTCCTATTAATAAAGGAAGAATGACACATTGTGGATATCAAGCAAAAGGCTTCAAAGCCAGAATTTCATTCTTTCAGAAATAGATGAAGTAAATCAGAGTGGCAAGAGTAAGAATAATAACATAACTATTTTCCCTTTCTGGCTTCCATCATAGAGTCTGAACATGACTCTAAATAACTAATACACCATTTGCTTTGGCTAACTTTTTAAAAATATAGTTTTTTTAAATAAATAGAATTTTAAAAATTGAAAAGAATATTTCTAAAATAAATAGTAATTTGTTGTTTGCTTTTAGGAGGTATGAAATAAGACTGCATTAACACTGTGTGAGTTGAGAGGCTAAATTTTATCAGGATCTAAACATAATGAAAAATAGATGATTTTAAGACACACAGCTTTTAGATACATTTTTAACGTGACATACACACAGAGACATCTTTTTTCTTCTTTTCTTCTCCACACTGATTCAACTTCAACAAGCAGTTCATGTAATTCAAATAACTGTGTTTCTTTCAGAACTAGATTAGACCCAAAAATGTTAGAAGAAAAGAACCAGTATTGGGTGGTGAGTTCTTTAAAAATAGCAGTCAAATAAATATTAACCATAATTCCAAAATAATAACAATCAAATGCTCTTGAAAAGAGATTTTTAAGCAAAGTGTATAAAAAGTGATAGTTCCAGAACGGTTTCAAGAGCTGCTATTTAGCATTTAAGATTTCTTGTACATAACAATGTTCTAATCAGGATTAAATGCTTTTAGGAACTAAATTTTTTTCTAGTTATATTTCATTGAAGAAATATGTTGTTCAAAATTAATGAAAGGATAACAGGTTACAATAGAAAGAATGCTTACACACTCACTGTGGTAGGCAGTAAAATACCTTCCCAAAATATACATAGTCCCCATATATCTAATCCCTCAAATGTAGATTTACATTTTACATATAATTTTGTAAAACAATCACCTTTCATTACCCAAGGAACACAAATTTCAATAATTATCAGATGGGGAAAGTATACTCAAACAGGTACTTAAAAGTCCCAGCTGTAGTTCAAAGGGACATGATTAGGTAAGAACCATCAGAAATATGTAAAGATGCTACATTAGAAAATAAAGGAAAACCACCCAGATTCTGAAGTTTGTGGAAAGCAGAACAGGAAGTAAATGACTTTTTCACTAGAATCATTTGAAAAATATTTTAGCTCTGTAGATGGCTTGATTTTAATCTAGTGAGACTTCTTTTATATTTCTGTCCTTTAGAAGTGTAAAATGAAAATAGGCATTATTCCAGCCAATTAACTTGTAGAAATTTTTTTTGCAGGAGATTTGGTTTTGTAAACTAACTAAATTTTGGCCTTTTCCTGATGCAACTACAGGGACACCACATGTCCCAGTTTCCGAGAATAAGAAAAAGTTGCCACCGGCTTTGTACACGTGTATGATGTAAATACTACTAAGGGCCTTAATTAATGACGTCTTGAAATTCTAAATAATATCTAAATAAGAAGCTCCCTAACTTTATTTTCACATTTTGGGATTACTAACTACCAAACTTATGTAGAAGGCTAGCGTAAGAATATGGAAATGAAATCTGTCTCCTAATATTATAAAGAAAATTTGTCATTTTGAGTTATAGTGTGTAAAGTAATACAAAATATGATGACAGAAACAGAAACAATTTCCTATTCTTCCTAAATTTCCAACAGAAATTAGAGAATCCAGTGAAGATATAGATTCCCAGGATGTCATAGGATGTTATAAGATCACTAGATGTTGAAAAAGAAGATAACAAAAATGGGTCCCCTGGAACAATGTGAAACAAAATCTACACCTACAGATTGTAATATAGCTAGAAAATAGTCTCCACTATGCTAAGTCTTTGATATTTTATGTTTCTTTTCACAGCAATTTTCCTCACTTAGGAAATGAATTTTTATTAATACTCAAGGGTTTGCAGTTATAACCCAGCAACTAATAAAGCTTCTAAATGTAAACAAGCATGATTCTAAGAGTAACCAAAGCTACTTGTGTTGCTATAGCTGATAAATAAGAATGATCTTGGGGAATAGTCAAACAATCTTGAAATTTTACATACCTTTCCTCTTCTCCAACATGAGAAGTCCTAGTCAAGATATGTAAAACATTAATAAAGGAATTTTATACTTTTTATTATTCACACTAAATCAAATACACTTTTCCTCTTTGCAAGCCTGACTTTGAAAGAGTCAGAACCTCACAATTATTTTATAGCAAAACGTTATTACTTTGGCTTAGTTACTTTCCTGCTTTTGGGTGTTGCTCTCTATTATTTTGGCAACAACATAGAAAAACGATATAAATTCATTATGCTTATGTTGGATTGTTCAGTCAAGTTGTTTTCAAACAAAGTTTTCTTTTCTCTTCTTCATTGATAATTCAAGTTTATTTATTGCTTTTTAAGTGATAATAAAAAAGCATGAAACTTTAACGCATATTCTCATTGAAACCGGTGAAAACAAAAGTGTATGTGATTGCTTTTTAATTGTTTTCAAGTATTTTCCTTGGCTATTTTCATTATTGCCTTTGTTCCAGTCTTCTAATCAGGAACACAGGGTTACACAAAAAGATATTCCTAAGATATAAGATGTTAGACAAAATAAAAGATGTATAATTAAAGATTTTCATCTCTTAAGAGACAGAAAAGCTCAGAAGACATTTTGCTATTACTGGTATGGTTAAGATGACTTGAATGTTTTGGTTCTTAAACTAAGTGAAATGCATGTAAAATTTACTCTTTTTCCAAACAATGATTATGGCTTATACTATTCTGATCTAATGAGATGAAACCTTTTACAAGGTTTGAAGGCATATCGATTTTAGAGTAGAAGGGTTAATGTTAGAAACCCTAGGGAGATTAATAAAACAGCACTGCCTATCGCTTATCAGTTAATTATACTTATGGCATATTAGTGTATAAACATACAAATATGAATTGAGTGAGAAATGTATGATTTACACAAGTGACTCAATGACAACTAAAACCAGAAAACACTGCTCTACATTTATATAAACTATTATATCTAGTGAAGATTTAAATTTTTTAGAATATTTTTTTCTCTTTTTTTGTTATTTTAGTTTAATAATGTACAGAGGGGTTACAATTACATGGGCAAGATAGTGAGTATATTTCTTATCAAGTATTGTAGCCTCCTCCCTTGTTTACCCTTCCCATCCCTTCCCATCCTCCCTCCCTCCCCACACAATCTTCCCACCCCCCAAGTTGTAAAGTTCGTTTTCTATATGACAACTTGTACTTCTCATTGTTGCAACAGGTCCACATGTATCCTTATTTAAACGACTTGTTTTTCCCCTTCCCCTCCACAAATTATACCGACATCAAATAGAGTGAAAGCAGTGGTTATACTGTGGGGGAGGGACATACAAAGCAACAAAGAAATAATCTTATAATTGCGTTAGAAACAAACGCATGAAAGAAAAAAAACATTTAAAATACATATCTTAGGGTTCATTTTCCTAACATCACCTTATCTGACCTTTTCTGCTTGACTCATACGTATATTAGATATTGTAAATAAGGGAAATCATGGGACCTATGTTTTTTTGGGCTTGGCTTACTTCACTTAATATAATTTTTTCCAAGTCTTTCCATTTCCTAACAAATGGGGCAATGTCATTCTTTCTGATGGAGGCATAGAATTCCATTGTGTATATACACCACATTTTCTTGATCCATTCATCTACTGAGGGGCATCTGGGTTGGTTCCAGATCTTAGCTATGGTAAATAATGCTGCAATAAACATAGTTGTGCTGGTAGCTTTAGTGTGGTCTTGTTTGTAAACATTTGGGTAAATGCCCAAAAGTGGGATTGGTTTGTCATAGGGGAACTCTATGTGGAGTCTTTTGAAGAGCCTCCATAATACTTTCCAAAGAGTTTGGAAAAGTTTACACTCCCACCAACAATGAAGTAAGGTTCCCTTCTGTCCACATCCCGTCCAGCATCTGTTGTTATTAGATTTCTTGATTTTTGCCATTCTAACTGATGTGAGGTGGTATTTCAATGTTGTTTTGATTTGCATTTCTATATGGCTAGGGAGGTTGAGCGTTTCTTCATGTGTCTATTGGCCATACTTCTTTCTTCTTCAGAGAAGTTTCTAAGTCATTAGCCCACGTATTTATTGGGCAGTTGTTTCTTTGAGGATTTGTTGTTGGGAGATTTAATTTTTTGAGTTCCAAGTATATTTTAGATATGAGACCCTTGTCCGTTGTATGGCTAGTGAAGATCTTCTCCCAATGTGTAGGCTTTCTATTGATCTTGCTAGCTATGTCCTTTGCCATGCAGAAGCTCTTCAACTTCATGCAATCCATTTGTCCAACCTTTCTTTGATTTGTTATATTTCCGGGTCTCTATTAAGAAAATTTCTGCCTGAGCCAGGGAGACCTAGAATTTCTCCTATTCCATCCTGTAATGTTTTTTAGAGCATCTGCTTTGACTCTGAGGTCTTTGATTCATTTGGAGTTGATTCTGGTGCAGGGTGATATAGAAGGATCCAGCTTTAGTTTTCTACAAGTAGTTAACCAATTTTGTCAACACCATTTACTGAAGAGGCTGACTTTCTTCCATTCTATTTTTTTTTAGCTCCCTTATCAAAGAATAGATGGCTATAAGTCTGTAGGTTCATTTCTGGGTTTTCAATTCTAGTCCATTGGTCCTGTGGTCTGTTTTTGTGCCAGTACCAAGCTGTTTCGATTACTATGGCTGTATAGTAGAGTTTGAAATTTGGTATTGATATTCCTCCAGCAGTGTTCTTTCCGTTGAGGATCGTTTTTGCTATTCTGGGTCTTTTATTGTTCCATATGAATTTTTGGATTGCCTCTTCTATTTCCTTGAAGAATGAGGTTGGAATTTTGATAGATATCGCATTGAATTTGTAGATAGCCTTGGAAAGTATTGCCATTTTCACGATGTTAATCTTTCCAAACCAGGAGCATGTCCACACTCTCCACTTCTCTTCAACCTATTAGAATGCCTAGCTACAGCAATAAGATAAGATGCAAACATAAAGGGGATCCAAATAGGGAAAGAAGAAATAAAACTCTCCCTCTTTGCAGATGACATGATCTTGTATTTAAAGAATCCCATAGACTCCACTCCCAAATTACTCAAGCTGATTCAAAACTTTGGGAAAGTAGCAGGGTATAAAATTAACCCTCAAAAATCAATGGCTTTTCTGTATGACAACAATGAGAAAAGTGGGGATGAAATTAGGAAAGCAACTCCATTTGTAATAACCCACAAAAAATAAAATGCCTAGGAATTAATTAACTTAACCAAAGAAGTGAAGGACCTTATGATGAAAACTTTAAAAACTTGAAAAAGGAAATTAAATTTTTTAGAATATATTTTAATATTTATGTCAAAATATGTTTATTTTTAACTTTTTTAGTTTTTTTTTTTCGGTCATGGGGCTTGAAATCTGGGCCTGGACACTGTCCCTCAGCTCTTCAGCTCAAAACTACTGCTCTCTGACTTGAGCAACTGCCTGTTTTCTGGTGGCTCATTGGAGATAAGTGTCTCATGGACTTTCCTGTCTAGACTGGCTATGAACCATGATTCTCAGCTCTCAGCCTCCTTAGTAGCTAAGATTACAAGCATGAGCCGCTAGCACCTAGCTACACAATTAGTTTTTACATATTTATGAAGTATTCAATGGTAATCCCATTCATGTATGTGTTGTGTAACATTTCTTTTTAGTGAGAATGCTCAAAAACTTATCTTCTGGTTCTGATGAAATATCTACTCTTAACTATAATCATTTTACATCTTGTGGTATACAATTAGTAGATTTACTTATAGTCATGGAAGTCTGCTAATTAAAGTTATATAAAACATGATTTGAAAAGTGAAGGAAATTCATGGTTCCATTACTTGTTTTAAGAAAAAAATTATGCCTTTTGTTTCCAATTATATTTCTTTGGGAATGTGTAATATTCATTGATTTAACTTAAAATTGATAACAGTTACATTATATCAAGTTGATTCAAACTTATATTTGAAAATCGCACACTTAACACAAATATGCTTCCACTTTCTTCTAACACATAATTAAAATAACAGTAAAGTAAAGCTTGGTGTTTGCGGCTCATGTGTAGAATCCTAGAAACTCAGGAGGCAAAGACCTGAAGATTTGGGTTAAATGTCAGCCTAAACAGACAAGAAGCAGAAGGTGAAGATGTAGCTCAAGGAATAGATTGTCATCAGCCATGAACAAAAAAAAATACAAGGGATACAATAAACATTGAGTTCAAGCCCTATAAATGTCATACACACACAAGACAACTACAAAAAATATTATGAACATCAATAATGAAGACAAAATAGTAGAAAAGGTCATGAGAAATGTGCAAACATCTGGAAGACAGAAATCATTTGACAGAATTTTGATTCATGAGAGGGAAAAGTCACAGTCTCATTTGTACAATCTCATTGTAGTCATTTGCATTGAAACCTGGCTATTGGGTAACATTTGAAAGAGCAGACTGGATTACCTGACATAGCAGACATTGCCTGTGACTACGCACCATCCCACTCTGTAAAAATCTAAAATCGTTCTTGTTAATTTAAAAAGAATCTCATGTTAGAGACTATTTTGTTCACGCAGACTGGGGTCCTTATTTTGAGGCTTAAGACCAGTGCTTTTGTTTATAACCACTCTGCTTTACACCTCTCCCTTTGTGCAGCTTTACATTACTTAGCTGGCACCAAACCAAGTCTTTGAACTACACCCCCCCCCCCGCCTTAATCCCGCCCTTTCTCCAGCTACAACACATTCTACATGCTATCTGTGTTTTAGCATTAGTTGTTTTCTTACTAATCCCCATCAGAAAACACTTGTATTCATGTAAAACCATAATAAATAACCTAGTTAGAAAATGCAATAAGGGTTTATCATTGGCTGAGACTCTCATCTATAGGTTTGCTCCCTAATAAATCTGTGCTACACTATCTCTTTTTTCTTCATGGCTTTTGAGTCTGACAAATGATTGATTTGGTTTGATGTAATCTCATTTATCCGGACTTACTTTGGAAGTTGTGACCTGTGCCAAGGAGCTTTCGGGTTTCCTCTAAATCTTCCTGTAACATTCTCAAGGTATCTGGACTTACATTGAGGTCTGCGATCCATTTGGCATCAATTCTGGTGAAGGGGGATATATAAGGATCTAATTTCAGTTTTCTGAGTACAGATTATGTGCCTATAGGATTGGATTCATTTCTGGGTTTTCAGTTCTCTTGTATTGATGGAATTCTGTGCTTCCATTGGAAAGAATGGCATTACACTATTCCTGAGGAAATGGAAAGACTGGGAAAAACTGATACTAAGTGAAATAAGCCAGGTCCAATTAAATATATGCTGCATGGTTTTCCTCATTTGTAATAATTGCACCATGTCCATAAATCTACAATTTAATACAATAGATAGTAAAAGACAAATAATTACACTTGGACATGATTAACTAACAGCCTTCTAAGCATTCGCATGGCAAGAAGAAGGGAAGCTATTCCTAGGAGAGGATCACAATGGCTCAATACCTATATGCATATGATGAGATTAAATGTTGCTTATTGTAATGAACTCTAAGAATCAATCATACATGTGAATTACATATATATGTATATATTTTTAAAAGGTGTCATAAAACAACCGACTTCTCTGTAAACTCAGCAGCAAGATTCTACGTATAGAAGATAAAATTGAGGAAAGTTTTCAACACATGAACTAAAATATGTAGGGGAAAAGGTGGGAGAGAAAAGATAAGATGAAAAGTAGAATAGCTAACTATTGAAGAATTCATAAACAATTTCCAAAACTATACAAGAGACCTGGAGTACTGCTCAGTTGTAGAACTAGACTAATATGTACAAAGCCATGGGTTCAATCTCCAAGAATAATAAGTTAATGAATAGTAGTAATACAATAATTATTTGAAATAAATGCTTTCATATTAGAGAGGCCTGAATCCTCAAACAATAAACAAATCCTCTCAATTCTTGTACCTAATGACAATAAATTACAAGTATGAAGAGGAAATATTTTCCTTTTCTATCCTTTCCTTTCTGTTTTCTTCTTTTCTTTGTTCCTTTGGCACTACTGGTGCTTGAAGTTTCTAAGGATCTAACCACTTTAGATTATTTTTCAGGCCAAAACTCCATGAGCGATGATATCTACCTATGGCTTCCAAAAGTGTGAGATAACAGGGAATTTACACTATATCTAGTTTATTTTTTGGTAATTTTTCACGAATTTTGTCAAAACTGGCCCTGATATCAGTCTTCTAAATCTATCTTCTGATTAGCAAGGTATGATTCATCTGAAACTTGAACCTAGACTATTTTTCAATGTAAACATTCAATGTTGACTTCTGTTTTCTAGATATCATTAAAGTATACTGAGGTTAATATGGATCTTTATGATGTTATGATAACACAGATAAATCCGTTGAATACTTTTTCCAATTTATTTATATATAGTATGACATCACAAGTAGGACATTAATATTTCACAAATACTTGAGTTATTTTAATTACTTTGTGCACATATTAAGTCCAATATATTTTTTAACAATTATATGAATATCCCATATCTACAGATACGTTACTTTACCAAAAATAAGTCTGTTTCATGCTTCCCTTTAATAATTAAACCCACTACTTCTCTTTGTCCCATTCCAAACCTGTTTCATCCTGGCAACCGACTTCTATACCATGCAATAAATAAGCTTTTAAGATTACCTTCAAATCTATGGTAGATTATTCCCAGTTATTTTATGCCTTAATATTGTATTGTACTCACTCGAGTTAGCTTTTGGTTCTGTTATTAGAGAATGTAGCAAAATTCGTTTCGCATTTACTTGAAGAAAGCCTGAATTGATTTCCATTTCTTTGACTAGAGGAAATAATGCTGCTATAATCCTGTGTTTTGGCCTTTGGGTGAATGTTACATTTTATTTCTATGAGACAAAGCCTGAAGAGCTCAATTCCTGTGCTATGGTGTGGGTGGTTGCATATTTCATATTCTAGGAACCTGTCAAAATGTTTTCAGAATTGGCTTTCCCATTTGACATTTCTACCAGCATTCAGTTTCTCTGTTTCTTGATATCATTATTAAGGTCATTATTGTTTTATGTTAAGTAATTCTCATACATGTTTTGTGATGTCATTTTATTTTAATGTGCATTTATTTGAGGATTGATGATGCTTTTCTTGTGTTTCTTTTACACAAGATGTATTTTGCTGGTTTTGAATTGATGTTCTTTTTGTTAGGTTTTGGTTACACAAGATGTATATTGCTGGTTTTGAATTGATGTTCTGTTTTTTTTTTAATTTTATTTTATTTTATTTGAGAACATAGTGTACAGAGGGGTTACAATTACATGGGCAGGATAAAGCATACATTTCTTACCAAGCATTGCAGCCTCCTCCTTTGTTGACCCTTCTTTTTATTAGGTTTTGAGAGTTCTACGCACAGTCTAGATTTGAGGCATTTTTCAGTTATAAGATTTGCAAATATTTCATCCTTGACTATGAGTACCTTCATCATCATTATCAACATCATCATCATCATCATCATCTTCATCACTATTAGAATTACTACCATTACATTTGTACATGTATGTACGGTCTTGGGGCTTGAACTCAGGGTCTCTGAGATTTGTTGCATTTTGTTAACAATTAACCCTTTGAGTCATACCTCACATCTGTTTTTTGCTGATTAATCCGAGATAAGATTCTCAGGGACTTTATTTTGTGGTCTGGCTTCAAACAGCAATATTCATATCACAGCATCCCAAGTAGCGAGGACGAAATTGATGAGCCCCTGCTCCCAAATTCTATTCACTAATTGTATATGAGCTTGCACAGACCAAATTATTTTACACTTTTATTGAGTTCAACTATACCAAGTTTTCCTTTCCTATAATTTTAATGTGTAAGTTAAGAATGCTTCATCTCCAAAATTGTCAAGACATCTTTCTTTGCTTTATGTTTACATCACTCCTTTTGTTTTATATGCATGTTTTAATTCTGCTTGAAGGTAATATTTCAATAAGTCAATTTTCACTCTTTAATTCTCCCCAAAACTGTCTAACCTATCACCACTTATTAAAGAGAATTTCATTCCACAAATACTTAGTTTTACCCCTTATTAACTATTCCTTGATAATAATTATGTCGTTCTAATATGGTGCCTTACAGACCTATTGAGCTGTGTAATCTTTCCTCTACAAACATAACATTTTACGCTAACAGGTTTAATATTCGACAGAGAAATATGTTCCAGTTTAGTTTCCTTTGTCAATGAGTCAAAGAGTACTGGTCAGGTGTTTTTAGAAATTGTCATAAACCTATAAATAAAACTGTGAAGCTGGGTGCTGTTAGCTCATTCTTGTAATCCTAGCTGTACACAAGGCTGAGAACTGAGGATTGCGGAACAAGAATGTCCGAAAGACTCTTATGTTCAAACCACCAGAAAGCCAGAAGTGTCACTGTTGCACAATAGGTAGAGCCCTCACTTTGAGCTGAAGAGCTGAGGAACAGCACCTAGGTCCAGATTTCAAGTCCCATGAATGATCAAAAAAAAAGTAGGGAGGCAATTTATATCTTTGTTCAATTGTATCCTCCAATCCACAAAAATGATATGTCCCCATTTATTCAGATTTTTATTTAGATTTTTTAATTTTGCTTTTATATTCAGCATTGTATAATTTTCAATGACGGTGGGTGAATATCACTTTAATATATTTTGACAGTGTGTGTAGTTAGCACAAACAAATTCACAGTAAACAGTTGAGAAGTAAGGGACAATGGGAATGGAGAAAGACAGAAACAGGTTAATCAGGCCCTTGATCAATATGTGAGTGTGTAAAATATTTCAATAAGATTTCTTTGTACAATTAATATACACCAATAAATAATTATCTTCCAAAGGCATTGGTATTCAATATGACATAAAGGATAAATACATTTTCTGTGGTGAAATGAAAGATACAGATAAGATACAGACAAATGAAAATAATAATGTACATATGTCTATATACATGTACATACACATCTGTATATTCATATATATGTATACATATCTATAGGTATTTGTATATATACACATATTAAGTATGAATATAAGTATATGTACACATAATGTGTATACATATATATTTATTTAAAGAGACGAATCAGAAATATATTAAGAGCATATCAATGACAATGAAAAACTTTAGCCATCCTGAATACATTATCAAAAAGTCCAAATACATATCTCTTTAGTAATATAACAACAACAAAGGGAGACATGGAAAGATCATAGCATACCTAGACATTGCATACATATAGAGATTAGGGGAAATAGAAACAACAATAAGATAGCCTGCAGGACCACTATGTAGAAATTGGAATCCTTATACATTGGTGATTGACACTTAAAATGATATAGTCAGTTTGTTAAACATACTGGCGATCTTTAAGATATTACACATAGCCGGGCGTTGGTGGCTCACGCCTGTAATAATCCTAGCTACTCAGGAGGCTGAGATCTGAGGATCGCGGTTCAAAGCCAGCCCAGGCAGGAGAGACCGTGAGACTCCTATCTCCAATAAACCACCAGAAAACCGGAAGTGGCGCTGTAGCTCAAGTGGTAGAGGCTCGTCTTGAGCTGAAGAGCTGAGGGACGGCTCCCAGGCCCAGAGTTCAAGCCCCACGACTAACAAAATATATATATATATATATATATATATATTACACATAGAGTTGTCTCTATGATCCAGGATTTTGAATCATAATTTTATATACAAAATATGTTTCAACATAAGTCCAATGAGACACATGTACAAGAATATACATAGCAAAACCTTTTACAATAACATATAATAAAATATTGAAATCCCCATTGAAGATGTTATACCAATATACACATGCATATAAAACAATATGTTCTATCCATGAGAAAAATTTACATGGACTTACTTTGGAAACAGTAATATTACATGGGCTAAATGGATAAAATAGACTATATTTTCTAATTACATGAGCTTTTTAATGTTGGCCCATCTGTAGATGTAGAATATGAAATAATAGCTGCTCAAGAGGAGGGTAGGTTGAAATGATGTCAGGAAGTGATTACTGATAAATATTGCAGTACTTTGAAAGAGGAGTGATGATAAAATGTTCTAGAACTGAGGGTGATGTTCTTACACCAACTCTTTAACATTCTAAGAATCATTGTATTTTATCGAAGAATTACAGAGAACATTTACATTAACCTTAGGAAAAATTTTAGAATAGTAGTCAGTGAATCTGAGTGATAATTTAGAATTTAAAAGCACAGAATTCTGAAATGTATAAGTTTAGTATGTTGATGAATAAGACTATCAAGAAAATATGATCTGTGATATATTCTCTGAATGACTATACATGACATTGTGAGTGAGTGAATATTCTAAAAAAATATGTAAATAAAGGGATGAGAGAGACTTGAGAGGGATGAGGGATAATGATCATCAAGATGCATTGTACTGGCCCTGGAATGTGGCTTAGTGGTAGACTGCTTGCCTTGCATGTGTGAAGCCCTGGGTTTGATTCCTCAGTACTACTTAAACAAAAAAAAGATGGAATTGGCACTATGACACAAGTTGTAGAGTGTTAGCATGAGGAAAAGAAGCACAAGGACATTGCCAATGCCCTGAGTTCAAACCCCAGGGCTAGCCTAAAAATAAAAAAAGATGCATTGTATTAAGCCAGGCACTAGCAGCTCACACCTGCTGTCCTAGATACTCAGGAGGCTGAGGATTGAGGTTTGAAGCCACCCCAGCCAGGAAAGTCTGTGAGATTCTTATCTCCAATTAAATCTCAGAAAAATCTGAAAGTGCTGCTGTGCCTCAAGTGGCAGAGTTCTAGCGTTCATTCACATGAGCTCAGGGACATCGCCCAGATCCAAAGTTCAAACCTCAGGAGAGAAAAAAAATTAAAAAAACCTCAATAAACACTATTCATAAACTGCTTTGTCAAACAGCAATTTCCATAAAACCACTTCAAGTTAATTAAAAAATGTGATTAGAATAAAATACAAGTCATTTTGGGAACAAGACATAGGATTAAAAGATTGTTTACAGGGGACAAAGTAAATTTTATATCATGCAGTTTGGGTTGAAATGTTCTTCAGTCTTCTTACATCATTTATTAAATTGACAATACTGCCAATAATAGGTCAATTTCCTTGAGGAACAGGGTGAATTCTGCTGTCTTTTGATAGCAAACAATAGTGGTGAATTGTTTGCCTCTTATTGAAGTATATCTTATATTTTAAAGTAGATTTGTCCTAATATAATATTAATTTAATCAATCATTCCATTAGGGCGATGTTGGTCAGATTTTTTCCAGTAAATTTTATCCCTTATAATAAATGAAAGCATGCTGTGTCAGTCTCCTAAGAATATAACAAAATATTTATAAAATTAACATAAAAGAAGGAAAGATTAATCTTGACTTCTGCTTTTATACATTTCAGTTTATGTTTCTTATTATGATTGCTTTGGTTTGGTGGTGGCACATTACCCCATGTCAGGAGCATGTGATGGAGTATGTGTATTCACGGAAGCCAGGAAGTAAAGAAGAGGAGGAATAGAAGTCGGGAAAGGGAGAAAGTGGAGGAAGGGAAGAGGGAGAGGGAGAAGGAGACAGAGAAGAAAAAGAAGGAAGAGGAAGAAAGGATTTTGATCTTAGCATCCTTTTTGATCACTCTTTCTCAGTGACCAAATCTCTACGACTATGCCCACTTGAAAGGGTTCACCTATTTATGGCAACATAGTGAAAGCTAATTATTAATCCCAATCCTTTATGATTTCAGATTTAATTTCTAGAGTGGTGCGTAATATTTCTATACAATTGTGGTAACGTCAACAGAATATTTAGGGACACCTAAATATTTACTTGAGTTAAGCAGAGAAGCTATTTGGCATAGAGGTGGTTTGGTTTTACCATTGCTGGAAAGATGAATGAAATATTTTGAGTGCAAATACCTTTTACTTAGCAGATAAAGAAGCTTCAAGAGATTTCATTTTTGACCCTCAAAAATGACTATTTCATCTAACTCATAATGACTTGAATTTTTCATAATTTTATGGCATTTCCAATCAAGTATTTGTCCTCTATAGTGAGGTTCTTTCTTTCCAGTTGAAAGAAAAGTGAATATTATCACAATCATTTATTTCTTAGTTATTCTATAGAGAGCAGGTATATTATGAATTTCCTGCCATTCAAAAATAAGTTATATTCAAGTCTATTGGAATAATTGGATAAGTGATGGAATATTTTGCTTTAGTTATCTCATATTGAGATTGATTCAATTTCTAAAAATAACTGTTGACATAAAACACACAAAATTCAGTGTTTCTCTGAAACTACTTGTCACTCAAACCTCAGAAATACATGACCAATAACTGAGATTTTTATATACTCAAAAATTTTATGAATTTACATTTTTATGTCAAATATAGTTTAGGTTTAAAGGAAGAGAAAATCATGTGACCACAGTAGATAATATTTAATTCAATGTAAAATTGCTTTATTCAGCATGAAAGAGCCTATTGCTTTTAGCTGACATGAAAAATTTGATTAACCATCCCTTTTTCACTTTTAAATAATAGAATATTTCAATTTGTCCAAAGATTCTGTCATTTCAACTTTTGAGTGTATATTTTAAAAAAAAAATGAAAACTATTTTTCAAATTGCATGTTCAGGTTTAATAACTAAATAAATATCTAAATGTTAATTTGTTAATTTGAGCTCCTAGAATTCAAATAATATGAAATTTAATTTAGTCTTGGATATATTAAATCTGTGCTGAATATGGGTGTCTCAAGCTTGTAATCCTCGCTACTCAGTACGCTGGGGTTCAAAGCCCACACACATCAAAACACACATACATATATCACACACAAATCACACATGCATCACAACACACAAACACACACACACACACAGACACATACATACACACACACTTACACAAAGCCAAAAATAGAATTGTGACTCAAATGATAGAGTAATATCTTTGAGGGGAAAAATAACCTAAGGGATACGTCTTGAGTTCAAATCACAAGAAACACACACAAAATATTATACCAAACTTCTTATTTTAGTTTGAAGAAATAAACAATATCATGAAAAGTAATATTTGTCATATATCTTGCAACGTTTGTGAAGTTGTTTTAGTATAATTTGTCTTAAGATAAACATAGGTTATTAAAATTAATATTAAACTAGTTAATATAGAATCAGCCTTTCAGAGATGACACTACAATAATGATCCTGATAAAAGGAGCCAAATATAATTACTCTGCCATGTGTATGTTCAGCAAATAGATTAAGATGAACCAGAAAGTAGAACCCCATAAGACAAGGAATTGCTTTGAACAACCATTCTTATAATCAATGTTCAAGCTTCTAGAATATGGGTAATATATTGTCTGATGCTTAGCTAGTAAAAATATTCTTCCATTCTGTTCTCTTTATATCCTGCTAACTTTTCTTTTGCTATGAAGAAACAACTTCAGTATGAAGCAATTCCATTGATCCAGAAAAAATAATATTACACAACAACACAGGCAATACTCAGAGGAAAATTTATAGCTTTGAGTATGTGCCTCAACAAACTAGAACAATCTTGAAGCAACACTAATGATGCACCACTAGGTCCTTGAAAAACAGGAACAAACCAAACCAAAAACCGGTAGACAGAAATAATACAAATTAGATTAAAGTAATACATGAATCAGAGTCTCAAAAAACATACAAATAATCATAATTGACTTTTATCTTCTAGTAGCTCACAAATTTGCCCAATAAATGTCAGTGTAGCTATTTTCAGAGATAGACTCAACCGCTCAAACCAGTGAACAAAACAAACTACTAGGATTCTAAGAAACAAAGATTTGTTTGCATTTAAATAGATTTACTCTGTTTTTATTATTAAGGTGCTTTAAGAGTGATTATAATTACATGAGTCAGGTAATGAGTACATTTCCTTTTATGGAATGTCTTCAGTTCCTTTACTTGTTCCCAGTCCTACGCTACTGTCCCCACCCATGTGTTAGATCGTTCACTTTCATCAATGTTCAATGAACTCCACTGCTGCCATTTTTCACCGATTTCCCTAAAGCTCTGTGCTCACCCTCCACCTTCTTGAAGACGTAAAATGAATATACCAGACATAAGGTAAAGAAGACAGAATCATCACAAACTATAAACAACAACATCAGACACAAAACAAAAAAGAAGTCTTCTGTTTCCATATCTCATAGTTTGTTTCAGTTATGTAAATCATGTTATATAAATATAATTATTGTTTATCATAATGTCAATTCAGGGATTGAAGTGTGATAACTTATAAGTTTGCTTTCTATTTAAATAATGCTTTTTATTTTAACATTAAATGTGTAACACAAGACAAGTCCTAGTGAAATCTGAAGGTTTAGATTTAAAGTTAAATTTTCAAAATGTCTAATAGTTCCATTTTGGCAACCAATATGAAAAACAGGAAAGTTTTTTCCTCAAGAATTAAATAATTTTGGGCTGGGAAGGTGGCTTAGTGGTAGAGCACTTGCCTTGCATGCTCGAGGCCCTGGGTTCGATTCCTCAGCACCACATAAGCAAAAAGAAAAAAGCTGGAAGTGGCGTTGTGGCTCAAGTGGTAGAGCATTAGCCTTGAGCTGAAGAGCTGAGGGACAGCGCCCAGGCCCAGAGTTCAGGCCCCACGACTGGACCCCCCCAAAAAAATTAAATAACTTCATGTGCAAAAAGGTAAAATATATGTAATATTAATTTAGTGGAAGTAATAAATCAAATACAATTGCAATGCATCAATTCCATAAGTTATGAGAGCTATTGATAAAATTAATATAACTTATTTTAACGAGATTACTTAACACATGAAACATGTGATAATTTTCTTTTCTAGGTGAACTGGATAAAGAAATTAAAGCCCAAAGATTCCAGTGTCCTGTGTGCTTAATACGTGTCAATTTACACATATGCTTTGCTCATCTCAATGTTATTTGAAGATAACTCAGAACAGGACTAGAATGGAAAGAATCACTCAAATATTTACTTTTATTTTGTGACTAAATATGTTTTTTTATATCTCTTTATTTTATTTCAAAAATATGGTAAATTTTACCATAGCTAAGATATGGAACCAACACAGATGCCCCTCAGTAGATGAATGGATCAAGAAAATGTGGTATATATACACAATGGAATTCTATGCCTCCATCAGAAAGAATGACATTGCCCCATTTGTTAGGAAGTGGAAAAACTTGGAAAAAATTATATTAAGTGAAGTAAGCCAGGCCCAAAGAAACATAGGTCCCATGGTTTCACTTATATGCAATATCTAGTATATGTATGAGTCAAGCAGAAAAGGTCAGATAATGTGATGTCAGGAAAAGGAACCCTTAGATATGTATCTTAATGTTTTTTTTCTTTCATGCATGTGTTTCTAACGCATTTATAAGATTATTTCTTTGTTGCTTCGCATGTCCCTCCCCCACAGTATAACCCCTACTTTCACTATATTTGATGTCAGTATAACTTATGGAGGAGATGGGGAAAAACCATTTCTTTAAGGATACAGGTGGACCTGTTGCAACAATGAGAAGTACAAGTTGTCATGTCCAAAACGAGCTTTACAACGTCGGGGGGGGGGGGGGGGGAAGGGGGGAAGGAGAAGGATTGGGATTGGGGTGGGAGGGGGGAGGCTGGGAAGGGATGTGAAGGGTAAACAAAGGGAGGAGGCTGCAATGCTTGGTAAGAAATGTACGCATTATCCTGCTCATGTAATTGTACCCCTCTGTACAGTATGTTCACAAATAAAATAAAATTAAACTAAAAAAAATATGGTAAATGTATTTCAGTCACATGAATAATAATGAGAAATAATCAGCCCCTATCTCCTTAAAAGACAATCAATAAGAAAGGAAACAACAAACATAAAAATTGAACCTCATTTTGAAATGGTCTTTGTGTATTGTGGTGCTTTGTAATTGTGGATTATGTGACTATCCCATGAATCTGGGCTAAAATCACTAGGGCTACTGGAAGAAAATTTCAAAATATAGTGCAGCTAACACAGCTTTGCAGTTGTTTGTTGGTTTCACTACAGTAGCAGCAGGGCATAAATTGTGCAAAGGAAATAATTCTACTACTTTGCATGCAAGAATGTGATGAAAAGCGTACTGTTATCTTCTTAGATGAAATATGAAGACCACACTTTAAAAGCTTACTAAACGATCAGCCCTTTAAATAACAGTGCCATTTTTAAGGCACTCTAGATAATTCAAGTCCTTCATCTCCCCACAACCATTACTGCCATTCACAAATCATTGCCAAGGTGAATTTGCAGTTCTTTTAGATATTTCAAATGGCTTAGGAGGAACATAAACAATAATTCCAGTTTTTGAGAAAATTTAATGTACAATCAGCAAACAAATCAGATTCAACTCCATAGCATAACCTTTAGGAAAAATGAATTAAAGAATATGGCATGTACTTTGTAATTTAATATTAGACATTAGAGCAAAATACCAGAAAAAGAATCTGCAAGAAATTAACAGAAGTCCTTGATAAGATATTAAAGATTATCTAGGGACAAGTAATTTTACCTACATTTCCTATTATATTATAGCATATTTTTATCTGCTAATCAGAGAGACTCAAAAAGATTTTTAAACATGATATGAAAAATGCATCATCATGAATGAATGAAATCAGGAAATAGATGGCTCAGGAGCTGAGTGGTTTGTTAAATATTCTCATTATTTTGAATGATCTGGTGTTTTTGTATGTGTGGAATTATGAGTGTATTTTATGTCTGGGCAGGGAAGTTTGATTATTAGAACATTGTCTGATACCCAATGTAAGGAACCTAATCAGAGTGATAAATATGTGTGCGTTTGTGCTTTTGTGTGTTTGTGTGTGTCTGTGTGTGTGTGTGTGTCTGTGTGTGTGCCTGCAAGTCTGTGTTTAGAAGGAAGAATCTTATTATGCTCAGGGTATATATTTAATTCTATTAGGTATACTACATTAATGATAGCAGATAAAAGTAATTAACTTTTTGCGCCATATGTTTGTGTTCATATGATTGCATGAACAATCTAAAAAGTTATGTTTGGGGTATGAGTTTTGTGAAAGATCAGCTGAAATTATAAACATATGCAATCATCAGAAAGATATCAATGGCAATCTTTTCAGTGTAGATCAATTTTAGACAACACTTGCAAGAATATGTAATCTTATATGGAAAAGCAATATTTATTGATTTTTTTCATAGCTACAGTATTCTAAAAATTTGTAGGAAAACCAGTTAAATTATGGAAACATAAAAGTAATGTGATTATTTATTGCATACAGTTTTACACTTTAGTTTCATTGTCAAAATACCTTTATTTCAACTGTATTGGAAGGAAAACCCTAAATACTACATTTCGTGCCATATTTCATTGGAAAGCTTTGTCTGTATCAATAAGTTCATTTCTTTTGGTTCTGCTTTCCTATTCATAACTCTGTTTCTCATACTATTCTTCTAAGGAATTTTTCTTTCTTCCCAATTAGGCTTCAACATACCTCATGCTCTGTTTGTTTGCTAACAGTAGTCAGTCTACCATTTGAACCATGTCTCCAGCCCAGAGATTTTTGTAGTTAATTGGCGATAGAACCTTATGAACTTTACTACCAGCCTGAAAACCATTATCCTCCAAGTCTCATCCTTCTTAATCACTAGCGTTATAGAGATGAGTCATGGACCCCAAGAATCAATGACTTTTCATGTCTTATAGATTCCACATGTTTGCTAGTAATTGTAATAATAAACTACCATAGATTGGGTAGTGTTAACATTGTAAATACATTGCCTTTGAGATTGTGGAACTAGAACTCCTAGGTCAGAGTTGTTTTCTTCTGAGTCCTCTTTCCTTGGCATATTCAAGGCCTTCTGCTTCTCTTGGAGGACACTTCAACTTAAATGCTACCTTTGAGATTCTGTTTCCAAATGCAGTCACTTTCTGAGGCAATGGGTTTTTGATCTTCAGTATGATGTCAGTGGGACAGTATCCAACACATAACAGATTACTTAATGGATAGAAGAAAATCTCTAATAATAAATTATTTGGTTTGGACACAGAAGTTATGGTTGTACTTGTAAAACAATTAGCAAGAGAGGTAAAGGTTTTATTAGAAGTATGAAGTATGAAATCTTGACTTCAGACATGCCAAATTCTTACCCTGGCACACACTTAAATTCCTAGCGGTACCGGGGGATTGAACCCAAAACCCTGTACTTGTGAAACAGCATTTCTACTACTGCCATACCTGCAGATTGTTATTGGATTGCTTATTTTGAGGTAGTATCACTATGCCTGGGCCTGACTAGACTGTGGTAATCTTAACACAAGTAAAAAAGATTGCACCCAGCAAATGGTTAGAGTTTCTGAAACTTCTTTTTGTGCTAGGCTTGCCTGGAACTGGAATCTCTAATCTGTTTCCCAAGTAGATAAGATTACAGATTTGAGCCACTTTATCCAGTAAAAGTACATTATTTGAAAATATCTTGATATTGCCTATATTTGTGATTAACATACATAACTAACCTTAAATTTCTCCCTCTTTTGTTTAATACTCTGAGTTGAAAACATTGGCTTACTTGATATACATGGCTTTGTTTTGGATGGAATCTCATAAAAATCCAAAAAAATCTCCCAAAAGTTTATGTCAAAAATCATGGAAAAAAGGCTGCAGGTTGGAAAAAAATTGATCCTTAAGTTATAAATGCAATCTATTTATAGTGTTAGTCAATGCTTTCTTAAGTATGAGAAGAGAAGAAAGGCAGAAATGGAAAGATGTCAGATATTATTTTGATAACCTACTAAGTCTCTGTAGAAATTCTGTAGTTGTCACTTCATGTTAACTTCCTTTCTTAAAGCTTGCTTTATTACAACCCTGTGGATTGGACTGATTGGTCACCCTTTCCAGGAAATGAGGTTGATTTTAGAAGGCTGACGGTGTGGTAAATAAGGAATGATGAGAATGAGCACAGATATTGTCACAGAATGAGCCAACCAGGTTCAACTGCTGAACAGCAAAACAAAGCTAAGTATCAAATCTGATGATCCACATTGGAAGATATATAGATAGATATGTATACATATACATTTATTTGCATGCATGAAATAGTAAATCTCCATTTGAATATAGAGAAACTTGACCTGACAATTATTAAATTATATCAAACTGGTTGCAGGAAAGGTACAGTAAAATATCAATAGTTAGCATAGATTTTGCATAGATTTTTTTAAAGGATGAAAATTCTTTCTTCATAATATACTTTACAAATACCCTTAGTATGTTTTAAGGTTTTTTTACATTGTGGTAGGAACATCTGTACAATGCTGAGAATTGGAATTTCACACAATATGCAACATGGGTAGGCACTGGTGGTTCAAGGATTTGATCTTAGCTAGTTAAGAGATTGAGATCTGAAGATTACAATTTGAAGCCAGCAAGAGTAGGAAAGTTCTTTAGACTCTTATCTCCAATTAACCATAGGGGCAAATGGAGTTCCAGTTCAAATTGTATGTAGATCATTGGCCTTGACCACAAAAGCACCATCCAGACCCTGAGTTTAAGCCCTAGGATCAAAAGAAACAAAACCACAAAATACAACAAGGAGTTAGATATTTTATAATGAGGCACATTTTTATGTACTCTACATTGTTAGAAAGACTAGACTTCTGTGTTAGCTTTATAACCTACCATAATAAGTGATATTGTCCATGTATTAAGCAGAAAGGCTGACTCAGATTTACAATTTTGATGATTTCAGTGTATGTTCAGTTGGTTTTATTGCTTTGGTGGCCTGTGGCAAGACTATGTCAAGGTGGGGAGTATGTCAAAGAGAAATGTTTATGACCTAGAATGATTAAAATATAAAAGAAGAAAGTAGATGAGAGACTATGTTTTCATGGGTTTCACTCTGAAGAACTCAATCTCCAGAAGAACTATTCAGGTATTCTCCACAGTCTGGGAGGGAACGGAAAGCCATTTTTCTTTCACACATAGGCCTTTCTGTGGCATACTAAAATCAAATGGCAACATCTTCACCAATAACGGAATATTAGTCCATTATGATTTACAGAATAAGTCTCCTGGCATATATTTTCTTTTGTACTTCTTTTTGTGGGGGTGATATAAATATTTTTTTCCAGAAAGACAACCTGGTTTTAATCATTATCCATCAAATTTATGCTGTCATATAATCAGAGTTTTTTTGAATAAATTAACACAATAGTAGGCTCATTTTATGCCAACACAAAATATAAACACTAATTACATTTTCACTGAACAACCACTCATAAAAAATCATGAAATAATAAAGTCCAAGTCCATGTCAATTTTTTTTGTCAGTTGTGGGGCTTGAAATCTGGGCCTGGTCACTGTCCTCAGCTCTTCAGCTCAAGGCTACCACTGTACCACTTAAGCCACAGTGCTGTTTCTGGTTTTTAAGTGGTTTATTGGAGACAATTTTCTCACAGACTTTTCTGCCCAGGCTGCCTTTGAACCACTATCCTCAGATGTCAGATTCCTGAGTATCTAGGGTTACAGGCATGAACCACCAAATCCCAGATCCAAGTCAATTTTAAACAAGCAATCTTATTGAAACTTCTCGCATTTTCCAATAAAAAAATCTATTTTTTCAACATTAGTTTATAACTATGAGTTATTTTTAGATGTAACTGGGAATTTTTTAATAGAAACAAATATAATTTTTACTATTACTAAGTATCTCACAAAAATCCAGTGTAATTGATTTTCTCCAAAGTCAATTATTTCATACTACTCACATTATTATTATTACATTCTATACTGCATATCATGTGAAGTGAAAATAGAAAATAGTTTGAACAATTTCATATAAATTAGTAGATGCTATTTTAGCATTATAAATTCACATCTGTGGTTTTTAATGAAGGAAAGAAGATTTTAGAGTTAAAATCCAATAAGAATGTGTAGTGTGTCTCAAATAAACCAAAAATTCTGAGTTCATACAGACAAAATTATTACCATTGGAAATAATGAGGCAAGAGGAGGCAGAATTCAAATCACGTCAAACATTATCTGTTATTCTCCCTCATCTTCCACTAACAAGACCTCCCTGGTCCCAGTTGTCACAAAACTTCAAGTGCCTCTCTTAGTATTCTATGTGGAAAAGGTCTAAGTCACTGATTCTTTTTCTACTTTGTGTTATATGAGACAAAATTTAGACACAAAACAATTGAAATAAAATGCACACATATGTTGAAGTCACCACAGCTGGAAAAACAATCAAGAGATTGGAATTCCCCAAGGAACAAAAACATGATATACCCAGATTTTTAAAGTACAAAAACATCAAATACATGTTAATTTGAGTAGAGTATAAGGATAACTGTCTCTCAGAAATAAGGTTGTGTTAATTTGTAATTAAATTCATCTAGATGAACGTAATATAGCAAATCCCGTGAATGGATCAAATTGTTTAAAATAAAAGTAACTGTATGTGAAGTAAGATCTGCACATATTTAAAAGAAAAAAATGCTACAGTATCAAATCACAGACAGCATGACATACTTGAAAACTTCAGAAACGCAATGAATAAGTCCAATCGTATCCATATTGAGAACTAACTACTGATTTAACAAGAACAAAATGTGCAAATGATAGCAATTGAGGAGCGTACATGAGTGTACATAATTTAAAACTACTCTAAATTACAGTGTAGAAGACTGAATGTAGTTTACCTAAAGGAAACCATAAACACATGATATAAATGAAATAAAAAATCTAATGAAAACAGAGAATAGAAGTAGTTTCTGGAAAAAATATTATTTTAATAAATGGTGGTCAAAATCTTTCTAGCACTAACAAAATTGCACACCTAATTGGTTATATCCAAAAAAGACTCAAGTTACTCGAGCTGATTTGAAACTTTGGCAAAGTAGCAGGATACAACTGTAACATTATTACGGATTTGACTCTGGCGTGGAATTCATTTCCTCTTTGATCTGACAAATAAGATATGAAAGAACATAACTTCTCCAACTACATATCAAGACCTAACTAAACATATAATCAGAAAACTTACCATGCAAGCTGTATTGCAAACTGGCGTATAAGAAAAATCAATCATACTAATTCTGTATTTATTTTAAATAATTTTTCCCATAAATTATTTCCTTTAGCTTGCATTTTTAAAACACTTTGTTAAATAGTGTATAACTTGGTAACTAATTTTGGATGCTTCCTTAAATTTTGTTCTGAGTATAATGTCTCACTTCAGTTCCTAACCCATGAAATGATGTTGATTACAAAACAAATGCTAATAACCACTGTTTATAATACACAGAATCTCATAAGCATGATTTCAGTAACCATAGGTTAACATTTTGATATCATGGTCTCATGACTGATGAGGCATATCTGCATGAGTATAGTTGTCCCTAGGTTCCTCAGCCTAAATTTAATCACTGTTAAAAAATGTTTATATCTTTGTCACTCATCAGAGATTAAACCTGAGTATAAAGCCTAAGAAAAATGATAAGGTAAGAATTTAGCTTTTCCGAATATAAAGTAAAGAAAAATGCAGCATAGAGTAACTCATTGGTTTAAAGTCAACCTATTTCCCCAAAACATTCTTATCATTTCCTTACAATGTGTATTATTCTCAAGAAAGGAAATGGGAATGTGAGAAGAAGACTAACCAAGTACTGTCTTCAAATATAAATAATTTGGATTTACCTCTTTATTTCATTATAGGCTTTTTGGATAAAAACTGTTTGATTAATTGATTTCCATGTCAGGTATAACATACCCTAGTTGCATATACCAAACTACATTCAGAAAATGGTATGTAGCGATTAAGTAATGAAAACATATTCAATATATAGCAAAAAGTATATACTTATAGGGATAATATTTTGAAAAGTGTATTGAAAATATTCTAATATAATAATTAATTGGATTGAACAATTTCACATTGACAGCAACTAACTAGAATATTTTAATGCTAAATCGACAAGATTGTCTTTCTAAAGGAGCAAAAATAATTTCTCCTTTTACTTTATCAGGGAAAAAACTGAACAAAAATTGGAAATTAACATATAAATCTATAACAACAGGAATTAATTTTTGTCTTTTTATTAGCAAATATTAATTTCAAAAAGTATTTTATTATGTTATACACATAGGTCCATATAATGTAGCTTGCTAAATTTTATTCATTTTATTAATTTCATAATCCTATTTTTATACATTTATTATGCCATCATACTAACATAAACTATTTGAAAATGTATACTCCACAATATTTCCCTTTATCTCCTCTCTTACTTTTTTCTGAATTTAATCAGTTCCATCTTTTATACCTTAGTCATTCATTTTCTTTTCTCTTTTTTTTTTGTTTTGTCGGTCGTGGGGCTTGAACTCTGGGCCTGGGCGCTGTCCCTCAGCTCTTCAGCTCAAGGCGAGTGCTCTACCACTTGAGCTACAGCGCCACTTCCGGTTTTCTGGTGGTTTATTGGAGATAGGAGTCTCATGGTCTCTCCTGCCCGGGCTGGCTTTGAACCGCGATCCTCAGATCTCAGCCTCCTGAGTAGCTAGGATTACAGGCATGAGCCACCAGTGCCCGGCCATTTTATTTTCTAGGTCTAGAGTCTGCATATGAGAAATCTAGTATTTGTTTTTCATAGTATGGCTTATTGCTTCAATATGAAGGTTTGCAGTTTTATCTATTTTCTTTAAAATGCTATAATTTCATTATTATGTCTGGTTAAATAATATATCTTGTGTATATATGCATATATATTACAATTTCTTTATTCAATTAATGATTAAGGAACATGTAGCTTAATTCTGTAGTTATTTATGTTTTTTATATGGGAGAAAGAAGAATGGAAATAATGAGGTTTGGACTGAGAAACATGGTCTTTAGGCAGGCACTCTAGTATTTGAAACGTCATTTCAACTGCTCTTTTATAACTATTTCAATAATGTATTATATCTAAAAAATAAAATGTAATTACATTTGAAAAGGTGTTCTTTTTCAGTATCTATATTATTACCTATTACAGTGATTCATTTAGCGTGTCATGTGAGTGTGGTGATGTATGTGAGCATGAAATTGCTTGCTTGTTTTTATATGTAGCTGACTCTAAGGAAACTGAATTTATGTGAGATACAGGATTCAAATGAAGGTTTCATACCTGTAAGTGGCTAAATTGATGTATATGTCTAGTATGTGGAGTGTGATTTCCAGATTACATTTTTGTAGGTTTCATACCAAGTAAGTAGATGTTTCTATTCCAAAATCATAAGGAATAAAACAGTTAATCTGTTTCATAATCATCCAATCTTAATACTCCAGAAATTGTAATAAGTGGAAAAATTGCTTGGAAGTATGATGAGTCAGTAGTAAGCCTTTAGAAACTCTAATTTTCCCCAAAATCTTCAGATGTACTCTTTGGATATTAATTACAAATCAATTTATAAACATACAAATATAATATGATCTTATATATGTAAATATGTTTATATAAGGGAAATATACATTAATTATATTTAAATGTGTACCATAAATATTCATTTATATTTAAATGTAATTCATCGCATCATATATGTGTGTATATATATATTTTTTCTCTTCTTTGGTCAGTCATGGAGAGTCAACGTCTAGTGCGTTGGGGTCCCTGGGTAAGGGTCACGAAATCACCAGAACACAGGGGATGCAGAGTGCAAACAACAATTGCCACTGCATGCTGTGCTATATTGTTAGTGGGTATTTAAAGACAAGCAAGCAGGATCTTTGCCAAGATTTAGTCACAAGACATTCACACAAAAAATTTCAACAGATACATTTTTACTTAACCTATGAGACAATATCTTGGTATATTATTATCTAAACTATTTTAGAGCAAGCTCAAACCACTTTTCCAGTCTCAGGAAAATGTTTGACCAGCTGTTCATCTATGTTTAAGCAAGCAGAAGAGCTACTTCCTCAGCTCCCAGGAGTCTGTGACATGTGTTTTGAGATAGGGAGAGAGAACGTTTTCCCTCTCTAGCCTGGCATGCCAAGAGCTTTCCTAATTCTCAAACACAGTCCTCAGATAATCCTGAGGCTAGAGCCTGGATCATTCTGCCTCTTCAACATAGACCCTGATTCTTCACAATTTCCTTTTTTCTTTTGTTTTAAAAGTAAAGCTTTTCACAGTGTTATCATAGAAGCTTGCATTGGATTCATAAAAATGAAATATAACAGTACCAGTGTAACAAAATAATAACAATCATAATTTCCAGACCACTAGTAGTATGTGAAATAGTTTGTAGTATTCCTTTCGGATCCAACCCTACCAAATGTTTAATAAATGCATCAGTGATAGTAGAAGTGTCATATTTGCAAATTGTTTAACAAAAATATCATGTATATTAAATTGTAACTAAGCAATCAATTGAGCAGCAGTAGATAATACTGCTGTATTAAATTCCAATCTTGAATAGATTCATTATATTTTACATTAGTAATGCAAAAGGTAGTAGAATTTCAATCACATTTTAACAATAACTGTTTTTCCACAACCAATAACTTTTTTCCTAACCATCCCACTGTCTAAGAATACTAATCTGTGTTTGTAATTGAGCATCAATTTCTACCTGTGAGACCCACAATTCATGTGACTCCCGGTGCCATTCTTCCACAAAGTGTTTAGTTTGTAAGGAAGTGTGTAGGGCAATTCCAGACACCACAGCAACAATGGTAATAGCAATTAAGCTTAAAATCACAGCTACAATGGCTCCAATCATATGCTTTATATGTTTTAGTAGTTTCGTAAAAAGTTCAATAACAACATTATCCAAAGTATTTTGCGACCATTCTCTTCCTAATTTAACAGGTAGCCAAATATGAGTTCTTTGTTGTAAAATCATAATACTATCACTGTCATTAAAATTAAGAGAGGAATTAACACAAGAATACAGGCAACAATTAAAACAAGAAATAGTAGGAGAAATGTAAAATATCCCACTAAAAATACATAAGGCGAGGTACACAAGCAGTTACATCATAACATTTGTACAAAATAAAATTATAAGTGGACCCAGAATCAGCTGTCCCCGAAAACAATCCATTTGATAGCATCATGGGTTTCCGATCCGCTGCGACCTTCCAAAGATGAATCTGAACAGCAGTGGGTGCAACCATGAAAGTCCATCGAGCATCTGCAATGCCTCCATCTCCCCAGGCCATCAATCGAGCTCCAGTAAGCGATCCATTAATGGCATCCGGCATCCTAGTAACATTAGATAAATCACATCTAGTAATATTCCATTCTGAACAAGTGTTAATAAACTGTCCAAAAGGTCCCCAATTAATAAAATTATTGAACGTTTTTCCAAATGTTCCTCTACACTCTTGCCACACAAAAGGCTGATATTTTAAATCAATATAAGTAAAATCAGGGCACATTGGTAAGGATAACTCGCCATCAAAGGTGACTCTTTCCCAGCTACTATTAATGGACTAAGTACTTAATCGCTGCAGCTGTGTTTTAGAATTGGAAGTGTGTTTCCCAGGTAAAACCCAATGTTGTCAATTCATAAGTAAACATGGAGGAGGCTCCAGAAAAACAGGCAAGGAATGAGAATAGTAAGTAAAATTAAAAAAGCTGCCATCATCCTTACTGTAAAATGTCAAATTATTCCAAGGAGGAGATAAAACAGCAGGAATAGTATAGACAGTTATATCCATGTCTCCCCAAACAACAGGTTACAATAAAGGAGGGTTAGGAACAAAGGCCCAATAACTTACATTAGCATTAGCATGGGCAGAGTTTACAAACAGGGCACACATGGCCAGGAACAAGTTCTCGGCCATGACAGGTTTACCAGTGTGTTGTAACATCTTTTGTCCTTCTCCAGTCAACTTTTTAACCTGTCCCCAGGTGGGCAGTGGGGATTTCTTCTTCCTCAACTGGCGGCCGATTCCTTACAGGATACAGGGCTGTCCTCACTGGCTGCATCTGTATCCATCGGGCAGGAAGCCAGTATTGTTTGCCATCCTGTGTAGACACAAAACCATATCATTGCCCCTTATGTAATAATGTTCCCAGTTGCCATTCTGTGTCCAATGTAATCTTAATCCATACAGTAACATTTAAATAAGATTTTTCTGATATTTGTTCAAAATGGCGCTCAGCTCTAGTTAAAATATCTCCTTGTGCAAAATATTAAATAATTTTACACGGAAAACCACAACATATCCATACCTTCATCCACCTTTTCCTCCTTTTTAATTTTTTAATTTGTTGTTTTAGTGTGCCATGAACACGTTCAATAATGGCTTGTCCTTGGGGGTTATATTCTATTCCTGTAATATGTACCAAATCATAAAGTTCACAAATTCTTTTAAATTTGATACTTTTATAGGCTGGTGCATTATCAGTCTTTATTTTGGTAGGCACTCCCATAATGGCAAAAGCTTCCAATAAGTGTTCTATTACATGGTTAATAGTTTCTCCCGTAAGGGCAGAAGCCCAAACAAATTTGGAATAAGTATCTATTGTAACATGTACAAAGGAAAAACAGCCAAAGGCTTTTATATGGGTTATATCCATTTGCCAGAGCTCATTAGGTTGTAATTCTCGAGGATTTACTCCAGCAGGTACAACTCTCAAATGCATTGGTCTGCAGATAGGACACCTTTTTATAATTTGTTTAGCTTGAGAATAAGGTATTTTATAATGCATATGTAAATAGCCAGCATTTGTATGTAAGTGAGCATGATCCTGTTCAGCAGAAGCAAAACTGACTGATTTATCAACCTGATTATTGCCATATACAAGGTACCCAGGTAACCAAGAATGAGCCCTAATGTGATTTACAAACACTTTGGCATTAAGTTGTTACAGTAATGCTTGTAATTGTTTAAATAATTGATTTATCTGGGGTTTAGATGAATATGTAACAGCAGTGACTAAATTAGTCACAACTCCTACAGCACAGGCAGAATCAGAAACAATATAAATATCTCACGCAAAATCTTGCAACACCTTAATAATAGCAAAAAGTTCATTTTGTTGAACTGATGCTAAAGTAGTTGTCTGTACCCAATATTTATTTGTTGTCCAGTAAGCACTTTTTTTTGGAGCCATCTGTAAAAATGGTAAGAGCAGTGGGATTAGGGGTCTTGGGAATTATATCATTAATGACGAATTGTTGTTTATGCAAGCAATCCCACAATCTACCTTTGAGAAAATGGTAGCAAAATTGCCCAGTAAAATTTACTAATGCTATTTATAGCATTTCAGAAATTTTTAACAAATATTCTACTTGGTCTTTTAGCAAAGGAAAAATAATTTCAAATAAATCATACCCCGATAGGGTAAATACCCATTGCATGGCCTGTTGAATAATAATTGCCAACTGTTGTTCATAAGGCATAATATTTTTTGTAAATCCATGCCTTGTATAAATCCATTCTAATGGTAGCTCATTTTGTCCTATAATTCCTGTTGGGTATTTTTATGTATCCAAAATATATAAATTTATGGGTTGATTCAGTGATGTAAAAACATTACTTTTATTTTCTGTTTTACAAATTATAATTCTCTTTCAGCTTCCTTAAAGTTCTTTTGCTATGTAAATCAGGCTCCCCTTGTAACAATGAAAACAAATTATGTAATTTATAAGTAGGAATTCCGAAGGCCATTCACTTCCAATTAATATCTCCTAATAGCTTTTGAAAATCATTTACGGTATGTAATTGATCACGTCGTAAAGATATTGTTTGAGGTGTCACTGTTTGTCTAGAAACAACATATTCTAAATATTTTACCACCGTATCTTTTTGTATTTTTTCAGCTGCTATTATTAATCCAAAATCTTTAAATATAGAGATTAAGCACTGTAACACCAATTCTAATTCTGTCATATTTGGTCCTGCAAATAAATTATCATCCATATAATGAGAAATATAAATGTGAGGCCATTTTTGTCTAACAGGTTTTAAGGCCTTAGCATATATCTATCATATAGTTGCAACACCTTCCATTGGAAGCGCTGATGAGGGACTTGTTGATTTATTTGTGGTAAAGAAATGGCAAATATTTTACAATCTTTTACATGTACAGGAATGGACAAAAGTTCTGAATAGACATGTTTTCCAATAGCCTGAAAACCGCCAGTGGCTTTATAAAGTTATGTTTAATACCACTTCTATGCTGGTTTAATGCTTTCTGAACAGAAGTCCTTAGAGAAATGCAATTCAAAATTAATATGATACTACTTCATAACTATTATACTCATTAAAAAATCAGAGGAACCTGGTGTGGTGGTAAAGGCTTGTAATTCCAAGCATTTGAGAGGTTGGAGTAAGGGGATTTGAGTCTAAGGCCAGTCTAGGGTACTAAACATAGTAAAAACATGCCCTTTCAAAAAAGGGGTACTAAACATAGTAAAAACATGCCCTTTCAAAAAACTAAGAAGTTAATAATGTTGGTGAGAGTGTAGAAAAAGGGAGATTTTCTACACTCTTGGTCATAATACAGGTTAGTACTCTCATTATAGAAAGTAGTATGTAGTTTTCTAAGAAATGCAAACTTGAAATATCATCTGATCCACCGATCATGTGATTATTTCTCTATGGGTAACTGATAAATATATCTGTAGTTCATTATTATTCACATTATTCACAACAACAGCCAAGATAAAAATCGAAGTGTTCAAGTACAGACTAATAAAGCAACTGTGGTGCATGCACAAATACACTTTTCTGTTTCATACTTAAAATAGCAAGAGACTTTTCCCATTAGCCACAACTTACAATAACCTAAAAGATGTATTCATATCAAGAAAAATACTGTCTTCTTTATCTTTGTAAACCACACACACACACACACAAACACACACACCAACCTCAAACATTTAGAGAGAATTTTTTAAAAAGTAAAGCAAAGTGGAATTCCTCGGGCATTTAGGTCACTATGTAGAAGATAGTAGATATACAGGATGACCAAGTATAGAGTTGTAATGTACAACATGAGGATACATACAGAGGACAACACTGGCATTACATAGGAATGAAGATAAGTAGTTGTTCTTCCTCGTAGGGGTTGCTCTTTCAGTTGTTCTTCCTTCAGTAATGGATAAGAGGAACATAAGCCTTTAAGTATAACTGCCTGTTGCCCCATTTGTCAGGAAATGAAAAGACTTGAAAAAAATTATATTAAGTGAAATAACCTAGGCACAAAGAATCATAGGTCCCATGGTTTCCCTTATTTATAATAACTAGTATATATCTGAGACAAGCAGAAATGGTCAGATAAGTTGATGTTAGGCGAAAAGTACATCAAGATAAGAACTCTTTTTTTAATCTTTCTTGCTATTGTTTCTAAAATATTTATAAGATATTTCTGTGCTGGTTTGTATGTCCCTCCCCTACGGTATAACCCCTGGTTTCCACTGTATTTGATGTAGGTATAATTTGTGGAGGGGAAGGAAAAAATTGTTTAAATAGGGATACAGGTGGACCCATTGCAACAATGAGATGTACAAGATGTTATGTCAAAAATCGAACTTTACAGCTTTGGCACGGGGCAGGGGGATTGATAGGATGGCAAGGGGAAACAAAGGAGGAATCAACAGTGCTTGATAAGAAATGTACTCATTACCTTGCCCATGTAATTGTAACCCCTCTGTACGGTATTTTCACAATAAAAAATATTAAGAAGATACATTATATTACACCTGATACAGTGGCTACATACTTCACTTTATTGGTTAAATAAATGTTAGGCCTCCTCAAAAAAAGGAAATAATAACAAAAAATATAGCAATAATGTATGCTCAACATAGAACAAAATGTCAAATTAAAATACAGGAAATTTTCCTTGAAGTAAACTAATTATTACAAATAAGGGGAATCCTTGAGACCTATGTTCCTTTAAATCTGGCTTACTTCAGTTAATATGATTTGTTCCAAGATCTTCCATTTCCTTACAGATAAGGTGGTATCATTGTTTCTGATGGAAGCATAGTATTCCATGTATGTGTATGTGTGTATGTGTGTGTGTGTGTGTGTCACATTTTCTTGATCCATTCTTCTACTGAGGGGCATCTGGGTTGATTCCATATCTTAGCTATGGTAAATAATACTGTGATAAACATAATTGTGCTGGTAGCTTCAGTGTGGTCTTGTTTGTAGTCACATGGTTAAATGCCCAGTAGTGGGATTATTGGGTAAAAAGGGGAGCATTATTGTGCACATAAGGATAATCTTATTAGATGAGCAGAATAACTCAATAGCTATGTTCATATGACCTTATAAGGTGATTCCAAGTGAAATGAACTCCAAGACATGTTCTTTGTTGTTGTTGTTTTTAAAGTACTACGTGATTTCTTTTCATCCTTTTGTGTTTTCCCCACCAATGGTTTATCCCCTGTAGTCATTGTATTTGATTTTCATACCCTGGGTATTAAAACTAGGGAACTAGGGAACTAGACAAAGGAAAGGGAAAAATAAAATGGTGAGACAAAAGACAAAGGGGGAACCTATGCAACTATGTACTCACAAGACAACATGTTGGAAATGATCTTGGGGGGGTTGTTGGCAGTGAAGAGGGAGAGACATTGGAGAAGAGGTAAAAAAATTAGAAAAGAAATGAATTGATTACCTTACTTATGTAACTATAACCCCTCTGTACATTACCTTGACAATCAAATTTAAATAAAAATAAAATATATGAGAGCAGCAATACAGGAGATGGGAGTGGGAGAAGTACTGTAGTATAATAGAGTAGAACAGCTGCAGAGAGCAATAATTTGACTTTACCTTAGGAAGTAATAAACTAGCATACAGATTTACAGCCTAATGTCAGTCACTGAAAAGGGAAAACAAAATGCACAATCAGCAAACCAACAGAGATAAAATAGAAAACTAAAAAATTAAGGTGAAGAGATGACTTGGACCAACAATAACAAATGACAAATGTTGTTTACATCACAATTTGTTAGAAATATAATTCAAATCACAGTTTAATAGTATATCATTTTAATAGTAGGTTACTTATTATTGCTTTCTTAATATTCAATGTTAAATATATAAGTTTAATTTCAGCACCTACAGAAAAGAAGAAAGTGAAACTAATTTTAACAATATATTTTATGAATTGTAAAATTGAGAAGCATTAGAATTTTAACACATAATATGTCATTATTGTTTCATTTCTGTGAATTAATATAATAATTCTAAGTGTATTCTGCACTTAGAAATCATCTTAACATCAAATAATAAATTATTGCACATGACTCTTGGTATTAGGTGGAACGGTTCAGAATTGTAAAAATTCACCACACATTACATGAGGGTATGTCTCCTCTCATCTAGCTTATATTCTAGAAATTTGATTTCTGCATGCATGTTAAATTCTTGTCTAGGTGACAGCTATACAATTATATGCAATTATAGACACAAGGAGTATTTCAGATGATACATAAAAGTCATATTCATTAATTAAATTTTTATTGTTTTGTACCAAATAAATATTTATAGACAGAATGAATTTCTGAGTAGATGATGGTGTACGTGTGCCTGATTATACGTATTAAGGCTTATTTTATATTTCTGACATTGTTTCTACAGTTGGATTTAATTTTCTATAAAAGGATAAGTGTATTATATTGGATATATGAAAATAAACTCAATGTTTATTCCATTAATCCTTGGCCACTTGTCTAATCCCAATATAAATTATCCATGTGTTTTTAGTAATGAAAATAACAACAGATATAAACCAGATAAATCCGTCTGTAGTAGATAAGTATTTTCACCTTTATTTTGATAGTTGATCCTCTTTTACATTACAGAATATTCTTGCGAAAATGTGCTCCAGGCTGGCCACAACTGCAGAATATTATGGTTTGATATATCATAAGAGAAGGAAGGAAGGGGATCCTTCTTTCTAAAATTTTGTTCCCAGGGATGTGATCTGTTTTATGGTGGTGAGTTGGAAATGAACATTTTTTTACAGTCAACATTGAAAAGCCATCTTGATAGACCATTTCTGTAAGTGGTTACAGTGGATTATTGCTGGATTTCCAAGGAAGCCAGATTGCCACATTTTGAGACAATTAAAACAGGAATTTAGTCAGCTGTATTTGTATGTTTAGGAGAAAAACCCATTGACTCTAGGCCAGCGGATCACTGGGGCCCAGAGAAGCCAATACATCAAAGAGTAATCCTAGACCTCTAAAAATAAAACAAACAAACAAATAACTCCAGTAAGCACTGCCAGTCAAGGCTGCTATCATAGCCTATATGAAGTCAGGCAAAAAACAGAAGCTGAGAGTAATTTAGTTGATAAATAATATATTTTTGATGAGGCAGACTGAAATGAGACTCCAGAGAGAGGGTCAGAAAGATTGATCAGAGAGATTAAAATTGGTCACACAAAGATTGGAAAATAGTATTCCTTGTAGAACAAATAAATCATAGAAGTCCTGTGCATGTAAGAACAAGACAGCAGACCACATTCCAGAAATGCACATTTTCTTAGACATCAGCTTAATGAATTGTCAATGGAAATCTTTGAATTCTTAAATATTTGACCACATGTGGGAAAAGGCCAATTGCTGAAGAAAAAGAAAATATCATCACTCTGTTAGGAGTTCCATTATCACATTAGGAAGTAATAAAGCACAGATTTGTAATAAAAAGAGAAAACAATTATTCCAAATGAGGGTTTCATTTGTTTTGATCTAAATGTTCTTGATTTAGGTGCTAGCAATTACCATACAATTGAACCAGTCCCACAGCTGAGTTGATATTGACTGCAATATTCTCACATGAAGGAAAAAAGAAAATTTACAAATGTCTGATGAAATGAGTCAATGATGAAGTGTTCTAATAGTGATATCTGAGGTTTAGACACAGGTGAAGAGGTAGATTTTATTTTATAAAAGTCTCCCATTTTTAGCTTGGTGCCAGTGGCTCACAGCTCTAATCCTAGCTACTAAGGAAGCTGAGATCTGAGGACTGTAGTTCAAAGCCGTCTCAGAGACTCATCTCCATTTAACCACCAGAAAAACAGAAATGGCACTGTGGCTCAAGAGGTAGAGCCCTTACCTTGAGTTGAAGAGCTCAGGGACAGTGCCCAAGCCCAGATTTCAAGCCCCTATAACAACAACAACAACAAATCTCCCTTTTCTTGTACTGCATACATCTTTTCTAACATTCAATAAAGAAGCGATTTTATCACCCACTACATTTAAGTCCTATCCTAGCTGCTACAAATAGAATGATTTGGTATCTTATGTCAAAAGATTCATATTTGGGGCTGGGAAGGTGGTTCAGTGGTAGAGGGCTTGCCTTATATGCATGAGGTCCTGGATTGGCTTACTCAGCACCACATAAGCAAAAAGAAAATAGCTGGAAGTGGCGCTGTGGCTCAAGTAGTAGAGCGCTAGCCTTGAGCTGAAGAGTTGAGGGACAGTGCTCAGGCCCAGAGTTCAGGACCCATGACCAGATCCCCCCGCCTCAAAAAAAGGTTCCTATTTGGGGAAAAAATACCATCAGTGGTAACTTGTTTTCCAGTCCTTGAACTCTGGGTCTGGGCCCTGAACATAGTTATGCTGGTAGCTTTCATGTGAGCTTGCTTGTTACTTATTGGATTACTGCCCAAGACAGGAATTACTGGGTGTTAAGGGAGGTCTATGTTTAGTCTTTTAAGGAACGTCCGTACTGCATTCCTGAGTGGTTGAACAAGTTTAATTTCCCACTTGGCTACATCCCTGTCAGTATTCGCTATTGTCAGTTTTCTTGAAAATGGCCATTCTATCTGGGACGATGTAGAATTTGTCTTGTACTTGTAGATTTGTAGGCACCTTCTAGCTACCATAAATGAATGAATCTATGAAAACTATATTGCTCTGAGTGTACATTCCTTTCTTTTAGTATAATTTTCCCAAGCCTTTCGTTTTCCTTAAGAGTGGTGAAAAGTCATCCATTCTGATGGGTGAATAGAATTCCATTGTGTGTGTGTGTGTGTGTGTGTGTGTGTGTGTGTGTGTGTGTGCGTGTGTGTGTAAAATTGCCCATGATTTCATTTCTAAGCCTTTGGTTCATCTGTAATTTTGTAATTTCTTATTACATTCAGATTGCTTTCTCTACTGCATTGAAGAATATTGATGGGATTTTGATGGGTATTGCACTGTCAATTGTTTGGGGGCAGTATTGAAGTTTCACAATGTTAATTCTTCCAACCAGGAGCATTGAAAGACTTTCCATTTCCTTGAATCTCCTTAAATTTCCTATTTTAGTGTTGTAAAGTTTTCAGAGCAGAGGTTTTTCACATTTTTAGTTAAATTTATTAATTCCTAGTTTTGTTGTTGTTGTTTTGTTTTGAATAGATTTGATTTGATTTTGAGGTTAATACATATGAGGTTGTGTTTTGGAGTTCAGCGTGGATGTTCACATTGTTGGTAACACAGAAAAACTACTGATTGTTTTGGGTTTTATACCCTGTTACATTGCTGAAGGTTAGCATCACCTTTACTAACATGGGGGAGGAAGCTATAGTGTCCTTTATATACAGGATCATTTCATCTGTAAAAAGGGATAGTTTTACTTTTTCCCTATTTGGATCCCCTTTATGTTTTTCTCTTGCCTATTGCTCTTGCTAGAAAGTCCACTACTATATTGAAGAATAGTAGATAGAGTGGACATCCTTTTCTCATTCCTGGTTTTAATGTCTTCATGCTTCCACCATTAAGTACACGCTTATTATCTCTCAATATATACATACTCTGTATTATATTTAAGAAAGTTCCATGCATTCCTAGCTTCTCAGACATTTAATCATAAAGGGGCATTGGAGCTTGTTAAAAGCTATTTCTACACCCATATTGATGATCATGTGGTTCTTTCCCCTACTTCTACTGATGGTGTGTGTTATGTTTATTGACAAGTATATTGAATCCAATTGTATCCTAGGATGAATACTGTTTGATCATAGCATATGATTTTTTTGTTAGTTGCTGAAATAGTTGGTGAGAAATTTATTGAGAAGTTTGCATCAATGCTTATCAAAGAGTTGGGTTCATATTTCTCTTTCTTTGATGAGTCCCTATCAATTTGGGAAAGAGTCTAATTCTAGCTTCATAGAATGTGTTTAATAATTCCATTTCCCTTTCTATTCCATTGAAGAGTTAAATCTGAGTATTGTAAGGTTTTTTTTCAGCCCTTAATTTCATGGTAAATCCATTGAGTACTAGATTTTTCTGGTATGGGAAAATTTTTAGTGATTAGTGATATTTAATTTTCATTACTTCTTATGTATCACTTCTTGGCTCAGCTCGAGTATAGGAAAGCATCAATTTCTCCAGGATTCTCCAGGTGATTGGCATACAGTTTTCAAAGTACTTTCTTATAATATTCTCAATTTTCCTTATTGATGTTGTGATGCCTCACTTTTTTCTCTAGTTTTCTCTATTTGGGTGAGTTCTCTTATTGGTTTTTCGGTGTTTTTTGTTATGAAGGTGATATTCAGAGAGATGCGTTACAGTTACATAAGTAATGAGTACATTTTTTGTTACTGCTTCCTCATTTTTTTCCTGCTTCCACCAACCCTGACATGCCATTTCCCCAAAGTTGTAAACTTCATTCCTAACATAGTGTCTAGTGTATATCACTGTTGCTTTGTTTAATCTTTGTCCCACCATTTCTGTGATTTCCCTTCCTTTCCCCAAATCAGATTAACTTATATATAAGACAAAGGGTAAAGAAATCAAAAACAGTGACTTAAGGGAATAAACCAAAGGGGAAAAAGTAAATAGAAATTACTGAAAAACAGTTCACTATATTAGTCTCATATCTAAAATATACTTGGAACTCAAAATTTTAAATCCCCCAACAACAAATCCTCAAAGAAACAACTGCCCAATAAATAAGTGGCTAAAGACTTAAAGAGAAACTTCTCTGAAGAAGAAAGAAGGATGGCCAACAGACACATGAAGAAATGCTCAACATCCCTAGCCACAAAAGAAATGCAAATTAAAACAACATTGAGATACCACCTCACTCGAGTTAGAATGGCAAAAATCAAGAACTCTAACAACAGATGCTGGAGGGGATGTGGACAGAGGGGAACCTTACTTCACTGTTGGGGTGGGAGTGTAAACGTGTTCAACCACTTTGGAAAGTAGTATGGAGGTTCTTCAAAAGACTTCACATAGAGCTCCCCTATGACCCACAAATCCCCCTTTTGGGCATTTACCCAAATGTTTACAAACAAGACCACACTAAAGCTACCAGCACAACTATGTTTATTGCAGCATTATTTACCAGAGCTAAGATCTGGAACCAACCCAGATGCCCCTCAGTAGATGAATGGATCAAGAAAATGTGGTATATATACACAATGGAATTCTATGCCTCTATCAGAAACAATGACATGGTCCCATTTGTTAGGAAATGGAAAAACTTGGAAAAAATTATATTAAGTGAAGTAACCCACGCCCAAAGAAACATAGGTCCCATGGTTTCACTTTTTTGCAATATCTAGTATATGTATGAGTCAAGCGGAAAAGGTCAGATAATGTGATGTTAGGAAAATGAACCCTAAGATATGTATTTTAATGTTTTTTTCTTTCATGCATTTGTTTCTAAGGCATTTATAAGATTATCTCTTTGTTGCTTTGCATGTCCCTCCTCCACAGTATAACCCCTGCTTTCACTATACTTGATGTCAGTATAACTTGTGGAGGAGATGGGGAAAAACAAGTCGTTTAAGGATAGGTGGACCTGTTGCAACAATGAGAAGCACAAGTTATCCTGTCAAAAACGAGCTTTACAATGTTGGTGTGGGGGGGGGGGAGGGGGGGAGGATTAGGTGAGTGGGGGGAGGCTGGGAAGGGATGTGAATGGTAAACAAAGGAGGAGGGTGCAATGCTTGGTAAGAAATGTATGCATTATCCTGCTAATGTAATTGTAACCCCTCTGTACAGTATGTTCACAAATTAAAATAAAAAGAAATTAGAACAAAAAATTATCTTGTATTCATTTCTTGGAGCTCATTTCAATAAGCATAATTTTCAGGTGATATACATATAGCTATTAAGCTATTCTGATCTTTTCTAAGAATATCCTAGGCATATTCTAGTTTTTCCAAATGAATGAAAACATGTAGCCTATGATTCTTTGGGTCTGGCTTGTTTGACTTATTATTTTTTCCAAGTGATTCCATTTCCTTACTAATGGGGCAATGTCATTCTTTCTGACAGAAGCATAGAATTTTTATTGTGAATATATATGACATTTTCTTGATCGATTCATCTACACAGGGGCATCTGTGTTGGTTCCATTTCTTAGCTATGGTAAATAATGCTACAATGGACATAGTTGGATTGTAGCTTTAGTGTGTCCTTGTTTGTGGTCATTTGGGTAAATGCCCAGTAGTTTGTTTGCTGAGTTATAGGGAACTCTTTGGAGGAAACTCTATACTTCTTTATGGAGTTTTGAACAAATTTACATTTCCACCAATAGTGTAGTAATGTTCCTTTTTGGCCACATCCCCACCAGCCCATCATCTGTTGTTATTAGTTTTCTTCATAATGGTCATTCTAACTGGGCTGTGGTGGAATCAAAATGTTGCTTTGATTTTCATTTCTATGGCCAGAAATGTTGCATATTTCTTCATGTGTCTATTGGCCATTCATATTTCTGCTTCAGAGAGGTCTCTCTTTAAATCTGTAGTCCACTTATTCAGAGGGTTGTTGTTTCTTTTGGGGGAGGTGTCCGGTCGTGGGGCCTGATCTCTGGGCCTGGGCGCTGCCCTTTATCTCTTCAGCTCAAGGCTAGCGCTCTGCCAATTGAGCCACAGCGCCACTTCTGGATTTTTTCATTTTGCTTATGTGGAGCTGAGGAATCCAACACAGGGCCTCAGACATTCAAGGCAAGCGCTCTGCCACTGAGCCACCTTCCCAGCCTGAAGTTGTTGTTTCTTTGAGGATTTGTTTTTGGGTGGGTTTCCTTTTGGGGATCTAAATATATTTTATATATGAGGCCATTGCCTGTTGCAGAGCAAGTAACGATCTTCTCCCAATTGGTGGGCTTTCTATTTATCTTTGTATATATAAGAGTTCTCTTCTTAGTCAGATTTGTCAAGGGTCTGTCAAGTATGTTAATTTATTGAAAGAACCAACTCTATTTTGTTGATCTTTTTATGTTTTATTTTGTCTTTATTTAGTTATTTCTGATTTAATTTTTTTGTTTGTTTCTGTCTACTGCTATGAGTTTGGGCTTATTCCTGTTTTCAAGAAATTTGAGGTATATAATTAATATACAGGCTTGAGATTTCCCCAATTGCTTGATGTAGGCACTCAGAGCTATAAATTTTCCTCGAAGTACTGCATTTTTGTGTCCCAGAGGACTTGGTATTTTGTGTGTTCAATTTGTTAAATTTCAGAAACTTTCAGATTTTCATATTAATGTATTCAGTGCCCCATTGGTCATTCAGCAATGTGTTGTTCAGTCTTCATGGTTTTGAGAATTTTTTTACTTTAGCTGTTTAATTATGTTTATTCTGTTGTGTTCTGACAAGATTTGGGAATTTGATCAATTTTTCTTTCAATTTAGATAGAATTTCTTTTTTTTGGGGGGGGAGGTCCGGTTGTGGGGCTTGAACTCTGGGCCTGGGCTCTGTCCTTCAGCTCTTCAGCTCAAGGCGAGTGCTCTACCACTTGAGCGACAGCACCACTTCCGGCTTTTTTCTTTTGTTTATGTGGTGCTGAGGAATCGAACCCAGGGCATCATTAATGCAAGGCAAGCACTCTACCACGGGATATGTTCTATTTTGGAGACTCTTCCATGAGCTGCTGCGAAGAATTTATATTCTGACACTGAATGTATATTCTGTAGATATCTGTTAGGGCCAGGTGGTCAATGTAGTTATTTAGGTCTTCAGTTTCTTGGTTGAGTTTTGCTTAGATGACCTATCCATTGATAACAATGATGTGTTGAGATGTGTTTTTAGGTTAAGTAGTATTTGGTTGATGAAGTGGGGGTGCTCCTGGATTCAGGGCATTGATATTTAGACTTGTTATATCCTCCTAATGGAGAGTTGCTTTTATCAATATATGATGTCTCTTCCTACTAATTTTAATTTGAATTCTATTTTATCTTATGTTAGTAATTCTGTGGCCTTTTTATGGTGCTTGAAAATTTTCCTTCCAGCCTTTCAGTTTGAGTCTGTGTTTGTTTTTGTCAGTAAAATGTGTCTCTTGTAGATACTAGATAGATGCATCTTTTTGATACTAATATTTAATCATCTATGTTTTCTAATTGGAAAATTATGCCCATTTATATTAAAGGTTAAGACTGTGAAATATCTGATAAGTCCTGCTATGTTACGCACCTGCTGTTAGGAGCTGTGCCTCATCTACTCTTAATATATTTACCTTGTTCTCAGGTAGGGAACATTTTATATAACCAGTTGCTGTTCTTCTTGATCTTCTCTATGTAGGATATATTTGAATAACTTCTATCCTGCTGATTTGGTAGAGATACATTGTTTCAAGTTTTCTTTGTCATGAAATATTTTTACATATCCTTTTAATGTAAAGGAGAGTTTGGCTTGGGACCATATTCATGGTTGGTAGTTGTTTGCCTTTAATGTTTGTCATATATCATGCCAGGCTCTCCTTTTGACCATATCAGCTAAGAAGCCTGTATTTATTCTGACTGTATATCCTTTATAAATAATCCGTCTTTTCTCCTGACAGATTTAAGAATCCTTTCTTTGATCTCTAATGATCCTCTAATAGATTATGACGTGGTGGTGGTTTGTTCTGTTCTGGTATTCTCTGTTTGGTGTTCTAAAGGCTTCTCTTCTCTGAATGAGCCTATCTCTTTGGATATTTGGAATGATCTTTGCTAGTATTCTGTAATATGTTTCCCATCCATTTAGTTTCCTGCTCTTCTCCTTCTTGATACCTATCTCCCCCAATTTGATCTTCTGAGTCTTGAACTTCCAGCAAGATCATTTCTTATTTCTTGGATTTGTTCTAAATGATTATTTCCTCTTTCCTATTAGACCTATTCTGTCTATGATCCCTGAGATTATCTTCTATATCATCTATTTCAATGGAGACATTCTATTTTGTTTTTTATTTCCTTGCCTTATAATTGGTTATTTTTAGGGCATCTATCTCTTTATTAAAGCTTTTTTTAGATCTTGTATGGACTTTCTTTAAACTATTCTTTGGGTGGGGAGTTGGGGGATATGGGTTTTAGCTGTGTCTTCTCTAATATCGTTTAACTAGGTATCTATTTTTTTCCTTGGACACTCTTGCTTTCTCAGAATTTATTTTTCTTTCTGTTTGGAGTCTCCATGAATGATTTTGCTAATCTTTAGTTGGGCTCATCTTGTTCACAAGTTTCCTTGTAGAGGTTTTGCATCTTTTCATTAACCACATTTTTCAGCACTATTTGTAATGTATTTTGAAAACTATCTTCTAGGTCCTTGATTGTCTGTTCTAATGCCTTTTTATTTACTTTGTGAATTATATTACCTTGGCATCACTTTCCTCATATTTTTCTGATTTGTTCTGTCCATTTGGAAGATTTCTTGGCTTTCATTTGGGGGATCTATGATCTTAATAGGTGACTATCTATGTTCTTGGTTGATTTGCCAGGTGTTGCTTTGGTCTTCTGTTGTGATTTTTTTTTTCTGGAATTAGGTTTTTGTCTAGACCATTAAGTGCAGGCGAAGAGATCAGTTGTGGTGAGATGTTGTGATGTTAATACTTGTGGTTCCAATGACAGTTCGGACTGTCCAGTGGTAAGGTGAATTGTGTCTGTGTTTAAATGTGACTGACTCTGTTCGTGATGTTTTCCCATGTGGACCTTTTATTTCCACACTGCAGTTGTGCTTTTGAGTATGTTGGCCAACACAGTCACAGCAGTCACCTTCCTGGCTGAGTAACTTTTCCTAGATTTTTGTGTGCTTTTGAAGACAGTATAATATCTTCTTTTGGATTGTATATCTACATATAATTGTAGCTGACCCTCTAGAAGTGGAGTACCTGATAGGACTCTAAATCTCTGTTTCATTAGAGAGAGCTAGCATAATTTTCTGTTGTTATTCTGCCATAGTTTTTCCTCTTCCTCAGGTTTATTTTTTATATTGTGCATTTTTTCACATAATTTAGGATTTGTGATGGTTGTATCAGGGAATTTTTGTTTTTCTGTTTGTGTTACTTTGAAATAGTGATTTCAGGCATGTATGAAGAGACAGTAATAATATGAAATCTGAAGAGCCTAATGCTTAAAAAGGCACAAGGAAGGCCTAAGTAACTCCATTACATACTAGCAACCATCTTGTGAGGTATGAATCATAAAAATAACCATGGTTTTGACCGAGAAATGACACAAAAAGAATAACAATTCCCAGACAACTGAGACATAAGCTATACTTGGGAAAGCCACAGGAATTTTCTCCAAATGCATTGACCAAACACTGGGTGGCCATACTGGACACAGTGACCCAGTGGCCAGAGAAATCCCGTCAATAACACGTCAATAATAATATTAGCCAATCACATATGCATAGCTTAGTTTGCTTAAAATTTTAGCCAATCATGTAATTTCTCATGTAAAACTGCTTTAAAGTTGTTTGTTCAATACTATAAAAACTGTGCTGATTCTATGCTTGGGGTCTCTTAGCCTCACCAGTTACTGAGTGTGTGGAGGACCAAGCTCGAGCTTGCAAATAAACGACTCCTTTGTCATTTGCATTGGTTGTTGTCTCTGGTAGTCTTCGGTGGGTCTTGAATCCAGGTACAACAGATAGGTGTGCATCCGGGATCTCCCTCATAAGCCCACCCTGACACCTGATCAGGGAATAGCAAAGAACGGCTGGTAAGTTAAGGCATTGCCCCTTTGTAACTATCCGGTATTTTTTTTGGGGGGTGGGTCCAGTCGTGGGGCCTGAACTCTGGGCTTGGGCAATGTCCCTCAGCTCTTCAGCTCAAGGCTAGCACTCTACCACTTGAGCCACAGCGCCACTTCCAGCTTTTTTCTTTTTGCTTATGTGGTGCTGAGGAATCGAACCCAGGGCCTCTTGCATGCAAGGCAAGTGCTCTACTACTGAGCCACCCTCCCAGCCCCATGTATGGTATTTTTTGTAGCTTGCAGTTTGGGTATTGGAGTTGGCAAGAAGTCTTGGTGAATGCACTATAAAGCAGCCAACAGGACCAGTAGGAGACATCCTCCAGATGCCCTAGGGAGGTAAACTATCCACTAGTGCGACATTTGGGCCCACCTGTAGTCTGTCACTTTCTGTTTGATAGTTTACAAGGTAGACTCTCCACTAGTGCAGACATTTGGGAGTTTTCCTCTCTGTAGTCCATCACTTTCTGTCTGTCAGACTACCATGCACATGCTGTTAATGTGTCTTGTCTTAATGTCTGTGTGTCTGTCTGTATTGTGGCTTTCATGGAACATTTCCTCTTTCACATTCATTCTGACGCGGATGCCTGGAAACCCTATTTGCCTCCATTTAAAGTTGTTAGTCTTGGTTCTGTTCCTTGTCCGACAATAATTACTTTCTCAGACGCTCTTGTCTTCCTCCTCGAAGGGCGAAATTTGGCTTAGAAATTTGGCCCACTTGAAGCAAAGAGGGAGTAGGGTAGTCTTTTGCCAGATGACACTGCTGAAACATCAAGTGTCTCCCTCTACTCCTTTGGGATTGGAGACAGGCCAGCCAATCCACACTTTTCTCCTTGGGACACTCTGAGTTGTGGTTACACCCTAAATCCCTGAAAGCACAAGTTGTTTCATTTTGTGACATTTGTAATTGCCTTCCTCCTTTTTTCTTGTCTTGTGTTTGGATTGATATATGTTGAAATGGGTCAGAACCAAAGTATACCTTTTACCTTTCTGACAGCTAATTTTAAAGATGATAAGGAAAGAGCTAACAATTTAGATGTTGAACCTAAAAAAGAAAAATTACTTACTTTGTATAAGTCAGAGTGGCCTACGTTTGAGGTTGGATGCCCCCCACAAAGGAACATTTGGGCTAAATACTATTTAGAAGGTTAAACGAAGGGTTTTTTTAACAGATAGCACAGGGCACCCCGATCAGATTCCCTATACTTTAGTATGCAGAATTTGGTGTAGGAACCCCCAAAGTGTCTGTCTCCCTTTCTACCCCTTTCTGTGGATAAAAACAAGATTTTAGCATCAATAAAAGTTACGTCAACTACCCCCTCAGTCCCCTTATATCCCATTTTACAAGAAGGGAGTGAGGATCTTCTTCTCTCCTTAGACTCCGATCTCCCCCCATACCCTTCACTGCTGCCTCCTCCACCCCCCATGGAGCAAGGGGAGGCAGCAGGAGGCAAGGATCAAGGATCCAGCAGCAACTTGGAAGGGCCAGCAGGAAGAACTCGTGGTCACATTCAGATAGCTGCCAGCCTGAGACTCCCTGACACCACAATGATTCTGCCACTCAGAGAAATTGGACGACTGGATGAAACTGGAGACCCCCGACTTCACTATTGGCCCTTCTCAATGAGTGACTTATATAATTGGAAAACACAAAATGCAAAATTTTCAAATAATCCCAAAGATTTGATTTCTCTCCTAGATAGTGTAATGTTCATGCAACTGCCGACCAGGGATGATTGCCAGCAGTTATTTTGGGTCTTGTTCACCTCGAAAGAAAGAGAAATGATTCAAACTGAGGCCAAGAAACTAGTTCCCGGTGATGACGGGCAGCCTACTGCTAATCCTAATTTAATCAATGCATCTTTTCCATTAACCAGGCTCCAAGCAACGGTTGGGACTACAACACTGCAGAAGTTAGGGGAGATTATGGGTCTACCGCAAGATTCTAATGGCGGGTCTCAGGGCAGCAGCCTGCAATCATACCATTTTGGCTAAATTATACATGGTCTTACAAGGACGGAAACCCTACAACGCCCAAATAGTGGAGGTCTATGCAGAGATCAGTGCACTTACTGCCAAGAAATAGGCATTAGGCCAAAGAATGTCCTAAGAAAAGGGAACTTTGAACAAAGCAGTGCCAGCTGCATAGAACCTGGACACTAATGGTTAACAATCTTGCTAATAATGAATAGGGACCTCAGGGTTCATTTCCCCTCCTTGAACCCAAGGTAATGCTAAAAGTGGAGGGGACTCCAGTAAAATTTCTAATGGATAGCCGGGCTTAATACTCGGCTTTAATAAAGCCTCAAGGAAAAATCTCAAATAAACCTCTTGGGTGCAAGCAGTCATGGGGATTAAACAATACTCATGGACCACCAAAAGAAGAATGGACCTGGGGATGGGACCAGTGTCCCACTCATTCTTGGTTATTCCAGAAAGCCCTTATCCCTTTTTGGGAAGAGACTTGTTAATCAAGGTGTAGGCACAGATTCACTTCTATCCAGAAGGCCCCCAGGTGGAGGATGCTCAAGGAAGACCAATACAAGTATTGACTCTGGACCTAGAAGATGAGTACCGGTTGCTCCAAACACCCCAGCCTCCTGAACAAGAAATCACCTATTGGCTGGAAAGGTATCTGGAAGGTTGGGCAGAGACTGGTGGAGTGGGACTAGCGAAACATAGACCAGCTTTCTTCATCGAGGTAAAACCAGGGGCGGACCCAGTTAGAGTTCAGTAACCTATGTCCATGTAGCATGGATGGAATAACACTCCACATTAGGTTTCTGCTAGAACTGGGTATATTGTGACCCTGCCAGTCAGCGTGGAACACTCCCCTGCTACCGATCTGCAAGCCCAACTGTAATGAATATAGGCCAGTACAGGACTTAAGGGAAGTCAATAAAAGGGTAAAGGAAATTCACCTTACCCTACCCAAACCCTACACTCTCCTGAGCACCCTGCCTCCAAATAAGCAGTAGTATACCGTATTAGATTTTAAAGATGCCTTTTTCAGCCTACCCTTGACACCCAGAATTCAAGATCTCTTTGCCTTTGAGTGGACAGATGTCAAAGAGGTATCAACAGACCACTGACCTGGACAGACTCATTCAAGGATTCAAAAACTCACCAACACTCTTTAATGAAGCTCTGCATAAGGTCTTGGGTGAGTTTAGGGGAAGCAACCATGGTCTGACTTTGTTGCAATATGTGGATGACTTATTAATTGCCACTGAAATAGATAAAGAATGCATGCAAGGAACAGAAATTTACTCCAGACTTTGGGAAACCTTGGTTAACGAGCATCGGCCAAGAAAGCTCAAACCTGCAAATCAGAGGTAACTTACTGGGATTATTTATTGAAAGGGGGCAGTCATGGCTCATGAAAGCCAGAAAAGAAACTGTCCTTAAATTTCCAACACCCTGGTCACAGCACAAAGTAAGGGTGTTTTTGGGATCAGTCAGCTTTTGCTGTCTGTGGATTCTCGTGTTTATGGAGCTTGCTAAACCTCTTTACCAGGCTACCAAAGAGAAGCAACTGTCTCAATGGACAGAAGAACCTGAACGAGCCTTTGAACAGATAAAAATTGCCTTATTATCAGCTCCAGTGTTGGGAATCCCTGATGCCACTAAACCCTTTTACTTATATGTGAATGAACATAATGGGATATCAAAAGGAGTCCTAACCCAAAATTTGGGCTATGGAGGAGTCCAGTAGCTTACTTGTCAAACAAATTAGACTCACTAGCAGCAGGATGGCCATAATGTCTGAGAATGATAGTGGCTACTGCTCTGATGGTTAAAAGACGCAGATAAGCTAACCATGGGACAGGAACTCTATGTGACCACCCCCCCCATACACACACTATTGAGGGTGTGTTAAAGCAACCACCAGATCTGTGGCTCAGCAATGCCTGATTAACCCATTACCAAGGACTGCTAATCAACCCTTTCAGAATCAATTTACAAGCTCCCTCGGCTCTCAACCCGGCGACTCTGCTACCAGATCCGGACGTAAACATGCTGCTACATAACTGCTCAGAAATCCTGGCCCAAGGCCATAACATCCAAGAGGACTTAAGGAACCAGCTGTTGCAAGACGCTGAACTCATGTGGTGTACAGACAAAAGCAACTTTGTTCATCAGAGACAGTTATGCGGGAGCGGCAGTAGTGACTGAGACTGATGTGGTCTGGGCTGAACCTCTACCAGTAGGCACATCAACCTTGAGAGCCAAGTTAATAGCCCTGACCCAACCTCTAACACTGGGAAAGGACAAAAGACTGTGTACACTGACAGTCAGTATGCATTTGCAATGGCTCATGTACACAGAGTTATTTACAAAGAAAGAGGATTACTGACAGCTGAAGAAAAAATCATCAAAAATAAAGATGAAATCTTGACTTTAATTACTGCTGTTTGGCTGCCTAAGTTAGCCATTGTTCATTGCCCTGGACTTAGAAACCTAAAGATGATGTGCGTAAAGGCAATAACCTGGCCGACAGAACAGCCTGGAAGTTGGCAATACAAAGGTAATCTATAATGATGATTAACCTCCCAGACTGTGGTACAAGAACTATTCTGGACACTCCAATATACACCACTGAGCACATGAAATGGATTGATCAACTGCTGATGGCACAATGCCTAAATGGTTGGTGGAGAGATTCTAAGAGCATCATTATCTTACCGAGCAGTTAGGGAAGAAAGTACTGCTTTAGTTCCATCAAAGCACCCATGTGGGTGCTAGGAAGATGTAAGATCTGGTGAGAAATGCTGGACTTAGGATCAAAAATAGTCATGCTAAAATAGAACAGATTGTCAGGGACCATAAGGCATGTCAACTGACAAATGAAAGGAAGAACCAGACAGTAACAGGCAGTCAAATAAGAGGAGATAGACCAGGAACTTACTGGAAAGTGGGCTTCACGGAAATTAAACTTGGCAAGTATGGATATAAACATGTTAGTTTTCATAGATACCTTTTCAGGATGGGTAGAAGACTTTCCTGCTAAGCACGAAACATTACAGGTGGTGGCTAAGAAGTTACTAGAAGAAATCTTACCCAGGTTTGGCTTCCCTATTATGATAGGATCCGATAGTGGACCAGTTTTCTTGTCCAAGGTAAGTCGAGGACTTGCAAGTACTCTTGGGGCAGATTGGAAATTGCATTGTACTTGTAGACCCCAAAATTCAGTACAGATAGAAAGGATGCATAGAACTCTAACAGACACCCTGAACAAATTGGCCATGGAGACTGGCGGTGACTGGGTAACTCTCCTTCCCTTTGCCTTAAACAGTGTATGCAATTCCTCTTTTAAAATTGGTCTTTCCCCTTATGAAATTGTATTCGGAGTGCCCCTTCCCACAATTCTTAATTTGTCAGAACAGTTGCCTAGAGAAGATGATTACTCAGAAATTTTGTTCTCCTAACAGAGGGACTGAAGGCGCTGTACAAGTTAACTTCCACCCTGGAGATGGGTCCTGGTGAAAAGACACCGACAGGAAAACCTGGAGCCGAGGTGGAAAGGAACTTATGTGATCATCTTGATGACTCCGACGGCCCTCAAAGTCGATGGCATCACTACCTGGATCCACCATTCTCATGCAAAGCCTGCAGATACCATAGCAGATCTCGTTGAGGACCCAGTGTGCCAAGTCTTGTGCTCCAAAGAAAATCCTTTAAAGGTCAAATTGAACCGTAAAAGGACTTAGTCATGAATTGGTTATTGGTGTATACCTTAAGTGGAAATTGTATTAGCATAGTACTAAGTGCCGGCAATCCCCACTGCCCATATAATTGTACGTGACTGTTAGTAATCAGGTAATGGGTAAACGTTTACCTTTGGCCATGAAAGAGGGACTGTCCCTATGGTTTCCCGACAAGCTTCCATTTAACTTGTGTCAGCTTGCTGATGGTGTATGGGAAGGATATAGGCTTATGAAATGTAGATGGAGGCAATGGTATGTATGCCCAGGGGAAGGAAGGACTAGTAATTGTGGGAGGACCAGAGGACTTTTACTGTAAGAGCTGGGGCTGCAAAACAATTACCTCAGGAAAATGGAAAGGAAAGGGAGGAGACTTTATTATGTATAACAAACCAGGACCAATGGGCATCCATTTTAATGGGATGTCTGTACGTAAACAAATTAGGGTCTCCCAGGAGTATGATGCCAGAGTGCAAGTTCAGTTCACAGACAAGGGCAAACAAGCCCTAGGATGGGAATTAGAAAAGACTTGGGGACTAAGATTGTACAGATGGGGAGAGACACATGATGGCATTCTCATAACCCTACAAGCAATTGCCACAGCCAGATAGTCCCCTTCAGCAATCAGACCAAACACAGTTTTAAAACCAGTCTCTGCCATAAACCCAAAGTAGACAACAAGAAAGAGCTCTGGGCTGTAATGATCCCATCTCCTTCGAAAAAGAGAGACTAGACTTAGGGAGAGCATCCCCTTGGCAGAGGATTCCCTATGGCAGCTGTTGGTTCAAACTTACAATGTGATCAATTAGACCCGTGCTGATATTACAAGCTCTTGTTGGATGTGTTCTGATATGAGACCTCCATTTTATGAGAGTATTGCATTGATACAGAATGTGACAAATGTTAAAACAAGTAAATCATGCAGGTGGGAACAAAAGGAAGCAAAACTTATTCTACAGACAGTTATAGGACAAGGGTTATGTGTGGAACGAGTACCAACTAACTTTACACACTTAAGTAATCAGACTGAAGAATGGATTCCAGAGGAAGGATAACTATTACCTCCTCAAGATGCTTGGTGGGCATGTTCAACTAGCCTAACCCCCTGCGTCCATTTAGAAGTTTGAAATAGGACTAACAGTTTTTGTGTCATAGTACAACTTATCACACAACTACTCTACCATTCTCAGGAAGACATGATGAAAAAGATGTCTGCAGCAAGCTATTGGCCACGAAAAGCTAAAAAAGAAATAGTAACAGCAGTAACAGTTGAGGTTCTAGTGGGCTTAGTTGGACTAGGAACTTGGGTGGCATCCCTAATTACTCAGAGAACATTTTACGCTATAGATGAGGATATCAAAAACCTGGAAAGCACTATAGCCTACCTTCAAAAATCACATGACTCCTTAGCTGTGGTAGTGTTACAGAACAGATGGGAGCTGGACTTAATTTTCTTACAACAAGGAGGTCTATGTGCTGCCCTCGGGGAAGAATGATGCTTCTACGCCAATCATTCCAGAGTTGTAAAAGAATCTTTAGCTAAAGTAAGAGAGGGACTAGCAAAATGAAAAAGAGAAAGAGAAAAACAAGAAGGATGGTTTGAGTCATGGTTTAATTATTCCCCTTGGATAACCATCTTCATATCCAATCTGATGGCCCCATTATCATTCTGGTACTTGTGTTCACAGTAAGGCTTTGTGTTGTCAATCTACTAGTGATGTTTGTTAAGGAATGTGTTAATAACATGCATCTGATGGTATTGTGAACACAATATCTACTGATTCCTGACAAAAGACATAGTGCAGGCTCGTAAGGACCATGATTGGCCCTTAAGGTGCATATTAGAAAGGGGAGAAATGAAAGCCTAAAGCTTAAAGAGGCACAATGAAGGCCTAAGTAACTCCATTACACACTAGCAACCATCTTATGAGGTATGAATTATAAAAATAACCATGGGTTTGACCCACAAATGACACAAAAAGAAAAACAATTCCCAGACAACTGAGACATAAACTATCCTTGGGAAAGCCACAGGAAGTTTCTCCAGATGCGTGGACCAAACACTGGGTGGCCATGCAGGACACAGTGACCCAGTGGCCAGACAATTCCCATCAATGACATCAATAATAATATTACCAATCACATATGCATAGCTTAGTTTGCTTAAAATTTTAGCCAATCATGTAATTTCTCATGTAAAACTTCTTTAAAGTTGTTTGTTCAATACTACAAAACATGTGCTGATTCTATGCTGGGGGCCTCTTAGCTTCACTAGTTACTGAGTGCGTGGAGGACCAACCTCGAATTTGCAAATAAATGACTCCTTTGTTATTTGTATTGGTGGTGGTCTCTGGTGGTCTTCGGGGGGGGGGGGGAATGACTCGAGTACAGGTACAAAAATGTAGGTTATTACATTGAAAGAAAGTGAGCAGACATTTTAACGTATTTGCTACAAGTAAATTAATATTAAGCAAAGCTAATTAAAATAATTACTTATTTACTCCAGAGAATGAGTACAGTATTCTTGGATATCTTGGAGGAAAAGACTTTAGACTCATTACAATTGATGCCTTACATTGAAATTACTGGCTAAATTTTCTTCTTCAGAAAGGCAAAAGCACCATTTCTTTCATATTAGTATTATAAAATCATAATATCTGCATGTTGAATTGTTTTCCTCTGTTATTTTCAATACCATTCTTCATCCATTAGGTATCTAGGGCTTTGAATGACTAATTCCTTAAAATAACTATATTGCTTATATGTGATTGAAATCTCAATAATATTAATATGAATTTATCTCTGAGTCTCATCTTGAGCTACATTCATATGAAATTTATACAGTCTCAAGCAAGAAACCTGACTATTTTACTCTTTTCTATATTTTAATCAATAAATCTATTCTCTTTAGAAATATATTCTCATCTTTTATATTGCTCTAGTAAACATCATGTATTTCTAGTAATTTTACTGAAATAAATATAAAGTATGGAACATGAAGAAAACCACCCTTATCACTTTAAAGTAAATCCTTGGGGACTATTTTATATATAAAAATAAAAAAGTGCAATGCATATGTTTATTCATGAATAATCTAATGGTTAAGTCAATTAGACACAAGAACTACCATACCACATCAAGTCTCAATTTACTTAAAGTCACCAAAATGTAAGTGTTCATGAATATCACTCATTTTTAGAAAATGATAAGTCACAACAAAGTTTATATTATATTTCAAATTTTAAAAATTAAAATTACACCCAGATTAGATGTGAATATCCTGTTTCCAGGAATACATTTATTCAGCAAACAGGGAAACAAAAAAATAAGAGTTTGTCATATAGAATGAAAGATGTAAATGCAGACTGTCTTTCCTTAAGATGATAAGTACATGCAAATTGTGTGATTTATTCAAAGATACTATAAAAATTCATGAGAGGATTTGTGATCAGAAGTGATAGTTAAGCAAAGTAACTGGAAAACGGTTTGTAAATTGTGCTTTCAATATAGGATGACAAGTTTTCAATAAATGAGCCTATAGATGATAATTTTGTATCTGTAACACACATTCAGTATTCTACATTTTAGACATACTCCCATTCCCTTACTTCAGTTCTTGATCTACATTCCTCTAATTTCATGATGTCAATTGCTACTAAAGTAACAAGGTGGGTGTTTTCTTGGTTTCTAGATCGAATAAATTTTAGTATTTTGAAACAGTAGTATAAATTCATGGAGTTTGACTTGAATGTCAAATTTGAGGATACTGTATTCAGGGTATGGTTAATTGGCCTGAAGCAGCGAGGAACATATTATAAATACACAGATACACAGTATACTAAGAACTAGAGACTTGATCTCAGAGAAAGATAAAGGTCCAGGCAAGATCTTGTTGTCGAGATAAAGAAATGGAGCAAACATCAATCAATATCATAATAAAGGAATGGAACTGATCTCTGATGTGTCTGGGTGACAGCTGTGTGTGTGTTTGTATGTGTGTGTGTGTGTGTGTGTGTGTGAGAGAGAGAGAGAGAGAGAGAGAGAGAGAGAGAGAGAGAGAATAGAGAATTTTAGTGTGGCTTCCATATTTACAGTCCTTAGAGCGTTACTTGTTAGGGAGAAGGTGCTCATACCAGAGCTGTGATACCACAGTCATCACTTTTTACTTCAAAAAACACTTGCTTAATCCCTTAAAAGAGAAAAATAAACAAATATCGTACATGATTATTTTGAAAATTAATTGGCATATTGAAGTCCAAAGGGAGGAATTGGAGAGTAATATAATCTTCCTTCTGATTATTACACCGCAATAGCTGTGATTTTCAGGAGTCTTCTGTAATGTACTTACAGCTGAATTACTACTATGCTTGATAATATGAAACATATGATATAGAAATAGATCAGCCAGCAAGCAAAAAGAACTAGTGATAAGATCGAGCTTTTGAGCAGGGTTGCCACATCTTTTAGGAATGCAATTCCTTCATATGAACTTCAAATTTTATGGCTTTCCCTGTGTGATTAAAAGGTAAGAAAGTACTGTAGAAACAAGAATTCCTGTTCAGCCAAGTAGAAAGTGCTCCTGTTCCCATCCTCATGTTGCAAATTTCGATTTTATAAAGACTCTTTGTTAGAGTGCTTTCATTTAATATACTTCAGCACATCATCTTTCCCTGTTGGAGACAGGAAAAAAGATAATTTTGTTTGAATATTATCTTATGTAAATTAGTGTGTACAGGCATGATTTGCATAATTACAAAATTTTGTAATAAATATAAGTAGGGATCATGTCACAACTAAAAAATGTAATTAAAATCACATAACAAGACTAGAAATCACAGCATTTTGTGCATGAAAACATACATTAGATTAGTTGGAGAATTTCTATTTTGAGATAAACTTTATATTGAAGTTTATATATAAACTTTATATATATATATATATTTATATTTGAGATAAACTTTATAAAGCCCTTTACTAAGTAAGGGTTGATATCTTATTGAAAGATATATTTCTTAGAGATATTTTTGCTTCATAATTTTAAGAAGAAAAATGGTCCCAAAGTATTTACTTTTTAAATTATTTTCCTGTTTCCATGTGATTAACCTTCAAATTTTAACCAAAAATATATATTGAGTATAAGAACCTTCTACTCTCTACATTCTTCACACTAAGTTTACCAACTCTGATGAGTCTGAAATACTTTGTGACCTGTGTTGATATTATTTACTATGTGAGTGAAATGTTTAAAAAGTAGTATTTATTTTAGCTTAATTGCTCTGAAGAGACAATAAGTGATATAATCAAAGGCTAAAATGATTAAATTTAAAATTTAGAATTCAGGAAATGTTTTTGACCACAATGGTTACTGGAGTCTTCACAACAACCTCATGAGATAATTTATATTGATGAAGCAAAAATCCCAGAGGTTAGACATTTACAAATACAAAAATCATGTCATTCTGAATATGTATAGCTTCATATCAAACAGAAAATTTAGATTTTAAATACCTGAATATACTAATACATTTCATTGCAGGGAAAGTACTTGTTCTGAAAGGAGATAAAATTGCATTTATTTTGATAACTAAACCTAATAAAAGACAATGTTTAGAATATCACTCATTCAAGAAACAAGATGTACAGTTAGTTGTTTTTCATGTCAGTTATGTTCTCTATTACTAGAAGTACTAGATTAATAAACCTAAATCATTGCTTTGTAAGGAAATAGAAATTTAGTTTCCTAAACCTCATGATTATAACTTTTTCTCAAACAATTACTAATTAACTGTTTAATGTTTTTTGTCATGGAATCTTATTTGATATATTTGTATTGATTGAGTTCAATAATTGACCAATAACAATATAAAATATGCAAGAACAAAGTTTATCTAACAAGTTTATCTAACAAAGTTTATCTAACAAAGTTTATTCACAAGACATATCATGGCTCTCTTAAAGAACGCTAGAAGGCAGTGTGGTTTTTTTTTTATTAATTTTTAGTTATTTTGTTAATGGTTATTAATTGTCAGAAGTGGCAATTCCATAATATATTTAAAGCATTTTATTTTACTCCCTCTATTTCCTTTTCATTACTCCTTCTCGCAAAAATCTTCTGTGTTTTACATAAAATTACATCTTTATATAAGCACATATAATCTAATTTGGAAAAAAAAAGATTTAAGCTAAACTGCAACTTGATTCAAGATGGACAGTGGATTAACAGGATGAATAAAAACTTGAATATATTTTGTTAACTTCTGAATTGAGCTATCATTATTATTATAGTTAGGGTTAGGATCATAGACAGAATTAGAATTAGGGTTAGATAAATAGAAAATTTAACTTCAACACAGGATGACACATTGCAACAATGATATTCACAAGACAATATGTTAAAAATGAACTTTACACCATGGGGAGGGAGGAGTCAGAGAAGTAGGGGAGTAGGAGAAGAACAAAGAAAGGGCTAACAATGCTCAACAAGAAACGTACTCATTACCTTACACATGTAACTAATCACTCTTTAAAGCATCTTTACAATAAAATAAAATTTTAAAAAAATGAAGACGAGAGCCGGTGGCTCATGCCTGTAATCCTAGCTAATAAGGAGGCTGATATCTGAGGATCATGGTTCAAAGCCAGCCCAGCAGTAAAGTCCCTGAGACTCATCTCCAATAAACCACTAGAAAACCAGAAATGGCGCTGTGGCTCAAGCAGTTGAGTGCTCAACTTGAACTGAAGAGCACAGGAGCAGGGCCCAAGGCCAGAGTTCAGGCCCCACGGCTGACCAAAAAACAAAAACAAAAAAAAAAGAAAAAGAAAGAAAGAAAACCTGACAGGAAATAGAAAAACACTTAAAAATTTATGCTCAAAATGCAAGTAAAATTTAGACCTATATGCTGAGCAAGAGAATAAATGTGCAATAGAGGTGTGCTATTAACAATAAGATTCAGTTATATGTAGGCTTAGGATTAGGAAAGGTGTTCTAGTTAGAGCTGGGGTTAGAATAAGAAAAAGATGTAAGATATAAAAAGGTGTATATAAGTAAGGTGTATATAAGATTTAAGATATAAAAAGGTGTAAAATTGGAACATATTTTAAGGATAATGAATGGCATCAAGGTTAGAATGAATGAAAACTAGTTCCTGTAACTTTAAACATTCAGATATAATTTGGCTTAACGTGTGAGTTACTTTTTTGTTCTGGTTAGGGTTAGGGAAGAATAAGATTTACGGTAAAATTTAGTTTTCCAATAAGAAGTAGAAGCAAAAATAAAGTGTGATTGAATAGAATCTAGACAATTTCCTTACATTAACCATTTGGTGTTACATCAAATTATGATTAGGATTAGGTTTCTGGCTAAAGGGAGTTGAGAATAGGATAAAGAAAATTGGTTAAATGGGCTGGGAAGGTGGGTCAGTTGTAGAGCGCTTGCCTTGCATGCCTGAGGCCCTGGGTTCTATTCCTCAGCACCACATAAACAAAAAGAAAAAAGCTGGAAGTGACATTGTGGCTCAAGTGGTAGAGCGCTAGGCTTGAGCTGAAGAGTAGAAGGACAGCGCCCAGTCCCAGAGTTCATGCCCCAAGACGGGACCTAAAAAAAAAAAAAAAAAATTGGTTAAACTAGTGGCTCGCGCCTATTAGCTTAGCTACTCAGGAAGCTGATTTCTGAGGATCCCAGTTCAATGCCATCTGAGGCAGTAAAGTCCATGAGACTTTTATGTCCAATTAACCACCAGAAAACAAAAAAGTGGTGCTGTGCCTCAAGCGGTAAAGCAAACACTTTGAGCTAAGAACTCAGGGATCGTATCCATTTGTAGAGATCAGGGATAGTGCCCTGGCCCAGGGTTCAAGCCCCACGCCCAACAAAAAGAAAAAAAAATGTGTTAAATGTTAAAGTAAAGCTGAACTTATTTTACTTTCTAGGAATGCAGGAAAAGCTGGGATAATGGAAGTACAATGTATTTCAAAATATCAGGATTTGAGATCAATGGATATAATGATGCCTGTTATGGAACAAGTTAGATTCAGAGTTAAGAGTGAGAAAATCTGTAGGGTTTAGGAAAACCTGCAATTGTTTTCAAGAATTACAAGTGGAATTTCAGTTAGGATGACACAAAATGAGCATTTCTCATAAATTTTAGAACTGGAATACTATTAGTGTCAAGGATATGGTTAGGATTCTAGCCATAGTTAGGGTTAGAGTGAGGGAGAAAAAAAATGAGAGTCAAATTGAAGGTAAATTTTAGAATAAGTCTGGTAGGAATTAGAGTAAATATGAACTAGAGTATTGCTATTAATATTAGAATCTACTTACAATTAGCCTTGTGGTTATTCTCAATGTTCCAGTTTAGATTAAGTTTAGGGTTAGAAAATGACTAAGATATTGGAAAAAAAATTGAAACCTGGGATGGGAAAGTGGCTCAGTGGTAGAGCGCTTGCTTGCATGTAATAAGGCCCTGTGTTTGATTCCTCAGCACCACATAAGCAAAAAGAAAAAAGCCAGAAGTGGCACTGTGGCTCAAGTGGTAGAGTGCTAGCTTTGAGCTAAAGAGATGAGGGACAGGGCCCAGGCCCAGAGTCCAGGCCCCACAACTGGACCCTCCCCCCCAAAAAAATGGAAACCTATTTTTGAAGGCTTATTTGAATCAAGTTAGGATGAGTGAAAACTAGTGTACTTGTGTTTGTGTTAGTATTGACATATAATTTGGATTAAGATTAGGGTCAGTATTTTGTTCTGATTATTATTAGTTTTATAAATAGGAAAACTTTTAGTATAAAATTCAGTTTTCACTAACAAGTAAAGGGAAAAATGTGATAATGAATAGTAACTAGAGCATTATCATTATATTTATTTCCCAGTGATCATTCTTGCAATGATTAATGAGAGTTTTCCAGCCAGGTTTAGGTTGAGAGTTAATGTTAAGTAATGGACTAGATGGTAAGTAATCTGAAATTGATTTAGGGTACAGAGGTCCAGGAAAAGGTAGTATCAATGGATGGAAACTACAGTATTTTTCCTGATAAGAGAACTGGAGGACAAATAATATAATGGTTCATGTTAGGGAACAAGATAACTTCAGAGGTAGAGTCAGAAAATTGTGGGAATTAGGTAAAACTGAAACCCATTTCCAGAGTGCAAACTGGAGTGTTCATTAGAATGAACAAGAACGAGAGTATTTTTCTTAAACATTAGAATTGGACTATCATTAGGGTGAAAGTTAGGTTTCAGTTCCAGCTGGAGTTAGTTTTAGAGTTAGGGAAAGGGAAAATTTAGGGTCAAACTGATACTAAATATTTGAATAACAAATCGAGTTAGAATTAGGATGAATGTGAAATAGGAAAATGCTGACAATATTCGGATTAGTATGAGGGTTAGTCTCAATATTATGATTAGTATGATTAGTGTGATTATTATTAGTATGATTAGTGTGAGGGTTAGTCTCAATATTCCAGTTAGGTTTAGGGTTAGAAAAATGGCAAGATATTGAGTAAAACTATGAACAATTTTTTTGGAGATGAGTTGAATCAAAGTTGGAATGAGTAAAAACTAATGTCTTTGTATGGCTTTTATAATCCAAAGGCTTTTTAGGTCTATGGTTACGGTTACATTTCTAGTTCAGGTTAGACTTAGGCTTAGGACAGGGTAAGCTTTAAGGGAAAACAGTTTTCTGCTAACACTTTCAAGTAAAATAAGTTTGAAATTCAACAAAAACTACAGAGTTTTCCTGTTTCCTATACAGGGTTCAATAGGGTTAAATTTAGAGTTAGGTTTCTAGTAAAGTTTAGATATATAGTTAGGGTTAGGAACTAGAGTAGATTTTAAGTAAATCTGCAACTTCTTTTTGGAGATCTAGGAGTTCAGTAAAAGTTAAGATCAGTGGAAACTATGGTAGTTTTCATGATATGAAGATTTGAGGCTAATGATTCATAATAGGGAACTATTTCAGAGTCCAAGTCAGGGAATCTATAAGATTTGGAGCAAACTGCAAATCATTTCAAAGACAATGAGCATCTGTTAGGATGTGTCTAAACTTGAGTATTTTCCATTAATTTTAGGATTGGATTATTATTAACATTAAGGTTACTCTTAAGGTTCTGACCAGGATCAGAGTTAGGATTAGGGCCATGGAAGGTTGAGAACTTGAATGACTTACTTCCTTTGTGTATGTATATGCACTATTCTAAGGCTTGAATCCAAGGCTTGGGTTCTGTCCCTGAGCTTTTTGCTGTAGGCTAACATTCTACACTTGAGCCACGAGTCCACTTCCAGCTTTCTTTGGCAGTGAATTGGAGATGAGAGTCTCACAGACATTCCTATCCGAGCTGACATTGAACTGAGATACCCAGATCTCTGCCTTCTGATTAAAGGTAGGATTAAAGGCATGAGCTACCAGAGCTCAGGAAAATGCCTGACTTACTGATTGTTTTTACTTTTGGTCGAGATCCAGATATAAATTCAATATCTGACCGCTTTGCTAACTAGGTAGCACTGCCACTGGAGTCATATCTCCAAAAATGATTATTTTAAATAGCTGGAAATCATTAAATTTTCTTCAGATGATATGTATCATTAGTGTTGTTCTAAAACTTATCCTAACTAAAAAAAGATTTATAGACCCTAGAGATGATCTGAGGAGATTCTCATGTTTTGCTTCTAATTGCATAACATTTTAGGGACATGATTTTTTAATTATTAGTTTAAGTAGCAAAGGAGTTCTCATTAATCAATGCAGTTTATGCGTACAATATACCTTGGTCAATGCCAACACTTCAACATTCTCATCCATCCCTCCCCTATGCACCTCTTCCTTCATTCTGCTTAATTTTGTAGGATATTTACGGGATTCCTCTGCATTTCTCCACCTTTTTCCTGTTCATTCTTCTACCATTTCTAACTTCACCCCTCTTTTACTACCCACTTCCATATGATCCAGCAACTCTACTCCTGGGCATTTACCAGAAAGATTACAAACCAGGATATAGTAAAGGTTTCAGCACAACCATGCTTAGTGAATCAGCCCAGATAGCCCTCAAGAAAGAAATGAATCAAGAATATGTAACACACACACACACACACACACACACACACATGAAATTCTAACACACACACACACACACACACACACACACACACACATGAAATTCTACTTACTGATCAGAAAGAATATTGTACCATTTGTATTTCTCATTTCTCATTTCATCTACCTGGTATCCCATTGTCATCATACTGTCCTTGTACTGCAGTAACCGACATAGGCAAACTGATGGAAAAGATTTTCAAGGTTATCGGCTAGCCATACATTCCTGAATATGAGTTTTCTGCTCATTCTCTTTGTCTATTCATGCCTTTGAGTAGTGATTGTACAGATTCATTTGTACCATTTGCTACACAGAAAAGAGATGAACCACTTGTACGTGTGTGTATATATATATATATATATATATACATGCATACATGGATATATGCACACATATGGATATATATTAAATACTTGAGTATATTTTATGTTTTCAAAATTATGGAGCTAACAAAAATCACATGCATTTTTCTTCCTTTTCATTTTTTCAAAACCTAAATAACTTTGTCTCTTTTGAATACCTAATTTTAAAGAAGAGAATGTCATCATCTCTGATCTGTCAGTGGCCTTGAAATTAGATGTTCAAATAGGAAAAAGTTGTTTAGGCTTTTTGGTAGAAGAGAGAAGTATTGCTAGGATTCTATTCAGGGGTTCTCTGCTTGCTAGATAGGATTTGCTTGTATAGCACCAAGCAGCTCAAGTACTTTTGCTATACTTCTAATCCGTTTTATTTACTTGAGGTCCTGAACTTTTTGCCAGGGTCTGATCTTAGATTGACTGAGACTTGATAACTATGCCTCCCACATAATTAGCTAGGATTACAGATGTGAACTACTATGGCAAGCTCATTTGTTGAGATGGCTGTCATGGCAGTTTTTTATCTGGCCTGGCCTCAGACCACGATCATTTTCATTTCTGTTTCCCAATCAGCTGGGATTACAGATGTGGGCTACAATACTTGGTGTACATGACACCTTCTTCTTTTTTAAAAAAGAGGTTTTAATTGTAAAAATACTTTATAGAGGGGTTATATATACCTCCTCCTTTGTTTTTCCCCACCTCCCTTCCCTCCCACCTCCACAACTACACTCCCCCTCCTCCCTTCCCTGCTTCCCCGCCTATATTGTAAATTCCTTTCTCAACATAGTGTCTTGTGCATCTCATGGTTACAATGGGTCAGCCTGTATCCCTATTTAAACATTTTTTCCCTTCCTCTCCCCAAGCTAGAGAAGGGTGTATACAAGATGCAGGGCACCAACTTTAAATACAGTGAAAACAGGCATTATATCATGGGGGACGATCATACAAAGAATCAAACAAATCACATGATAGATTATAAACCCTATCTTGGGGTTCATTTCACTTAACATCATCTTATCTGGTTGTATGTACATAGCTTTTGAACTTTTATGCTTGTCCAGACATATACTAGTTGTTGCAAATAAGGGAAACCATAGGACCTATGTTTCTTTGGGTCTGGATTTTAATGTAATTTTTTTCCAAGACTCCACGTAGAGCTCCCCTATGACCCAGCAATCCCACTTTTGGGCATTTACCAAATGATCATACACAAGACCATACTAAGCTACCAGCACAATTACGTTTATTGCAGCATTATTTACCATAGCTAAGATATGGAACCAACCCAGCTGCCCTCAGTAGATGAATGGATCAAGAAAATATGATATACACACACACACACACACACACACAATGGAATTCTATGCCTCCATCACAGAGAATGACATCACCTCATTTGCTAGGAAATAGAAAGATGCAGAAACAATTATATTAAGTGAAATAAGCCACGCTCAAACAACCACAGGTCCCATGGTTAACCTTACTTGCAGTAATTAGTACATGGTACCATATAACCATATAAGAGGATGTTATATGAAATGAACCCCAAGATAGGGACACAAATGAGTTTTTATTCCATGAGATTCTTATCTCTATATAATCCCCCAAATTGGCAGGAGAGCTGTGGATCAAATACAGAGCACAAACCTTGAGAGAAAAAGCTTAATTGAGAAGGTAAGGTCCTTAGTTTAAACCATAACATAAGCACTCAAAAAAAGTTGATATTTTCTTGAGGTTGTTATTAAATTGCTCAGATAATAATCAACGTTGTATTTATGGTTAGCATTACAATTAAAATCATGTTATATTTCCTGATGTTATTCTTTATTTTCTTAAATTTTATTTACACATTAATATCCAGTAATGATAAGAGATTATTACTGTTTCACAAGTTTTTATGGCAGTTGAATATATGGATGAGAGGTGCGTACATGGTGTTTGGACTGAAAATACATATTTGCAAGCTCTTCACATAAATCAATGATAGTTGAAGAAGCTGTTGGCATGTATGAAATAAACTAAAGGAACCAGCAAGGAAAGAGAAGGTATGATTCTGGAAAGCAAACAAATTTGGAAGAAAAAAACAATAAGGAAAATATGTATCTTTTGGTAAGTCTTTTTAACCCACCTACACATTTGATTCCTTATTTCTAGTGGAAGGCATTCCAGTTAACTTTATTTAACAAAGTTAAACATGATTGACATTTAATACTAACTGGCTTCTGTCTCAGGTAAACATTTATTCTACCCAGGTGCCAGGCCCTTATGCCTATAATCTTAGCTACTCAGAGGGCTGAGATCTCTAGATCCTAGTTCAAAGCCAGGTTGGAGAGGAAATTTGGTGAGATTTTCTGTTCAATTAACCACGAGAAAACTGGAAGTGGCAATCTATGGCTCAAAGTAGCAGCAATAGTCTTGAGTAATAAATCTCAGACACAGAACCCAGGCCCTGAGTTCAAGCTCTCTGATATTATTCTTAAAATACTTGTTCCCACTGTTCAATGTGTCTAGAAGAATGTTTTAAACTTAGGTAATTTTTATTTCATGTTGTCAGCATTGATTTTTAAGATGTGCAAAGAAAAATTATAGTCAGAACTGGTTTGTATTGCTTTGTATTATGCATTGCCTCTACACTCAGAAATCAGCTGGAAAGCAAATCTTAGCTCTTGGCAATGAAGATGGATATGTGTTTCTTTTAGGAAAGTAACAAAGTTATGAAATGGTAGCCTTTATATATAACACCTTAAGAGTAACAATAAAATTAATATTATTGCTATGTTTTTTGTCTCTTGTGGGGCTTGAACTCTGGGTCTGGGTAGTCCTTCAGCTCTTCAGCTCAAGGCTAGCACTCTACCACTTGAGCAACAGTGCCACTTCACATTTTCTGAACCTTTAGTTGGAGATCTGGGTCTCACAGACTTTCCTGCCCTGGCTGGCTTAGAACACAGACCCTCACTTCTCAGCCTCCTTAGTAGCTAGGATTACAGGTGTTGAGCCACTGGGGCCTGGCAGTAAAATTATTTTGAAAAAGAAAAAAACCCAAGATTGTATACTTAAAAATATCACAATCTGGCAATTTTATCTCTAACGTTGTTGTATCAAAGTAACCATAGGCAGCAATCATTTTTATATCTCACTATGTCCTGTCCAATGACAGATAATATTTCATCAATTAATTTTCATTTTAATTTTTCCTAACAAAGTTCATTATGAATGCTCAACAGCACAATTTTCTTCAACATATTTATTTCAACAAACTGCATTTTGCACTTGGTTGGTTTTTTTTTTAAATTTTGCCAGAGGTGGAGCTTGAAATCAGGACCTGGGCACTCTCTCTGAACTTCTTTTACTCAAGGCTAGCACACTTACAATTGAGCCACAGCACCACTTCCAGTTTTTCTGCTTACATAATACTGATGAATCAAATCAAGTACTTCATGCATGCGAGGCCAGCACTCTACCACTAACCACATTCCCAGTCATTGGGCCTTTTGTTGTTGTTGTTTTAAGATTGCATTTTACTATACGTCCTTCAGTTGGCCTAAAACTTAGGCTGATCTCAAGCTAACTTCTAAATTAGCCTCCCAAGTTCAGAGATTACAAACAATGGCTATCATATTCAGCTCAGGATTCTTTGTGAGAGAATACTCTTTTCACATATAGAAAAAGTTATTCTGCATATAAAGGAAACCATGGGACCTATATTTCTTTGAGCCTGGCTTACTTCACTTAATAAAATAACTAGTATATGTCTGAGGCAAACAGAAATTGTCAGACAAGTTGATGTTAGGTGAAATGAACCCCAAGATCAGGTTTCAAATGTTTTTTTTTCCTTTCTTGCAATTGTTTTCAACATATTTATAAGATGATTTCTTTGTTGCTTTGTATGTACCTCCCCCATGATATAAGCCCTGCTTTCACTCTATTTGATGTTGATATAATTTGTGGAGTGGAAGGGAAAAAACAAACCATTTGAATAGGGTTACAGGTGAACCCATTACAACAATGAGATGTACAAGATGTCAAAAAAGAAGTTTACAATTTTGGCGGAGGTTGGGGGGTGGTGATGGTGGTGGTGGTGTGGGGGTAGGGGGGTGAAGAGGGGAAGGGATGGAAAGGGGAAACAAAGGAGAAGGCAACAATGCTTGATAAGAAATGTACTCACTATCTTGCCCATGTGATTGTAACCCCTCCGTATGGAATTTATCACAGCTAAAAAAAAACAAAACAAGACTTGAATTAAAAAAAAAAATGAAAGGAGCTATTCTGTCTTCCTTGGACTGGATGATTTTCGCATTCAGCACTGTTAATCACATTTCTTGTCCTGGTATGTTTCCCCTTCTGGATCAATAGAAATATTTCAGGTTCTGAACTTGAAACTGATCCTTGACATCCAACAAAATCAGATTCTTGTGAATAGCACTAGCTGGCCTCAAGAGCATAGCAGCCAGATGGAGTTCAGCTATCTGATGCCATTGGGCTCCAACAATGTAATCATTTCTGTGCACAGACTGAATACTGTCATAGGTAATTTTGATTTATTCCACTCTATTCTCAACTACTTGCCATTCTCAGCTTTGTATGTTTTAAATTCTGTTAAACATTAATTACTATTTCCTGCCATTCTCAAAAGTAACATATATGTCTTACTTTAAAATTCATTCAAACGTGCAAAAATGTTAACGTAGTTGCTGTCTACCAGTGGCTCATGTTTTAAAACCTAGCTATTTAAGAGGTCAGAAACTGAGGATTCAGGTTTAAATCAATCCATGCAAAAAATCTGAGATATTTCTCCAATAAGAAAGCAAAATCCAGAAGTGGAGATGTGGTTCAAGTGGTAGAGTGTTAGCTTTGAGCAAAAAGACAAAGCAAGAATAATAGGTCTAATTCTAACTCCGTTATTTACTCATAGAAAACACACACACACACACACACACACACACACACACACACACACACACACACACACACACAATTTACATTCTCCTGGACTCCCCTACTTGCACAGTATTCAATCCCATTAACTTAATGCATGTTTTCTCCAAATTATTATGCTAGGGATTAAACTATATTTATGATAATGTACATTTTTGTACATTTTGTTTTGCAATTTTGTGAACTTATGTGACAGAACAGTGTTTTGTAAAGACTAAACAGAAATCAATGTGTCAGTAAATATGTATGTGACATGTAGACTGAAAGATGCAGATAATACCACTTTAAATTTTATTTCTCCAAGTTTAAATATATATGCATATGTATGTATTTAAAATTTCTGCCAAGATTTTACTTCCATTAACAATAATCTATTTGTTCTATTATATAAATTTAAGATATTGTATGTTTCATAGTAGATTACTATTTAAGAATTCCTCAACTCCTTATTCTCCTGTGTCATGTTCTTGAGTATTGGCTGGCATTACCATATAGTAAGATAGTACCATGTCTAGCTATATTATTTAAATTTTGTTCAGTAGAATTGTTATGCCAATGTCGCAGGACCCCACCAAGAAGACCACCGAGAGTCAGACTCTACAGCTGTTTTATTTAAATGGGCTGCAGCTCGGCCTCGTCCTACATTCAGACACAGTGGAGCCCAAGAATAGATCCCCAAGCTAAGGATTTGCAGTTCTTATAAAGGCACACAATCAGGTGGTTTAGCACCACGTGTTGATTTGTTCTGAAACAAGCAACAAATGGTCACTGCCTCAAGTACTTTAACCCTTCATTCCCCCCCTTGATTTATGGTCCTGAGAAAAAATCTTGTGGCTCTGGCCCAAAACTTATGAAGGGTTAAAGTTTTGAGGCAGTGACCACTTGTTGCTTGTTTCTAGCAGAGCAACACGAGGTGGTAATCCAAACACCTGGTTGGTTGTGTGCTTTATAACCCCTGCAAATCTTTAGCTGGGGACTCTCCTCCTAGGCTTTGCTGTTTCAGAGTGTAGGACTAGGCTCGAACTGCAGCCCGTTTAAATAAAACCTTAAAACAGCTGTAAAGTGTGCCTCTCAATGGTCTTCTTGGTGGGTGTCCTGCGACCTTGGAACAACATATTAGTGGGGGCTCATCTGGGATCCCCCAAAGGCCCCCAAGACCTCAGACTCCAAAGGTAAAACAGCACTGTCTTTGTTAATTTGTCTTGACCTGTCATTTGTTTGTTTTACTTTTGTTTTCCCTTGTGAGGAAGACCCTCAGATTCATAAAGGGTTGTCGAAGTGGACTCACTTGCACGACAACATTAGAGGAACTGGGAGATATCCCAGATCTTGTGGCACGGGGGTAACCCTGCCGTGTGGAGTGGGGTTCCTTGGAAGCCCACCATGTGGGGCGGGGGTCCTAGGAAACCCGCCGTGTGAATTGTGGAGCAGGGGTGGGTTCTGTGTTGGGCCGGAATTGACCAAGATGGCCTCCTAACTGAGGCCCAACTCACCCACTGTGGGTCTGTTCCTTCTGCTGTGGGGCGTGGGTGTGGAACCCCGACGTGACAGGAGTCAGTGGACCAATTCAGGAGATCTCCACTTTGTAAGCTTTTTTATTTCGTAACCGTCAGGCCTGCATGTTTTTTGTTTGTACTGTTTATTATTTTTTGGACTGTACTACTGATAGGACTGGAAACCATGGGCAACACTCCATCTAGCCCCCTAGACTTACAAAAAGAAACTAAGAAAGAGGAAAAGAAATTGTATCCCCCGGTTTTTCAGGGAGATTACTTGGAAGAAGAAATGTTTCCTTCCCCCATACTCCACTTCCCAGGTTCCTTCTGCAGAGCCTGAGAATGATCAAGAGGAAGGGAGGGAGCTATAGAATGAGCAGCTGAACCCTTGGCACCTGCCCTTAAAGTTTCTGAGGGACCAGTCACTCGATGATGCCATGGGATCAGACCACCTTCTAGTGCAGTTGTTTTTCCCTTAGGTGCTGTAGGTCCTGTGGATGTGGATGGTCAACAGCAACGCCAATATTGGCCATTTTCTACCAGTGATCTATACAATTCGTGCACCCAAAATGCCCCCTTTTCTGAGAAACCAGGATTTAATTTGTTTGCTTGAAACTATTCTCTTTACTTATTAGCCCACTTGGGATAATTGTAGTCAACTTTTACCGGTCCTTTTTACAATGGAAGAGAGAGAGTGTATCTGAGAGGCAGCCCAGAAACATATCACTGGCCCCACAGGAGTGCCCATCGTGGATCCTGCCCTGATCGCTGCCATTTTTCCTGAGATCCAACCAACATGGGTCTATAATAAGGTTGAAGGTAGGGAGCGACTCCTCATCTACCGCCAGGCTCTGTTGGCAGGTCTCAAGGCCGCAGCTCGCAGACCTACAAATATGGCCAAAGTTTATGATGTTAGACAGGGAGGAAGGGAAAATCCAGCAGCATATCTTGAGTGGCTTATTGAAGCTTTTAGTCAATATACCCCATATGATCTTGAGACCCAGGAGTTGGCTCAGATGGTTATGTTTGCCTATATAAATCAGGCTGCACCAGATATACAGTGAAAGTTGCAGGCTCTAGACAGACTTGGTAAAAAGTGTATTAGGGATCTAGTAGCCGTGGTGGAAAAGGCTTACAATAAGAAAGACAGAGGAGCAAAGACAGGAAAAGAAGGACAGAGAACATGAAATTGAGCGTGAAAAGAGAGACCGGGCCAAGAAAAGAGGCCAGACCTGTTGGACTTGCCACCATCGCATGTCGAGCTTACTTGGTTCACAGACAGCAGCAGTTTCATTTGAGATGTAGAAGGGTACACGGGTATAGCAGTCACCACTGAGATAGTGTGGGCAGAAACACTCCCCAGGGAACATCTGCACAAAGAGCAGAACTAGTGGAACTAACAAAAGCCCTACAAGTGGGAAAAGGGAAGAGACTAAACATTTAAATGGACAGTCAGTATGCTTTTGCCACCGTGCATGTCCATGGAGCCATTTACCAAGAGAGGGGGCTAGTGATAGCTAAGGGAAAACTATTAAAACCAAACAAGAAATTTTAAGCCTCATCCGGGCCATGTGGGAACCAGCAAATATTGCCATTATGCACTGCCCTGGCCATCAAAACGGAACTGATTCTATAACCAAAGGAAATAACTTGGCCGATCAGGCAGCTAGTGAGGTGGCCCTCCAGCCCAGAGCAGAAGTACTGATTCTAGTAGACCCAGGGCCATGAGCTTTGCCTTCTGAGCCTCAGTACTCCCAAGAAGAGTTGGAGTGCATAAAGAAAATTCCCATGGCCTATAAACCCCTGGACAGAGAAGGAAACAAAGACTGGTGGAAAACTCATGAGGGGAAACTTACCTTGCCACAAAGATTGGGCAAGGGGATTCTTAAGAGAATCCATCGGGTCTCTCACATGGGAACCCGAAGAATGCAGGACTTGCTCTGACACTCAGAAGTAAAAATTAAGCAAGGAAATCAACCCATTGAAGACATTGTTAAAAATTGTAAAGCCTGTCAGCTTACCATTGCCCCCAATCAACCAGCTGCAAAAGGAGCTCTACTCCGTGGAGATAGGCTAAGTGTGTATTGGGAAGTAGACTTCACAGAAATTAAGACTGGAAAATTTGGATATAAATATTTGCTAGTTTTCGTAGATGCCTTTTCAGTATGGGTTGAAGCCTATCCAAAAGAGGATGAGACCGGGAATGCCGTGGCTAAGAAGGTCCTGGAAGAAATCCTACCCAGGTATATGGCTTCCCATCCACCATCAGGTCAGACTGGCCTTCGTCTCAAAAGTAAGTCAGGGAATAACCGCAGCACTGGAGACGAATTGGAAATTGCACTGTGCTTATAGACCTCAGAGTTTAGGGCAAGTAGAAAGAATGAATAGGTCTCTAAAAGATACCTTAAATAAATTGGCCGTGGAGACTGGCACAGACTGGGTATCTCCCCTTCCTTTTGCCCTGTTTAGAGTAAGGAATTCACCCTATCAGGTTGGCTTTACTCTTTTTGAAATAATGTAGGGACACCCTCCACCCATTATCCCTATCCTTCAAACTGAATTGCTTGCTGATTTGGATGATACTGAATTTCTGTGTAAGCTTGACTATTTACAGCTGGTGCATAAGAGTATGTGGCCCCAGCTTAGAGCATTATATGATTAACTTTCTCTCTCTTTAACTGTTTGCACTCCCTTTCATAGGGAAAGCATAAGTGATTAGAAGATCCATTTTGGAAGGGGAAATTGGTAATGGGGTTTGACATTGGTATCACATTCATATTAGTCTGATCTCCCATTTGAGTTATGACTCCCGCACTATATTTCTTTTTTTTTTTCATTTGTATTATTATTCTAAAACTGAATTACACAGATGATACAGTCATATAAATCAGGTATGGATATATTCCTTTTTATGAAAGATCACCCCTTCCTTTGCTCTCTCAATTTTTCTCTCTCATTGGTTTGGTTTTATTAACCTTCTTCTTCTTCTTCTTCTTCTTCTTCTTCTTCTTCTTCTTCTTCTTCTTCTTCTTCTTCTTCTTCTTCTTCTCTTCTTCTTCTTCTTCTTCTTCTTCTTCTTCTTCTTCTTCTTCTTCTTCTTCTTCTTCTTCTTCTTCTTCTTCTTCTTCTTCTTCTTCTTCTCTTCTTCTTCTTCTTCTTCTTCTTCTTCTTCTTCTTCTTTTCCTTCCTCCTCCTCCTCCTCCTCCTCCTCCTCCTCCTCCCTCCTCCTCCTCCTCCTCCTCCTCCTCCTCCTCCTCCTCCTCCTCCTCCTCCTCCTCCTCCTCCTCCTCCTCCTCCTCCTCGTCCTCCTCCTCCTCCTCCTCCTCCTCCTCCTCCTCCTCCTCCTCCTCCTCCTCCTCCTCCTCCTCCTCCTCCTCCTCCTCCTCCTCCTCCTCCTTCTTCTTCTTCTTCTTCTTCTTCTTCTTCTTCTTCTTCTTCTTCTTCTTCTTCTTCTTCTTCTTCGTCTGTTACTATTATTATTGTTGTTGTTGTGCTGTGGAGGTTTTAGTTACATTCATGTGGTAGTGATTACATTTCTTTTGTCTTTGTTTTTGTTTTAGTCAGTAATGAGGCTTGATCCCAGGGCCTGGACATTGTCTTTGAGCTCTTTTGCTAAAGAATGGCACTCATATTGAGCCACAGCTCTACTTCCCTGAGGACATTTCTTTTTGGACAATATCATCCTTTTCCTTCATCTCTTCCAGTTTTCCCGTCCTTCCACACAAACAAGTTCCATAGGTCATTTTCAAAATAGTACCAATTGAATACCGCTATTTCACATGTTTATCCTTTGTCCCTCCTCTTCTATGACCCCTTTAACTTCTCAGAGATAAATTTTTAAAAAATGACAAAAATGAAAAGTGTAAGAAAAACACCATCTTGTGTCTGTTTCCTGGTCACTGGTTATTTTTGAGATAGGGTGTGTGTGTGTGTGTGTGTGTGTGTGTGTGTGTGTGTGTGTGTGTGAATACTGGGGCTTAAACTCCGAGAGCTGACGTTAGCTTTCTTACTGAAGGGTAAAAGAATACGACTTGAACCAACTTCCACTTCTTGGTTTTGAATGGTTAATTGGAGAGCAAGTATCACAGGTTGTTCCTACCTAGTCTAGCTTCAATTCACTTTCCTCAGATCTCAGATTTCTAAATAGCTAGACTTACAGGTGTGAGCCACTGGTGGTGCTTGGCCTACCTTCTTTTCATTAAGTAGTTGAAATATAAAAGACAATTGAAATCATAGTAAAAATGAAATCAATTTAACTTTCCAAGCTTCAATAACTTTTAATATTTTGTCACATTTGATTTGTACAGAAAAACTTTTTTTTTGTAAATGCTCCTACAATTTGGTTTTCATCTGGGTTTTTTCCTCATGATGAACTTAATTTTATATAGCTTTTTACCTACTAAATATTGATGAAAATATGCCCAGAGGGCATTAATGACCTTCTTTTGGCTTTCATAAGGAAATGGTGGAAGCTAACACTTGTTGTGATAAATTCGTCTGCAGGACCCCACATTCTTAGCCAGAAGACAGTAGTGCCTGTTACAAATCATATATATCTGACAAAACCCTGACTCAGGCCATGTTACCACCTTCCTCTATGTCCTCTTCGAATGCAATCCTGACTCTCCAGTGGCCATGACAAAGCCCTGCTGGGAGTTCTCAGTACACAGCCAAGGTCACCAGTCAGGTGTGGCAGCTACAGTATGATGGGAGACTGGTGACTGCTTCCTACGATGGAACAACACACGGAATGTTAGGTCCTTAAGCTGTCATCAGTCCTGAATGCTCCTCATTGAGCATTCGATCCTAAGAGTTAAGGAGACATCACTCTCTCTTCCTTGTGCCAGTTGTGGACCTGTATTTCTTCTGCTGCTGTCATCTTCTGTGGAAAGAAATGATCTGAGCTCTATAAGTCATTTTGCTTATTCTAGGCCATTAGTTTAAGGCTGGCTTTTATACTTAGACAAAAAGAAATACAGTGATAAAAAAATAGCAAATAAAATTTTTTCTAGTCTATTTATTACCAAAATATGTTTTCAAATTCTACCAATAATTCTTAATCATAAGAGCCACTTAATTAGCAGTCACAGTCTCAAACTTCTAAATTCCTCAGTGAGCTGTGGGAGAGAAACCACAGTGAGTGTTAGGGGTCCTCCAGTCTAACTTCTTCGCCAGGGAGGAGTGCTTCTATGCTAGGCCTCCAAATTGAACAACGAATACTTCTTATACCTCACATTACATGTCCAAGCTATACATACCAAAGAAAGCGAAGAACAAGACATTAGTCTGACTTGGGAACAACACAGATCACAAACATAAATTATAAGGAAACAGAAATGAAATTTTCCTTTACTCATATAATACAATAAAAAGAGCTACTTTTCTTATTATCACTTAATTGTGGTTATATGTACTTAGTACTAGCTTCTTAAAAGTCCCCAAACACTCTTTGACATGAACTCAGTAGTTCCATTGGTATCAGATTGAGATTTTATGGGAAAAACACTTTTTTAATTTTTATATTTCTAAAAATATATTTTATAATAGAGATGCTGTACAGAGGGGTTACATTTACATGAGTTAGTTACATTTCTCATTGAACATTGTTACCCACTTCAGTTTTTTTCTCCCTTTGTCCCTTCCACCCACTGCCCCTCTCCCACCATTACATTGTAAAGTTAATTTCCACCATAGTGTCCTGTGAGTATCATTGTTGCAATGGTTCACCTTTTGTACTTCTTTCAGCAATTTGGTATTTCCCTTCCCTTTCCCCAATCAAATAAATGCACATACTGGATGCAGGGTACCAGAATCAAAGACAGGAATTGCCATGGATAAAACATAGGAAAAGAAAAATGACATAAAGTAAGAAGAAAGAACTAGCTGCGGTACATTGGCTACATCAAGCTTGACAATTAAACAAAAGAAGACCTGCTGTTTCTATGTCTTGGTGTTCATTTCAATTAGCATCATTTTGTATGGTCATATATATGTTGATAACTCCTGAGCTATTATGATCCACTTTCAGGAGTAACAGGCTAATGCTAATCATTGCAAATGAGGGAAATCATAGAGCTCATGTTGCTTTTGGCCTGGCTTGCTTCACTTAATATGATTTTTTCCCAAGTCTTTCCATTTTCTTACAAAAGGGACTCTCTCATTCTTTCTGATAGAAGCATAAAATTCCATTGTGTAAATGTACCACATTTTCTTGATTCATTCATCTATTGATTCATCTATTGAGTCAAATGTGTTGGATCTGTATCTTAGCTAAGGTAAACAATGATGAAATGAACATAGTTGTGCTGGTAGCTTATTGTGCCTTAGTTTGAGATCATTTGGATAAATGCTGAGGAGTAGGATTGTTGGATCTGTAGTAGGAAGACCCCTACTCAGGCAGGCCAGATCACCTATTCGTCCAGAGTGACAGAGCCCACAGCAACAAAGTTGTTAACAAAGAAGCGACTTTATTAAGAAGGCTCCTACACTGACTGGTCAGGGCCGCAGCACAGGCTTGGGAGCTGGTACTGTGACCCCTAGGGGCCCATGTACTTTGTTTTTTAAAGGCAAAATTCAGGAGGCCAAACCTGGTCATGCAGGTAACCAATGAGATTGACACACATACAAAAGATTGCACAGTCATACTAGATCACATGGAGGTGGCCAATGAGGTTACAGTTTGTCACATAATGGCTATTTAAACCCGCCTATAACTTTTAGTTTAAATGACTCACTAATTCAGTGGGTAAGGTGAAGTATGCGCAAAAGGCGGAGTTTACGGTAAGAATACACAAAGGAGGAGTTTAGTGGAGTTTACCATAAGCACGTGAAAAAAGTGCAGTTTACGGTAAACTCGGTAAGCTCGAGATGTTGCCAGTAGGAGCCAGTTTACAATCTATCTGTTTTATTGGTCAGTCTGTAACAGAACAATCAAGGTGACTTAGGTTGTTAAGGGGAGGGGACATAGGGCAATTCTGTCCATTCCAGGAACTGGGCTGGTTGGAACCAAGTTCTAGTAAACCTTGATTAAAGGTTTTTCTTCTTCTAAAATTCCTAAAACAAAGGCGAAGCCATGAAAGAAACTGTACCAGCTCAAGTCTCCTCTCAGGACCTACTTCACGTCTTAGGGGAGTTCTATGTTTAGTCTTTTGAGGAACCTCCATTCTGCCTTCCGGAGTGGTTGAACCAGCTTACATTCCTACCATCAGTTTTGTGTGTTTCCATTTAGCCACATCCACACCCACATCTGTTATTATTTGCTCTCTTGATAATGGCCATTCTAACTGGGGTAAGGGGCATCAAAATGTGGTTTGGGTTTTGATTTGCATTTCTTTTATGACAAGTGATGCTGAGCATCCCCCTTCTCTTTCTGAGAGGCCACACTACTACAGGTTTGTAGTGTCTCAACAGAGGCATAGAAAATTATAATATTGTGTGCTTTTGGTTGTACATTCACTTCACTTGGCGCTTCCAATGACTCTTAAACTTATAGTAAAGGTTTATACTATTTCCCTTACTGAAAAAAAAAAAACACTGATTTTCAAAAAACATAGGAAAAAAACCCTTTGTCAGTGGTCCCAGTGAATACTAAGGAAGATTCTTTACTGGGAAATTTTATTTGGTTGCTCGTTTGTTACATCACTTAAACACATGTTGAATTTGGGGTTTCCCCACCAAATCTTCAACAAACCAGAAACTATGTTGCCTCATTGGATTTTGCTACAAAAGTTACAAAATATTTTGACATATATTTGATTTGGTGTTTTGGGTTTTTTTTTTTACTTTTGGAGGGCTAGTGGGCCAGTACTCAGGCTTGAACTGAGGGTCTGGAGCTCTTGCTTAGGTTATTTTACTCAATGCTGTCACTGTGCCACTCAAACCACATCTGCACTTCTGGTTTTATGCTACTTAATTGAATATAAGAATCTTGAGGATTTATTAGCTTGGGTTGGCATTAAACTGTGATCCTCAGATCCTACCCTCCTGAGCATCTAAGATTACAAGAATGAGCCAGAACCTGGATATATTGTGCTCCCTATGAAACCTAAACAATGGCACACAATTCTGAAGCATGTGTTTATGGTTATGTATTTCAAAATTAGTTAGAAAAATATAGACCTTTATGTGTATGTGTGAATGTCCTGAGGGAAATGAGGATGTATCTGCTGATTTTGAGGAAAGATTTAACCTGGAGCATTTAACAGACTGAGCTACACTCTACAGAATGCTTGAGACTAAAAGTGAGGTAAATGATGTCATCATTCCATTCATCTACATCCCTTACTAACATATGCATATACTGTGGTGTTGTCATGAGTATTTTGTGTATGAGAGCCAGTACTGAGGCTTGAATTCAGGACCTAGATACTGTCCCTTAGCATTTCTTGTGATTCTAATACTCTACTTTTTGAAGCACAGCTCAGCTTTCTTCATTTACTCTTTAATTGGAGATAGAAGTCTTTTTTGCTCAGTTTTCTTTGAACTGAGTTTCTCATATCTCAGGGTCTTGAGTAGCTAGTTTTATAGACCTGAGCTTCCAGTGTTTAGCTTTTCATTATTACTTTCACAAGCTACATGCTCAAACACATTCCTTGCATTCAAAAATTTCACTGTTCAGGCTGACTCACAAGTTGTGAGGAACCATGGTGGAGTGGATAAGTTACCAAATGGGCTTTTAGCCGCATTAACATCATTCTTGTCAGTAACTTTCCTTTAAGTGAGTAAGTACATATTTCCACTTTCACTCTGACATTTTAACTGGAACTCATGAAATGTTTTTGATATACCTTTTAAATGCTATCTCCCAAACAGGAGATATTATTTGAATGTTTTTGATAATATTTCAGATGGGGGTGGTCTTGTGTGTCTGGATGTCTGTGGACAGAGGCCATCCAGCTGGGATTCAGGCACAGAGCTGACGCTTCCTGTCTGCTGGTTGCAGAGAGGAAGGTTTTCTTCCTGGCCAGGCTTTGAATTGAGATCCTTTCATCTTAAACTTCTAAGTAGCTAGGATAACAAGCATGAACCACCACCAACTGGCTTGTTTTAGAAGCATTAATTGTGTTTCATTCATTGCTTTTTTCCTGGAAGGTTGATCTAGAGAGGCTGCTTGTACCTCATGATAAGGTGATTTGAATAATACCCTTTGCCTCTGGCATTTCTGAAACCCATTTCCTCAGTCAAATGAATTTGTTGTAAAGCCAATAGCAGTTTCCTTCTTAGGTGTTAGGTAGCTTATTTAAATCTCTTATACTTTCATTTGGTAAAGCAATCAGGACGTTTCTGTAAAACCCTACTTCTTGAGAGTATTATAGTTAGAAGGTATAATGTGCACACTTTCATATAGTCTCGCATTTTATAAACATATGTTACAAGATTGGGTGGAAGAATGACTATTGAATTAACTTGATAACCACTGTAGAATTTTTAAGCCTTAATGCTTATTAACTCAAAGGAGGATTAAAAACATTCAGAATAGTAGAAGGTGGCTATTACTCATTTGATGTATGTGGAAAGATGATCAGAATTCTGATTAATAAAATATATCTTCAAATTTCCAGTGGTAGAATGCTATGCTAACTAGGAGGACACAGTAGTGATGCCAAGGCTTTGAAAGCTGGTAATGCAGCAAAATATCAGGGGCGAGAATTTGCTAAGGATAAAATTTCCAAGGCTCATACAAAATATATTGAATTAGAATGCTAAGTGATGAATGACAGCACCAAATTTTATTTGTTGGCTTCTTTGTTTTGGAAGTCCTGTGATTTGGACCTAGGGCCTGGGTGCTGTCCTTTAGTTTTTTCCTGAAGGCAAGTGCTCTACCAGTTGAACCACAGCTTCATGTCCATATTTCTGGTAGTTAATTGGAAATCAGTCTTACCAAACTTCTTTCTTGCAATTGCTTCAAACCTGATCCTCAGATATCAGCCAACTGAGTAACTAGGATTCCAGTTGTGAGTCACCAGAGCCCAGCTAGAATCACATTTTAAAAGTATTCTTTACTGAATCAGATGTGTCTGACTACTATTGTAGCACTTTGGTTCCAGTGGGTTGTTAGATTTAAACTAAAATCAGAACTTTTCTACTTGTAACCGGCAGCATGCAATATCTATCTAATTTATACCTATCTTCATTTTGGATCTTTTTCTTCTTTGTACCTTTCCATTCTTACTTCACAAGCAAGCATGTCAGTGCTGTTTTCCTTTTCTGAACCAAATCAGCTCCATTCCCATCAATGGGCGATGTATTTGCTGTCCTTACTGTCTGGAGTACCTGCTCCTAGATAATTGCCTAGATATTGGCTCTCATATCAACATCCCCAATATGAAGTTGTTGCCACAAAATCACCAATTTCATGTCGCTGATTTATGGAAATTATCATTATGATTTCTGGTTTTCTTTACCTCATGAAATTGCTGAGGAGAGAGCCACATTCACTTCTGTTTCTCCAACACCTGTAATAGTGCCTAGTCCTTAGTGCTCAGGGGCCTTACATGGAGATCAGCCTTCCCCAGCTCAATTTATCCTAGCTTCTGGTCAGGACAGCTGTTCAAGCTGAAGTTTAGTGGCTAGTATTAATTCTGTCTAATTCTTTGTGCCTTGTGCTGTTGTTAAGCCCACTTTAGAGCAAAATCAGTGCCTGAGACCTATTTGCTGTTATGGCAAAGATGACTATGACATTGTAAAAGTTATGGCCATTGTATTGTGAAGCTGTGTGAGGACACTAACCCTCACACAATTTCCCCAAGATATGTGTCTCCTTTGCCCAGGAGTGCATTCAACAATTCAACAACCAAACTATCACCCAGTTCCTGATAAACTCAGAGTATGTTTCCATTTCCTTAAAAAAAATTTCAAGACATGCCTTTGATAATTTGTCAATGAATTACTGAAACAGAGTATATAATTTTATGTATTTGTAAGTCTTTGACCATCTCTCTTGAGCCCTTGGCATATTTCTATGTGTTTGCATCTTGGGAAGGGAAATAAGGTTTAATTCAGTATGGTCAGAGACTACAGTTTGGAACCTTTTGGAGGGAATGCCAACTTTCCATCTGATGTTCTACAAATTGCCATGTTGATACAGGTACTGAGTAGACTGTCATAAGATAAGAGGCTTTTCCTGATTTCTACTGACTTTCCTCTGGGGTCAGGGGGTGTGATCCCACTGCCTATGTGTTTATTTGCTACATTGGAGGGACCAGACCTCCTCTGAAAATCTACGACTTGGTTGTAAGAGATACTAAATCTCAGAACCCAGCTTCCCACATCACTAGGATTACAGGACTGAGTCTCACGGACTCAACTTTTTTATACATGCTATAGTCAGTTTCATTACATTTACTTTCATTTTATTCACATCATAGACAGATATATACAAATATATGTATATTTTTATTCATCTATTTATAATCAGTGTTATATCTAGAAGCACAAATATATTCTTATAATTATAATCAAATTATATTACTACTTTCCCCAATAATATTTACACTAATATTTTGTGCAAAAAACTCTTCTAAAATTTAATTGCCATTGTAGTTGGAAAAATAATATTCAGTCTTATATATTATGTAATATACTATATATAACATCAAGAATATAACATGTATTTACATATAACTGATTTAAATGTGGAGTATTTTTTCTTGCTGATTTTGTATTTGTTCATCTATATAAACCTTCTTTTTCCTATTGATTATGACTTTTGCTTTCCAGCATACATATTTTCTATATATTTTCTCAAATATTTTCAGCCCTAAGTAGACTTTTTTATAATATTGGAGCCAAATTTTTCTTCCATATTTGTCCAAAGCACAATGAAGTCGTATTCAAATTCGTACTCACTGTTGGAAGAGAGCCCACATACCACTATATGTATTGTGGCATTTGTCCCATTTGACAGGATAGCTTTATAGGACATCTGATATGCTATGTACTAGACCTTTTATAGCCACCTTATGACCCCATGCAGGCCTGGCCTGGCTTCCTTGCCACTCCCTGTGCATTTAACATTTCCCATTATATCCAGTAGGCTCTCTAATACAGCCCCCTGTCTTTCTGTGTTCCCCTCCCAGAACACATATGCACAATGTTTCAGATTGTAGGATTAAAAAGAAATATATTTAGGATTCATGAATTTTAGAATATGTCAAAAATATTATTTTAATAAAGTTAAAAAAATAAATAGGATGAAACTTTTATAACAATCAGGACATAAAGAAAAATAAGGATTGTCTCAGGAAAAGGAGAAGGAACCAGAAATTCTCCCTCAGAGTCCACAAAGAGATCTTCTTCATCATTAAAGACAGGATCTTCTTCCTGAGTCCAGGTAGGGACAGATTCTAATTTCTCAATTGGAAATTGAATCCCCTGCAAGAGGTCAGATTGGTCTGGGTATTGTGAGGAAAGATTCCCTTTCCTCAACTGAATCTAGATTTTGGACCTCACTCATTGGTTTTCCTGAACATAGACTGGGGTCATTTTCCATTAGCACACATTTACCCTGCACACTAAGACATGTTTTTTTCACTGGCTTGGTGGTGATCTAGTTGGATTGTGTACATCAATTGAAGATATTCAGGATCGTCTTCATCCTTGGTGTTATGTGCAGGTACGCCTGCATCACATGTGGGGTTCAGAACCAGTGGGATGTCCACAGGACTCAAAACCTACTTGGGCCTTTCTTCAAATTGAAAAAAAAAACCTCCATGTTCACATGCTTTCTGGAGATCTTCCAATCTCCATCAGTCACCATAGACGACATCACTTCTTTATCTGGAGTTCTGCAGGAGCTGCTTTACAGTGATGCAAACCTGAGAATGGAAATAGGTACAGAAATCTTAGAGTAGACCCTAGAAGTTAAGGTGTGACTAAACTTCTGAGGATCCAATGGAAGAAGCTGTAGAATTTGAGTTTGGATTGAACACTGATTAGAATGCAGGGTGTTTCTAATGAGTGACTACTTCCAAGTTCTTTCAAAAGGAGAACAGATTATACCTGGCATAGAATATCCATAAAAGGACATTTTGCCAAACTAAGGAGTACTAAGGTCTCATGACCAGTTGGGCCCATCCCTAGAGACCCAGGTTCCATCCCTCCTCACGAGCCCTGAGGCATCTAAACAAGTTCTTCCTCTTTTGCTTGGTCTCATGGGTCATGGGTTCCTCCAGCTGGTCCAGAAGAATATGTAAACAGAAGAGCAGGTCTGAAGAGACCATGTTGATCTTGACATTCTGTGTAAGTTCGTTTAGGGTGTCATGGTTCTTAGGCACATAGAAATCATCAGGGTAGAAGTCCATCCACATAGGGAGGATAGAACAAACAATGCGGTGGGAAGATTGGTGACAAGGAAAATGAAAGCCCACCCTCTCCATCCTGAACCTTGTACTATAGCCTCTTTCTGGCAGGACTTGCATGTTGGGAAGTGCGAAGAGACTCCTGCAAGCAGGATGCTCCTCACAACCCACTTCTAGAAATTTCTCAAATATAATCTTAAAAATTTCTCCCTGTGATAGGAAGAGAAAGTTGTTTCCCCAATGGATCTGACTTGTTATATACAGCTCTCCCTGGCATCCATGAAAGTCCAAAACCACAACCACATCCAGAACTGTGTAATCTGCTATCCGCTGACGTGCCAAACCTCAACCCTCTGATGAAAATAACAACTGGTGTGCAAAGAAGAAAATTGACTTTGATTCAGAAACGTCAAAGGTACCAAGTTTCAAAGGACAAAATTTCTCTTTGAGCCAATGTCCACTTACTTTTTCACTTGCTCATCTTCCTCCCAGTTACGGTAGAAGGATCTGTACCAATGGGAGAAGGAAGTTAACTCTTTGCTTCTCCTTTTCTGAACAGGACACACATGGGACTGTCTAAGTCACAAATGGTAAACATGACAGACAAAAAGTGAAGGTATGTCTATACAATTTCATGGAAATACTGTGAGTATGCTTATATACATCTTTCCAAATAACTGCAGAATGGCTCATGCCTCTAACCTTAGTAATCAGGAGGGTGAGATGTGAGGATCAGATTGAACTCAGTTTGAACCCAATCTAGTTTATAAAATCTAAAGACACGTATCTTCATTTAACCAGCCAAAGGCCAGAACTGGAGTTGGGGCTCAATTGGTAGAGTGCTACGAAGGTTACAGAACTCAGGCCCCAAATTCAAGTTCAAGTTGCATCCTTTCTTCTGTATATTCCTTCAAGGCCTCCAAGATAGTGATTTCCTAGGTGAGGGTGGATGTTGGATGAGACTGGCTCATTCCTTTAGTCCTATTCTTTCAGCAAGAAAATCATTAAGGCTCCACTAGCTTATGAGGCAAATGAAATGTTCTGGCAGCCCACTCCTAAGGAATTAGTCGAAGAATGCTCTTCTTTGTCTCAAGCCAAGCTCCTTTGATAAGACCCCAGTGAAACAGTCTCAGAGAGGTACCAATTATTCCAATATTCTGGAGGGGGTCTCATCAGTCTTGGGTTTGAAGGAGGAAATCTCACTTTTTTTTGTCAGTCGTGGGGCTTGAACTCTGGGTTTGGATGTTATCCCTCAGCCTTCAACTCAATGTGAGCATTCTACCAGTTGAGCCACAGCACCACTTCCGGTTTTCTAGTGGTTTATTGGAGATAAGAGTCTCATGGACTTTCCTGTCCAGGCTGGCTTTGAACCTTGATCCTCAGATCTCAGCATCCTGAGTAGCTAGGATTGCAGGTGTGGGCAACTGGCACCCAGCTTAGGAACACTCACCTTTTAAACAGAATATCCAGCAACTGCTCTATTGTCCCCACTTTCTATAGTGGTGGAGGAAGTTTCCAACATAGAAGAGATCACCTTTCTGGTAGGCAGGGACCAGGTCCATTACCAGAATTTCCAGCAAACCTGAGTCCAGGCACCATATATTATAAGGCATATTCAGGGTTTGGGCTGACTCATTGTCACACTGAGGTGGTAAAAAAGAATGGACCTTTGAAACATGGAAATGGGAGTACACTTAAATTGAGTAATTGTAATAGAGTGGATTGAAAACTACACAGTAAATATTTTCTCAGTCTACTCATATAAAAGCACACAAGAAGAAGGTTAACTTTGCCTGAGTTGCCTTGTGTTTCCCTTGGTTTCTTCTTATAACAAGGCCTGAGACATTGGTTTCGTGGTTTAGCACTGATCCAATGTCTGCAGCATCGAGTGAGGCACTCACACCACTCATACCTGAGACCTGAATCTCTTGAACTTTGAAAACAACACAGGAGCATCTTTCTTGTTCCTGAGCCACAGGCCAAGTGAGCTGGCTTGAGTTGACTTTTAGTTACAGTTGCTTGGCTCTCAGAGTTCCATATTCTATTCAATTATGAGGGAGGTAGTGTCATCTCTCAGAGCCTAATCATCTAAGCTACTTGCTCACATAAGACCATCCTAAAGACAAACTGTAGGCTGAAATCTCCCTCCCACATCACTCTATACACATGTGGATATTGTCAAATCCCAACATCCTCAGCTAGGCCTAGATAAAGGCATGGTCTCAGCCTCAAAGAGCCCTTCCTTGCTCAGCCTTATTTGTCACTATTCTTCTCATCCTGCACAATCATTTTGCCTCTCAGGGCCCTCTCAGCCTGCCATGTGCTTCTTGCATGTATTTTTGACAACCACTTCCTAGGACATTGTTAGGTTTTTTATTTCCTAATCTTCTGTTTGCTCTTGAAGGCTCTGTGTGCTGTCACCTGGAAAAAAGGTAAGTACCTAGAGGTGGGAAAATAAAAAAAGTATTGAAAAACAAACATTATACATTTAGTCAAACATTTTGTATGACAGAAGAGCATTTTTGAAACTTTTATTATATTTTATGAATGAGGGGAAGGGGAGAAGGGAAGAGGTGCTGCGTTGTCTTCTCATAATTCAATGGTTATTATTTTAAAATACTATATTTGAAGGAACGTAATATTTAAAGAACTGTACTCCTGTTCTTTTTATAAGCTAGTCGTTTATAAAGCATTCCTCACTAAAGTCTTGTCATTGTGTCCCATGAACTATCCTCCTCCTTCAAAATAATCAAGTAAAACCCTTCACAAATAAGTGGGATGTTGTCCAATATCTGAATAAGAATTTAAGAGACAACATTGCCTGCCATTTTGTGCGTGTACATGTGTGTGTGTGTGGGGGGGGGGGGGGTGAACGTGTGTCTGTGCATAAAGGTATTTTAGGATTTGAACAAGGACTATATGACAATCCCGAGGATCTTTCCCTTCAATGTAGTGCTCTACCAATTGTGCCAAAGTTCCACTGCAAGTTTTTTGTAGTGAGCTGGAGAGGAGAGAGCCTCCAAAACCTGGTGATAAAACATTGTTACTGGAGGTAGTGGGGTTGCATGTTTCAGTCCAGCTTCACAACACTCAATATCATAAAACAACAACAGCAAAACCCAATATCAAAATACAATAATAAGATGTAATTAGAATAAAATTTAGTGATATAGTCTGCTAGCATAACTTTCATGAAACCTTGGTTGTAATGATTTAACAACACAAAACCAAATAAATTAGATAATATCAGTAGATTCTACTAATTTTTTAATTCCATCTTAATAAGAGGGAACAAGAAAACATTCATACTCATAAGGAGAATGTAAAAATGATAAAAGATGGCAGATTATGAAATAGGAACTTCTACACTGCAGGAAAATTATTGTCATGGTTAATATATGGTGGTACTGTTATGGTGAATATATGGCAATGTTCTTCAGAACAGCAATAGATAAATATATATTTACTGCTCATAGTTTAACTTGTCTATCTCTATCAACTTCCCGTCTCCAAGTGCACATTATCAATGCATTCATGTTTATGGTATATTCCAAAAAATAACTATCAGAGGCAGGAGAGACCAAAATATATTAGCTTCAAGGTGTTAGGAGATAAACTTGATAATTATATTGACTATTTTATATATTAAACATGTAGTCTGTTATCATTGTATCTCTAATTATGTACAAACACTATTTCAAAGTGAAACGAAATACAACAAGGTTTTAAAGGCATATGCCTGTAAAGCTAGCTATTTGGGGCATCACTTCAAGACCAGTGCAGTTTTACCTGCAATGCTCCACAACCCCTGGCTCTGTGTGATGGAATAAGTCTACCATCCCAGGTCCATGGGGGGCTTAGAGCAGGAGGATTTCAATTCCTTGCCATACTGGGCAAGAACGTCCACATGGCTCCATCTCAACCAAAGAAGGTTCAACACTCACCCACCTAAGTGAAAATAAAAATACGAGCATTGTATTATAAGAAACAAACAATATTAAAACATGCCAATACAAACCATCATGAACAACACGCACCTAGTGTTTGTTTCTCATGCCTGTAATCTTAACTATAGCTAGGATTATATATGTGAGCCAGAGGCACTAGGCAGTTCATTATTTTAAAAATTACTATTTGAGTGTCTGCTTTGACTCCGAGGTCTTTGATCCATTTGGAGTTGATTCTCGTGCAGGGATCTAGCTTTAGACTTCTACAAGTAGATAACCAATTTTGCCAGCACCATTTACTGAAAAGGCTTTCTTCCATTCTATTTTTGTAGCCTTATTATAGAAAATTAGATGGCTATAGGTCTGTAGGTTCATTTCTGGGATATCAATTCTATTCCATTAGAACTGAGGTCTGTTCTTGTGCCAGAAAAAGCTGTTTTGATTACTATGGCTTTGTAGTAGAGTTTGAAATTTGGTATTGATATTCCTCTAGCACCGTTCATTCTATTAAGGATCATTTTTGCTATTCAGTGTCTTATTGTTCCATATGAATTTTTGGACTTCTTCTTCTATTCCCTTGAAGAATAAGTTTGGAATATTGATAGTTATCGCATTGAATTTGTAGATAGCCTTGGGAAGTATTGATATTTTCACGATGTTGAACCTTCTACTCCAGGAGCATGGGAAGTTTTGCCACTTTCTAAGTTCTGTTTTGATTTCCTTTTTCAGGTTTTTAAAGTTTTCATCGAGGTCCTTCATTTTGTTGGTTAATTCCTAGGTATATTGTTTTCGGTGGGATGTTATGAATGGAGTTGCTTTCCTGATTTCAGTCATGCTTTTCTCATTGTTGGCATACAGAAAAGCCATTGAATTTGAGGTTTAGTTTTATACCCTGCCACTTTGCCAAAGTTTTGAATCAGCTGAGTAATTTTGGATTGGAGTCCGTGAATAGGAGAAACTATAGGTCTCCTTGGCACAGGCCGAAATTTTCTTAATAGAGACCCAGAAACACAACAAATCAAAGAAAGGTTGGACAAATGGGTTGCATAAAATTGCAGAGATTCTGCATGGCCAAGAGCATAGCTAGCAAGATTAACAGAAAGCACATGGATTGGGAGAAGATCTTCACTAGCCATACAATGGACAAGGGTCTCATATCTAAAATATACCTGGAACTCAAAAAATTAAATCCCCCAACAACAAGTTCTCAAAGAAAAAACTGTCCAATAAATAAGTGGGCTAAAGACTTAAAGAGAAATTTCTCTGAAGAGGAAAGAAGGATGGCCAATAGACACATGAAGCAATGCTCAACCTCCCTAGCCATAACAGAAATGCAAATCAAAACAACATTGAGATAATACCTCACCCCAGTGAAAATGGCTATAATCAAGAACTCTACTAACAACAGATGCTGGAGGGGATGTGGACAGAAGGGAATCTTACTGCATTGTTGGTGGGAGGGTAAATTTGTTAAACTACTATGGAAAGCAGTATGGATGTTCCTCAAAAGACTCCACATAGAGCTCCCCTATGACCAAGCATTCCCACTTTTGGACATTTACCCAAATGATAACAAACAAGACCACATTATAGCTACCATCACGACTATGTGTATTGCAGTCTTATTTACCATAGCTAAGGGATGGAACCAACCCAGATGCCCCTCAGTATTTGAATGGATCAAGAAATTGTGGTATATATACACAATGGAATTCTATGCCTCCACCAGAAGGGATGATATTTCCCCATTTGTTAGGAAATGGAAAGCCTTGGAAAAAAATTATATTAAGTGAAGTAAGCCAGGCCCAAAGAAACATAAGTTCCATGATTTCCCTTATTTGCTATAACTGGTATATGTCTGAGACAAGCAGAAATGATTAGATAAGTTGATATTAGGTGAAATATACCCCAAGATAAGGATTCATATGCTTTTTTTTCCCTTGCGATAGTTTGTAACATATTTCTAAGATTATTTCTTTGTTGCTTTTTATGTCCTTCCTCCACGGTATAACCTTTGCTTACACTTTATTTGATGTTTGTATAATTTCTGGGGGGAAGGGAAAAATAATTGTTAAATAAGGTACAGGTGGACCCATTACAACAATGAGATTGATGTACAAGACATTTTGTCAAAAAACGAATTTTACAACTTTAACCAGGGGTGGTGGGGAGTGGGGAGTGGGAAGTGGGGATGTGTGGGGTGGGAGATAAGAAGTGATGGGAATGGGAAACAAAGAAGGGGCAACAATGCTTGATAAGATCTATTACCTTACCAATGTAATTGTCACCCCTCTGTACGGTATTTTCACAATAACAGCAACAACAACAACAACAACAACAATAATAATAATAAAAGATGATTTGAAGCCAGGTACCAGTGGCTCATGTTTGTAATCCCAGTTACTCATGAGGCTTAGATGTAAGGATCGTAGTTCAAGAAGTGGCTCCCTGGCTCAATTCTTAGAGTGCTGACTAACTTGAGTACAGCGTCTCAGGGACAGTGTCCAGGCCCTGAATTCAAGCACCACAACTGACATAAATAAACATTTAAATGTCTGAATTGCTTGTGAATTAAAATGACAGCGGTGGTATAACATTAAACAGTCTACCACAGATATCATTTTATTTGTGGTTAGAAAAAGTAGCAACACTTGAATAAAGAATTTTTTTTCATAAACTAGGGCTGATTGGTCTTTAATTAAAGGAAATTGCTGGACTCATACATAGTATTTTTTGGTTGCTTTTTGTTCTGTTTTTATAACAGGATGAGAAACCTTATTTCCGCCAATGGTCATTCGGATATGTCTAACATCATTCACAGGCCATGCAAAATTAACAGAGAAGACAGGACACAGTCAACTGGCAATAAATTTTCTTTTCTTTATGCCATGTTCCAAATGATTTGTTTAGCTTATATGTCTCTATGGCCGACTCCTGCAATCCTCAAAATACAAGCATGTTCCACCAATTCAGATTTGAGCCAGGCGATATGTAGTATTAGTGCCAATAGTTGAGGAAAATTGTAACACAACTAGGGAAGAAAGAAACCAACACGTTTGTAGCTGGACACTGGAGACTCAGGCCTATAACCCTATCTACTCAGGAGGCTGATGATCAGAGTTCAAAACCAGCTGGAGTGAGAAAATTTGTGACTCTTCTCTCCAATTAACTACTAAACAGCCATAAAGGAAGCTGGGGCTTCAGAGATAGAGTAGCCTTGATTACAAACAGTCGGGGGCAGCACCTAGTGCTGAGCTGAAGGTCAGGCACAAACACAAAAAATCAACAACAACAAAAAACAGAAACTAGGAGAAAGCTCAGGAAAGGATGGCATTGTCTACAAGACAAATGTACACATTACATGAATTGTGAAATTGTAACCTCACTGTACACTCCTTAGTAACAATTACATTTAAAAAATCTGACAAATCCCGAAGCCATGGGTACTTATGATGTGTATCTACTTCCCAAAATCACAAAGTCCCATCATCTGAGCTGGTAGCACAAGGGTTGTAGGCCAGGGTAATGAGAAAATATGAAGCTAGAGATCCTTTCAGATTATCCCACCCACTCTTCTATTACTTTAAGCAAAAAACAAAACAAAGGAAAGCAAACAAAACAGACTTTATGGTTAATTAAGCTGCTATTAAAGATTCCAGGCAGAATTATACTGTTAAACAATGAGTTAGTACATATGTTTTGTCGATACTAAACTTACATGTGTCACAAAAATATCCATGGATTTATAACTAGAAATTCTGAAGTGTTAAGTATATTAATTAGGTGAGTTTCATAAGATAGTCAATGAATAGAACACCACACGGAATTCAGTCTGGTAAAGTAGTTTATTTACTGAACTGCTGCCCATGCCATACATGGTTGAAAGGAGCTAACTCCTCAGGGAAAAGTTGCTGTTTGCTGAAAGGCCTCAACTCTACCCAGAACCTAGCCTCATCACAGCATCTCCAAACTAGAGGAAACAGCCATCTCCCTCTTTTGAGATACTCAAAACAGATCTCCCTCCCATTGAACTAACTTGGGAGGGGATCATAAAATCCTGGGTAAAGCAGAGAATTTTCTGCCTGCTCAAACAAACTGACTTAAGAAACCATCTAAGCCACAGGAAAATCAAACACCACAAGCATACCAGAGACTCCAACAAGAGACTAGTTACGTACACAAGGGAGATACAGGATATTCCCATTCCCCCCCAAAAAATCAAAGAGCATTTTTTGTACCTTTAATTTAAAAAATTCTATTTTTTTTAATTTTTAATATTAAAAATTTTTGTTTTCTATTAACTTTTTTTCTTCCTCTTATAACATTTATTTTAGGGGTATATGTGTGTGTACTTGTTTTTCTTTATAAAAATTTGTTTTTGTTTAGGTCTACTGAATTTTGACCCTTGTTTTCTTTCCTTCTCATTCTTTTCACTTTTTCTTCTCTTTCATTCTTCTTTCCATGACTTAATTGCTGTTCTGCTCATCTTCAGATAAACCCATAGTAGATTATTAGAACTTAACTCCCTTTTGTGTATACATTTAATCCAGAAATTTATTACTCAATTTAAAACCTCTTAGACTTAAATTCCTTAATAGGAGTACTAACACTTTATACCTATATAATATTTCAAGCATTTTTATTTTTGAGTTTTACAGGTCTCCTTTCTATCCCTCCCCTTCTCTTATCCTATCCAAAGTCTTCTCTGAATATTACATTTTCATTTTGCATGATTTGTAAATGTTGCACTTTTTAATTTTTAATTTTTATTTTTCTATTTTTTCTTGTCTTTTTTCTTTCTCTTTCTTCTTTTCCTCTCTCTCTCTCTATTATCATTCTATTGAACCTATTTCCCGCTTTGAGTCTAGGACTTAGTTAAGTTAACTCTCCCTCGGATTTTCCACATCCCTCTATTCTTATTTTTAACCACATTTCTCCCTAAACCTAATAATTTCTGTTTGCCAAATTCTTCTTTGCTGTTCGTAGCCCATTAATACATAGTTGATTGATGTTGAACAGATATATCTCTTTAGCTAGATTGTATCTGTAGACTTTTGACTGTGCAACTACAGGCTTTGGTTGATGCTTGCCTTAAAATAGTGTGCTAGCACAAAACTGGTTTTACTTTCATCGTAAATGGGCAGAGTAAGCCGGAAAAACACAAGAAAAATGGCAAGTCCGGTTATCTCAACTCTCACTCATAATAATCAGGGGACAGAACAGATAGTGAATAATCCATTGGAGAGTTCGCAAAAAGCTCAACAAACACTACTGGTAAACGTGATAAATGAAAAGATTGAAAACCTGCAAAGGACTCTGTATGAGCATGATAGGGAGAGAGGAGGTCAAACAAAGGTCAATGCAGGAATATCATGAGCATGAGGAAGCTACTCAAAGATTGATAAAGTAGTGGCATGAGCAGGCTGAGAACATTCAAAGAGAAAGTCAGGAATGGCATGAGTAGGCTGAAAATACTCAAAGAGAACTACAGGAATTGCGTGAACATGAAGAGGCTAATCAAAGAATAATGCAGAAATTGAGAGAGCAGGAAGAGAATACACAAAAATCACTAAAGGCATTCATAGAATCCATAAACAGAGAGCTGAAAGAAGTCAGGGAGACCACAAAGGGAACGCTGAATGGAACCAAACAGAAGAAATGGGAGTTCAAAGAAACCATAACCAATCAACTAAGTGATTTGTGAAAAAACACTGAACACCAAGTTAAGGAGGTAAAGAAGTTCATACAAGATCTAAAACAAAGCTCCAACATAAAATTTGAACCCATCAAAGCTGAACAACTCGAAGGAAAAGAAAAAACAAAGTAGAAAGTCTTGATCATAGGGTTAGACTATGCAGAAGATCAAATTTCGGGGATTGAACACAGCCTAGATATTGTAGAGAAAGAACATACAACAATCCAAGAAATATTATAGATCTATTCAACACTTGGAAGACACCATCAGAAGGCCTAATCTGAGGATAATGGATATAGAGGAGCACCTAAAGGCAGAAGTTAATGGTCTAGCAAATTTGTTTCACAAGATCCTAGCAGAGAACTTCCCAAACATGCAAAAAGATAAGCCTATTCATATACAAGAAGCTTTTAGACCTCCAAATAGACCAGACAAGAATAGCACATCCCACCATCACATTATAATCCACATAGGATCAATTCAGACCAGGGAAAACATCCTTAAAGCTGTCAAGAAGAAAAGATCCATAGCCTTTAAGCAAAACCAAATAGAATCACCTCAGATGTCTCAGCGGTGACAATGAAAACCACAAGAACCTGGAATGAGGTATGCAGGCCCTAAGGACAAACAACAATCAAACATGAATTCTGTACCCTGCTAAACTCTCCTCCATAACGAAGGTGAAATAAAAAACTTCCATAGCAAAGAAAAATTGAAACATATCTCCACCAAACCAGCCCTACAAAAATTCTTAAATGAATTAAAATACAAAAAAAAAAAACATGGAAAGTATCAACAAAACAAAGAGTTGGTTCTTTGAACAAATTAACAAAATTGACAGACCCTTAGCAAATCCTTATCAGAAAAAGAAGAGAACACACCCAAATAAATAAACTCAGAGATGAGAATGGAAACATCACCAGAGAAACAACCAAGATGCAGAACATTATAAGGGAATACTTCTCAAAACTTTATCTTAATAATTTTGAGAACTTGACAGAAATGGGCCTTTTCCTAGCAAATATCGAAATGCCAAAATTAAACCAAGATGAGTTAAACCATTTTAACAGGCCCATATCAAGAATTGAAATAGAAACAGCAATAAGAGATCTCCCACCTAAGAAAAGCCCAGGACCAGATGTTTTACAGTGGAATTCTACAAGGCCTTCAAAGCAGAGGTCACACCCATACTCCTCCAACTTTTCAATGAAATTAAAAGAGAAAGTTCACTACCGAACTCATTCTATGAAGACATCATAACCCTCATCCCAAAACCAGGCAGGGACTCATCAAAGAAAGAGAACTATAGACCCATTTTTTTTATGAACATTGATGCAAAACTTCTCAACAAAATTTTGTCCAATCGACTTCAACAATTCATCCAAAAAATCATACACCAAGATCAAACTGGATTCATTTCAGCGATGCAAAGCTGGTTCAATATACACAAAGGAATTAATATAATTCATCACATCAACAGGAGCAAGGATAAGAACCCCATGGTTATCTCAATACTGCAGAAAAAGCACTTCACAAGATCCAACACTCCTTTATGATGAAGGTTCTGGAAAAATTAGTAATCCATGTGACATTCCTCAATACACTAAAGGCTATATATAACAAACCTACAGCGAACATTATACTTAATGGTGAAAAACTAAAGCCATTGCCTCTTAACTCAGGAAGGAGACAAGGATATCCACTCTCTCCACTTCTCTTCAATCTAGTATTGGAATGCCTATCTACAGCAATAAGAAGAGATGCAAACATAAATGGGATCCGAGTAGGGAAAGAAGAAGTAAAACTCTTTCACTTTGCAGATGACAGGATCTTGTATTTAAAGAATCCCATAGACTCCACTCCCAATTACTCAAGCTGATTCAAACTTTGTCAAAGTAGTAGGGTATAAAATTAACGCGCAAAAACCAATGGCTTCTCTACATGCCAAAAATGAGATAAGTGTAGCTGAAATTAGGAAAGCAACTCCATTCAGAATAGCCCCACAAAAAATAAAATACCTAAGAAGTAACTTAACCATAGAAGTGAAGGACCTCTATGATGAAAAGTTTAAAAACCTGAGAAAGGAAATCAAAACAGAACTTAGAAAGTGGCAAAAACTCTCATGCTCCTGGATTGAAAGGATTAGCATGGTGAAAATGACAAAAGTGCCAAAGGCTATCTACAAATTCTATGCGATACCTATCAATATTCCAACATTATTCTTCAAGGAAATAGAAGAGTCAGTCCAAAAATCCATAATAAAAGACCCTGAATAGCAAAAACGACCCTAAACAGAAAGAACAGTGCTGGCAGAATAGCAATACCAAATTTCAAACTCGACTATAAAGCCATAATAATCAAAACAGCTTGGTACGGGTACAGGAACAGACCTCAGAGCCAATGGACTAGTAAGGCAAGCAACTCCCAAATTATTCATTGAAGAGATGAGTTGAAATTAATCATTTTACACACTAATACTCTTTCCTCAACAAAACCAGAGGATTTAAAATAACTAATATTTTTATGTTAATGTGCACAAATGTGCACGAATTTTCTAGAAATAAAATGATCACTTATGAAACCTTACTGGTACGTCAAAAATGCTTTCCAATTAGAGGATTAATCTTCACACTTTTCACACAATGTGAATCTCCCTTGTAACAGAACCCCAAGCGAGACTAAGGCAGCTAATAGCTATCTAATTTTTGTTGTCTTTTTGCAATACTGCTTTCTTATCATATTGATTAGTATAAATTCTATGACCAGTATAAAATCACATTTGTTATAGAAGTTACTAGGTGGGACATTCATGGATGAGGTGGTGTGGTGTTTCTGATAGAGCCCTGTCTGGTTCATAGAAGGAGTTGGTACTGGCAGAGCATCTGTGGTGGAGTAGGGCAAGGCTTTGAGGGTGAAAGCGTCTATGTAGGGATTTGAGACAGCAGGAAGGGGACAGGAAGGACTAGATTGTTAGGGGCAGGGTCACTTGTGGAGTAGGTGGGCCTTTAGGATGGAGGCTGGCAGATGGATGGGTTTTCTGTGGAGGAAAGTGGGGTCACTAGGGAGGAAGCTCTTTGGGGCAAAGCTTTGAGAAGGAAGAACAAGGCTACAAGGGAGGAGGTTACTTAGAGGAGTTTCTGGTGGAGTACTGTGAGCCCTTTTGGGATATGTAGGGTGGGGTTTCCCATGAGGCAGGGAAGGGCATGGAGACAAGAGGCTGACAGAATGTGGGGTTTCTGGTGCCAGAATGTGGAGCTATGAGGGAGAAGATTTTCAGGGTCTGGTTTGAGAGGGCAGAGCAGTGCTAGGAAGAAGTAGGCTAGTAAGGGAAGGGGATTCTGGTGGAGAATGGCAGTCCTTTGGGAAGTGTGTGAGGGTGGAGGTAGGGTGTCTGGCAGAACAGGAAGTAGTCATAATGTATGGAGGAGTTTTTCAGGACCAAGGCTTTGTGAGAGCAGGGATAGTATCCAGTGGACTAGACTAGTTAGGATGGACTTTCTGGTGTAGCCAGTCACCACTTTGAAAAGACGAGTAAGTTTGGGTGGGGATTTCACTGTTGCAAGGCAAGAAAAGGACTTTGGACAGGATTTCCAGTAGGGCAAGGCAACCTTCATAAAGGGACTTCAGTGGGACAGGGATTAACAGTTGAGCTTGGTGAGGCTTCCAGATGGAGGCCAACTGTTGCATTGGTTTACAGTGGAGCAATGTGGGTGTTGAGAGATGAGATAGTGTGATGGGCATTTTCTAGTGAGGGTTTTCTAGAGCAGGTCAGGGCTTGGAGCCATGGGGCTAATTGGAGGAGGGCTTTGAGAAGGAGTGGAAGGTCTACAAAGATGTAGGACAATTATGGGCAGGGTATCTGGTGGAGTAGGCTGTGGATCTGAGGGAGGATGCAATAGGGGGCGGGATTATCTGGGGAGCAATACAGGTCATTGAGAGAGTAGATATGGAAGGTGGAGAGGTTTGTGGTGAAGCAGGGCTGGCTTTCCAGGTAGGAGATGGGCTGTGTGAGAAGCTTCTAGCCAAGCAAGGGGGGCGGCTTCAAGAACAGTTATAGGGAGGTGGAGGGTTTTTGGTGTAGCATGATGGGCTTTGTGGGAAGAGGTAGTTTCAAGGCCGAGTTTGAGAGGTTAGGCCACTTAGAAGTAGGCTAGTTATGGGCAGAGTTTCTGATGAAACCAGGAGCGGCTCGAGGGAGAACTCTGGTTGGGGGTGGGGTAGGGAAGGCAAGAGCTTGGAGGTACTAGGATAGGGGAGCAATGGGACTATGAGTGACTAGAGTAGTTAGGAGTGGGGTATCTGGTGGATGAAGTGAGGATTTGAGGGATGAGCCTGATGTAGGCAGGGTGCTTGGTGCAGCAATTCGGGACATAGGAGGAGATATGGATGTGGCCTGGTTTCTGGTGGTGCAGAGCAGGGATTCCAGGAAGGGGTGTAGAAAAAAGCTTTCCCTATAGCAGAGTAGGGCTTTCAGGAAGGAGTTTTGCTGCAATCAGGCCTTTGAAAGTTTATAGCAGGACTACTAGGGGATAGGTTAGTTAAGGATGGGATTTTAAGGAAGAGGCTGACTAGAAGTGGGTTTCCAATGGATCCAGTCAATTTTTAAGGGAAGGGGGAATAGGAAAGGGGCAAGAGAGTGAAGAGTGGGGCTACAAAAAGTAAACATTTACTCTTAATAGGATCACCATTTTCTGTCAGTGTAGAATTATATTCCTTTTATGTATGCGAGAGATATTCGAGAAAGTAACCAGGCAATAATTCCTTCCTAGTGAAATTTTTCTTTATTCCAGTTCAGTGAAAATAAAATCACATCAGGTTCAGAGGCACAAAGTAGACTAAGACACTGGAAGCACTGGACTTGGTTCCCAAGCACAAACTTTAAGGACCACAAACAAAAATTTTAAAATGAATCACTTGGTCATAATGGACACTCTATTGTCTTAAAACTGTGAATGAATAGAACTTTTACTCTGATCATTTTAGAAATCCTAAAACTAAGTAAGTAGTAATGTTTTAACTTTATATAATATTGGCAAGTATAATAAAAATAATGGGAAAATATAAATTTGTATGCAGAATGTTTGTTCTCCATAATCAATTTTAATGTAAAAGAATTTAAAACTAGAAAATTACCATATAGTGAGATTGCAGCATGGTTTTCTTTCCGTCATCAAAATGGTGACTTCAGACCCTGAAGAAACTCAGGATCTATGAAATGATGTTGGAATAAAATTAATGACTAATTACAGTAGGAATTGATCTTCACTAGGCCCATAAATATTGTCCAGAAGAAAAGTCTACATTGAAAAATAAACAAAACAATGAAAAGGAATCAGGCAGGCAAACCTTGAGGTAAACATTATCCAATGAACAACATCTATTCGGGCATGATCACAAGCTTCTTTTACCTGTTACAGTTACTGATGTATGTTTTTTCCCTAATGCCAAATAACAAAGACATGAAAATGCAGTAATCATTTTCAAGGCATTAGAGTTTACAGGAAGAATTCAATGAATGTATTGCTAGAAAGTAAAGATAGATGTCTGAGATAAAGATTGAAGAAAATATCCCCAGTTTCTGGCCCTTCGAGTTGAGAGGGGTACAAGTCAAAGCACAAGGAGAATAGACAGAAGTACATTAGTGCATTCCAGTAGTTCACAAGATGCAATGATGAATGAAACAGCGGAGAAAATCAACATGACCATCACTGGACTTAGCACTGGAGAGAAGAGAGAAGAAGAGTGAAAATCCAAGGACAATTACAAAGGATGCCCTTGCATATTTGGCAGTAGAGTGCATGTCATTGTGGTCTAAAATATGTGGAGATATTATGGGAAATTACTTTGCTCAAATGGTGCCATGAGAAGTGATTTACAGGACATTGAATAATCATAAAGGTCTTGCTACAGTAGTGCAGAGTTAAACCTTGATAAATTCTATTTTGAAACACCTAACACACTACAAAAGGAAGATGATTCAAATTATATATACATGACTTGAATGCAACAATAGACTTCAAAAAAATCAAATCATATAATGTGGATGCAAAAGGGAAACATTATTAAGGTACTCTGTAAACAACACACATTTTAGGTGAATAGTCCTGATTATAAAATATTTGTTTTCCTTACAGATTTTGGATGCACACAAACAACAACAGCAAAAAAAAATCACACTTGGCAATAGAGGTGGATGCCAGTATCTCATCTAATGAGGCTGATATTGGAAGATCATGATTCTCAGATGGCTGGGGTAGCAATCCACGAGACATTTATGTTCAAATGTTCAAGCAAACACAGAGTGAAAGCTTGGTTCAAATATTACAGATTCAGTCAGCCATACACACAAACACACACACACACACACACACACACACACACACGGAATGAGAGAGGAAGAGGGAGAGAAGAAAAGGAATGTTAAGTGCTTAAAAAGTGAACCTATCTGCAGGACTATCCTAAGCATATTTTAATTAATAAAAATGAGGGAAACCATAGAGCCTATGTTTCTTAGAGTTTGTCTTCCTACACATAATATGATTTTTTCCAAGGCTTTCCATTTTCTTAAGAAAGGGGCTGTGTCATTCTTTCTGATAGAAGCATGAAATTCCATTGTGGATATATACCACATTTTCTTTTGTTTTTTGAGGGTGAAGGGTCCGGTCGTGGGGCGTGAACTTTGGGCCAGGGTGCTGTCCCTCAGCTCTTCAGCTAAAGGGCTAGCGCTCTATCACTTGAGCCACAGCACCACTTCCGGCTTTTTTCTTTTTGCTTATGTGGTGCTGAGGAATCGAACCCAGGGCGTCATGCATGCAAGGCAAGCACTCTACCACTGAGACACCTTCCCAGCCCCACATTTACTTGATACATTCATCTATTGAGGGGCATCTGGATTGGTTCCATATCTTAGCTATGGTTGTAATGCTGCAAAAAACATAGTTGTGCTTGTAGTTTTAGTGTGTTTTAGCTTGAGATCATTTAGACAAATGCCCAGGAGTGGGATTGCTGGCTCCAGAGTTATGTACATTTGAAATGAACTAATTGAAATGAACTCCAAAACATGGAAACAACAAGTCTTTTTTTGCAGATGTCAACCTTGATGCCGGTAAAGTAGTGTATCTAGATCTTATTTTATTTCATTTGTCTTTTGCCATTGGCTTATCCCTGGTAATTTCTGTCTTGATTCTGGTACCTTCCATCTTGTATATACATTATCTGATTTGGAGAAGGAAAGGGAAATAACATAATAATAAAAGAAGTACCAAGAGTGACCCATTGCAACAATGATATTCACAAGACACTATATTGGCCATGAACTTAACTACTTTGGGATCAGAGGAGGTGGGGTGGTCAAAGGGATAGGACGACAATAGAGTGGATAACTATTCAACAAGTATATACCTTACTCATGTAACTGTAACCACTCTGTACATTACCTTTAAATTAAATAAAAATTTTACACGTGAGTCTACCCTAGAAAAAATATCCTTTTCAAAATATTACGTCTGTAACAGAACTTGTGAGGGATTCTAGAGTCAAGCTGTTAGCGCTTGGAAAGGGATAGATTGACAAGCCATCTCAAACAGCAATCAAAAGGCTGAGAGCTGTGCTCTGGAAAGGTCAAACAGTCAAGGGAAGACAGGGGTATGATTTATTACCTCAAGAGTATTTATGTTAAAACTGTTGGACACTAAAAGTTTAAGAATTTGGAGACAAGATGGATGTCTGTGCTATGGTTGTAATGACTATTGCTCCCTTCTGCTCCCTAACAATAAGGGAGTCAATGATCAATATGTATACAAACAATAACACATGTTAATAGTTGTAACCACAAGCTAGATTGATGCCTTAGTTTGTGGACATACCTGTAGCCTCTCACCCTCCACCACTCTAGTAGAATGAATATAAAGCATGTTAAGCAGGATTTGGGGATCCAGAATCTAGCAATGAGGCTTTGGGTCCTCTGGTGTCTTCTTTCTTATCACTTCCTGTGATTTCTCAGTTCTTTGGCCAGGTATCCCACCATCTTTGCTGTTCCATGGTTGAGGTTAGTGACAGTACAGATATTCTGAACACTTCAAAACAAACTATGGAAAAACACTTCCTCAGAGAAGAATCACAAACTTATAGGAGCACCTGGAAAGATACCATACATCAGCAGTCATCCTGTGATCCTCTAGCAATAAAGTATAATTCAGGAGTATTTTTACTTGTAATAATATAAGAGATGGACAATTGTCCCTTTTGTACATTTGTTATTTGGTATTGCATAAATTTTCAGGAATTAATATACATTGTGAAATAATGTTATTTATTTCATAGGTCACAAACTTCGTCACTGGAGTGATGACCCTGTCTTATCTCAGTTGCTTGATTCAGACTTAGATGAGTGTGAATTGCCTAATTATGAACATTTCTTCATGAAACTCAACAGCACAGAATGAAGTGTGAGGGTCAGGCCATTCCATACTTCTAAGGATTTCACATATATTAGAGTACTATATACCTACACTGCTCAGCACTCATGGCACATTGGTGTGTTATAATTGTCTTCAGATCAGAAATATGCTAGAGCTTAATCTAAAATGATGGGGTGTACATTTTCAATGCAAGTGTGATGATCACCCACTGCAATTATTCTCAGTGGAGAATCTTTCCTATGCATTTAACTGACTTAGCTTCTACTCTGTGTTTTACCATTTTAAGGGACAGTCACACTGTGTCTAGCTACAATACTGCAGCAACCTTAGCTGCCGTTGAATTTTACCTCCAATATTGATACCAAGGTCAACTCTGCAACTCTAATCACATAGTGGACACCTAACCTTTTCAAGCCTGGTTAAAAATTCAGCTATCATTGCTCATTGCCAGTGTTAAAGATCTTACTCTTTTAGATTTATTGTGTATATTCTTGTATTTCCAACACTGCCTTAGATGTTGGTTTTTGAAGTAGAACTTTTGCTTGCTTTTGATTTATGGAGGTGCTAGTGATGCCAGTTGAACTGCATCTAATATAATGAAAGTAATTTTGACATATGAATTTAATTTTGGCAATTGAAGAAGTGAATACACATCACTCACAAAAGTTTCTTTATATGTACTGGTATTGCTTTATTGTGAACTTCCTAAAAGCCTGTCATGGGAGCACATATCCCAAATCCCATCATATCTGTCACTGAGACAAGGCTTGAAAGGTCCAGACCACTTGACACTTCATAGTGAGAACCTTTCTCCAAGAAGGGGGAGAGAGTAGCAAAAAGAGCAAATGAATCTTCCAACTGTTTTGTTACATGTTCTTTATACTTAGCCATTGAAAACACCATAATAGTAATTTTTATGACTTCTTACCTACTCTTTTCCTCTTCTGAACTGTTTTATTTATGGATCTCTAAGAAATCACATAAAAATCATATAAAAATCTATATAAATCATATAAGAAAGCATAAACAATATTTGTTAAGGTTATATAACCTAAAATGAATAATTTCAGGAAATTGTTAAGCACATAAAATGTAATGCATACCTAAAATTTTCTCTTTATTGAAAACTTCAGCACTTGTAGTTTATTTATTCTGATAACAAAGATTATAAACTAAGTTATAATAGTATTCCAAATGGAACACATAATTAGAAACATGAAGAGTAGCACTAAAGAATGCTACTGCTACCACTAATAGAGTAAGAATGAAATTTAGATAAAACTACTCCAGAGTAAAAGCCACAGAATAGCTCCAACATTACTGACTTTTTTTTTTGTAAAGACAAATTTTCACAGATATTAATATCAATTGGGTATATATTTCTTAAGGCCTTCAGGAAGGATGTTGTGACCATGTTGATGGAAGCAGATTTCTCTGGGACCTACTACACAATGTGCAGACACCATTCCAAACACTGCACCTGCATTAGGGTAAATTTAGTGCTCTTGACAGTTCTTCAAGTTAGGAAATTAATTAAGTAATTTATTAAAAACAGAAGTAGGCAACAAGACCAAACAAATTTCCCAAGTACCTAATACTGATCAGTTGTAGACCCATAATTCAAATCCCGGTTTCCACCAAGCATATCTGAGAATATTCTGTAAGTGTCACATTCATTACCTTTCAAGACCTATGAAGCAGATGAGCCCACATTATCTTCCTAATTATGGTTATAAAGGCAATAACATTGCTACAAAATATATATATATTTTTTTAAATGTGTGGGTAATGACACTTTATGTGATCTTTATACCAAATAACGATCAGTTTAACGTCTAAAGAAATACCTGAATGAACATCATTCAGCTTCCACTGTTTAGCATTCCTGGAGTGATTACTTAAGGAGAACAAATTCATGTAAAAGACACCTGTGCTAATGAGCACAGGCTTTTTATCATTAAGTACCTAGAATACACAGGGAATAGTTTGTTATGGATATATAATCCAAAAGGAATAATTTTTGTGACTAATTACTTTCTTGTTGTACCAAAGAAAATCTATTTCCTATTCTAAAACATATATAAATTTAATGGATATTAGTGCTATCAGTATAAATTATCCATGAATAATATATGTAATGTATTATATTATATAACATATAAATGATATATTTATAATATATGTATAATTACTGATATTCTATAACTACTATAAATAATATATGTATAAAACTGATTTTAGTATTATACTGTGAAGGATACAAAGAATGACAACTTTATTTAAATAAATATATTTGTATGCTTTAGTCACATAATTTTTTGTGTGCCAGTACTGAGGCTTGAACTATGTTCTGGATGTTGTCCCTGAGCCATTTCACTCAGACTGGCTTCATATAGCTATCTTCAGATTTCAGCCCCTAAGTAGCTGGGATTCCAGACATGAGTCATATTATTTTTTTTAATTCCATCCTTAGTATGTTCTTATGTAATTATTTTTGAATGTTCAATTATATTATGATATGATATTTCATTTCTAAACCAATTCAGAATAAATAACTAGTTATTGGGTAAAACTATATGTTGCAATAAAAATTGTAAAGACCCTACTTTACTATCAATTTTCAAAGATATTGCTAGTTTAATTACTGGACAGACAAGTAGAAAAATTAAATTAAGTGTTCATAATATATGTAATATATTACATAACATGTAAATGATATATTCATAATATATGCATAATTAGTGATATTCTATAATTACTATAAATAATATATGTATAAATCTGGTTTTAATATTATACTGTGAAGGATAGACGGAATGACAATATCCTTATCTTAACTTTCTCATTTTCAATGGTAGACAAAACATGCTATAAAAATATATCTTCAAGAAAGCACATGTACAATCTTCATCGCTATAAACATCTTCTTAGATTGGATACACTTATCCACTAGAGTCAGCTTACCACTGCAAATACTTTGTGATACTTTCTGGATAAAGTTGCTTGTCCTCATCCTCATCAACCTTTCAGCAACTTCAGTGCAGGACATTTTCTCCTGCCTAGCCTGTCGATGATATCATCCTTTGTTATTTCCCAGCAAAGAAATTGTGGCTAGCAGGCTTGAACATTGGTACATTCAGAAGTTCTTTGGCTGTGAAATTTTGCTTTCCTTTCTTGGCAAGTGAGCTGGAATAATGAAAAACATTTAAGGCAATTTGTTTTACGGTAAATGAAAACATACTGATTTGAAAATACTACAAATATTCATTCTTTAAATTTATTTTTAATTCAAATATAATAGGGGTGGTTTTAGTAGTGCATGCCTTTAAATCTAGCTATTTAGATGTTTGAAAACAGAGGATCATAGTTTCAAGCTAGAACAGGTAAATAGACCATGAGTCACTTATCTTCAACTAAGAACCAAAAAGGTAAAAGTGGAGCTGTGGTTCAAATGGAAAAGAAAAATAAAAGAATCTAGGCCCCAAATTTAAGTCATAGTACTAGCACACATATACCATATCTATATATCTATGTATCTATCTATATAGATATATGGTTCCTAAAGTAATCGAAACCTGGTCATAGATTAAATATGAGGTGTGCAAAAGTATGTAAGTCTGAAATGACTCTGAGGTATTTTGATAATCAAATATTAATGAAGGATTGTAGATTTGTAGATAAAGATCAAAGCTCACTTTGGGATTTTTCTGAGTTTGTTTAAATCAGTAGCTAGGAGTTTTCAGTAGACAGGATGCTATTAAGGACTTAAATTAAAGAAAGAACAGAGCTGGAGGAAAAAACAAATTATTACATATACTCAGTGGTAACAACCATGAGAAGGAATATTATGGAACTAAACCCTGGGATACAAATATGTAAAACATGACAAATGAAGAAAAACAGTAATAAGTAAGTAATGCAGACTTATATGGATAGGTATTTTTAATGTTTAAGGCCTATGAAGTGATTGTGCGAAGACCTAAAATTTAAGAAATTGGTAAGGTTAACTATACCTTGGGCCAACCATAGCTGATAATTTAAGTAAAACGGGGCCAGAATAGTGTGTCTTGATTTACCAAAGTGAAAACAGGCCAATATTTGGAAAGCCAATTTTTGGACATGTGGTTGGAGTGATAATTACTGCAGTTTGTTCAAGTGTTAGTAGAAGGGTACAGTTTTAGCACAATGATAGAAATCTTTCAGGGATCTGGTAGATATTTAATCTGTCTTCAATTTTCCTTTTTTACTGAGAACCAAAATATCATTACTGGAAGCCAGTCCCAAATTTTGCCTTTGGCAAGTTATCAGATATTCAGCCTATTACATGCCCAAATAATAGAGAATGGGAACAGGTCTACATTGAGCACTCACAGTAGACAAGTTTCTGGAATTTCTCAGGAAGATCCTTCTGCCATTTAGGATGGATAAGGCTGGATAATATACAAAATAGACATCATAGATTGAAAGTAATCTGCTAAGTTGACACTTGAGATATTGGATGTTTTAACTACATTGTATCGATTTTTATGAATCAGTTAATCAGATTCTTTATACCATATGATATTACTAGACTATGAAATGCATGCTTATTGCATTTCCTTTGTATGTGTTGAAATTTGGTATAAAATGTTAGTCTTTTTTTTTTATATGGATTACTCCTAGTTCTCAAGAGTGGGGAAATGCCCTGGAATTCTGTAACTTGAAGTCATATGTGGCCATGTGTCATAGCCTATTTTCCTTGTACAGACTTGGTAATAAATTATATGTAATTTATTATTTTATTTTTATTTATATTCTATTGCAGCACCTGGCTATGTGTAATTTAAACTGTAGTTTTCTTCAAGTATTTTATTCTACAGTGAAGTTTTTTCTTACAAGCTTTCTAATAAATATGTTATCTATTCAATTTTGAAAAGTACTGCTGTACCTCCCACTTATTTGTGGCATTTCTGAAATCTAAGTTCCTCTGTGTGTCAGGGTGGATGCAATAGTCTGTAGCAAGTATTGTTGAATACATAACATCTGGCTACTTAGAGAACAAAGGAAGTGAAGGGACACGAGCCAGATAAAGAACTTCCAGGACAATTCAAGGGCACCTCATCTACTCTCTGTGTAGGTGGATAGGGAACATAGAAATTCTTTCACTTGAAAGTGATTGAGTGTGTGTGCACATAGGTGTTCACTTATTTATCTGTTGCTATAGTTTTACACATTCGCTATTATAAAACAATACTTCATATATGTATACACACACACAAACACACACACACACACACACACACACATGTATGTATATATATATATATATATATATATATATATATGTATGTACGTATGTATATACTGATCACAGTTTCCAAAATGCAGAGAACCACATCCATGGGCATCGCTTTCCTATGTTGCTCTTTGGGTAATAAGAATGAAACCTGGTATTGTCCTGTGGTAGAGAAATTACTCAGAGATTCAAGTATTTTTCTTTCAATATGTTGCTTGTTCCTAACTCTAAATTTAGGAAGTCTGGTAATACTATATTGTATATTATAATATATATTATATATAATAGCTGACAGAATTATATATTCATAAGGAAAAATACAACAAACGTATCAATGTCCATACTTTCCTAGCCATGATTAGGTTCAGTAGAGTTAGGTGCATTACATCTCAACAGGAAAATCTACTGAAGTTCTGATGACCTTGAGCTACATAAGGAGAATTCCTGTAAAAGGAGGTTCTCCTCAATTATGAGAAAAGATGTTTGGAAGTTTTTTGTTTGTTTGTTTGTTTTTATTTTGGCCGCTCAAAGGGCCTGAACTCTGGGCCTGGGCAATGTCCTTCACCACTTCTGCTCAAGGATAGTGCTCTACCAAATGAGCCATAACAAGATTTCTGGCTTTTCTGCTTATGTGGTGCTGAAGATTCGAACCCAGGGCCTCAAGCATGCAAGGCAAGCACTGTACCACTGAGCCACCTTCCCAGCCCAAGTTTGGAAGTTTTTGAGAAGAGGAATTTGGAATTTGCTTTGCATCCTTGATTAGTAATGAATAAGCAACATTTTACTCCAAATTTTGTCTCCTTTTATGTTCTATAAACAGTTACACATGATCATCATACCATGTCATATCTTTAAGTCCTTTTATTCGTTTATCATTATTGTTTTGTTGTTGTTGTTTGGCTGATCCTGAAGTTTGAACTCAGGTCCTAAGCAGTGTCACTGAGCTCAAGGCTAGTACTCTGACACTTGCGCCACAGCACTACTTTTGGTTTTTTCTGCCTTGGCTTGCTTTGAAGCATAATACTCATATCTCAGTCTCCTGGGTGGCTAGGATTACAGGTGTGAGCCACCAGTGCCTAGCAAGTCCCTCTCTTTTAGATATTATTCTAAAAGCCTCCTATCCAAGGTCGCTCTTAAGGTAGTAAATGCACCTATGCATATAGTTCCAATAGTTCTTTCAAACCTTCAACTCCTGTTATAGCTATGGTGTGTCTTTTCCATTGTATCCTGAACCAACTTCACTGTTCTCTTCATAATCCATGTTTCTAGATGTGTTACTAATAATTACCTAAATTTTGTGGCTATAAACCCTAAATCACTCAACTATTAATTTCATTTAAATTTTTTTCAATTTGATTGTTCTTCAGTACAAATCTGAGCTTATACTCACCTCTTGCATCTACCTCTTGGCATGAGCAGAGCCTGGGACTATTCAATCTCAAATGAAAGAGGTTAGCAAGAGAATAGCTTATAGTATTCCTGCCTAAGAGTCAGGACATGTAGTTGAGTGCCTGAAAGAAGCAATGCATTCCTGGCAAGGGAAGGGGTGATAGAGACAACAGCCTAGAGAGCAAACTGACAGTCACAACATTTAATAAATGTCCTTTGGAGAAACTGACCTCTGCAAAGTGGCAGTGAAATAACTCACTTAGTGAGTTTTCATATATGAAGGAAGTTGTCATGTTTCACTACACAACTTAATTGTAGTCAAAAAGAGGGTAATACTTTTGTGTCCTCCTTGGCCCAGTCTCACTTAATCTCCATATTAATCTTTGCTCATAGTCTATTCCTACCAGAAGGTCCCTGATGAAGAGGAAAGTGTGAAAGTGTGATCTCTTGGCTTCTGACTGGCCCTGTGGGAACTGAGGCCACTTTTAGTTTTGAACCTGTTCCTTCTGACATTGGGAAAGTTCATTCTTTGAATTGTGCCCTAGTACCAAACCTTTTGAGAGAAAGTCAAGGAATGAGAGATTCTGCCTGAGGGAGTGAGTTTCTCCAATTCCAAAGAGGTCAATTAATATCTGATTCTAAGGTCCAGGTGGAAGTTTTTCACCAGATCCTCGAAGCTGCAGTGGATGTTAGCTCAGACTCCAGGCCATCCTCATATTTCTCCAGCCTTTCTCATGAACCAAAAGGTTACAGGAGTTGAGTTCAGAAACAAGGAGAAATGAGAGTATCAGAAGAATTATTGGCAGGGGGATGAATTAGAAACGTTGGGGGAAAGAAGGGCTCAGAAAATCTAGGGTCACTCACATCATTTGGGAATTACATCATAAGATTAGGGGAAAAAAAGTAATAAATTACTACCTAAATTATTAACTCGACTACTCTACATTACAACTGTTGAGTCAAAAGGTAGCTGTCCTAATTCTATTTTGATGAGAAAAACGGAGCACATTCTTTCCTCACAAAGTTCTACAGAGTATCTTCATCCATACCCCAGGTTGTTCTTACTCTCTACATCTGTTACTTTCCTTTGCTGGATTCAGTCAATGACACTTGAAAGTGTTATCATCTTCAGACATGTAATTACAATTTCTTCTAATCCATTTGTTATCAAATAAAACATATTATTTGCAAGTATCTGTCTATGGTAAATTTTCTTCCATGGCATATTTATTTGATGATATTAAATATTATTTTAATAGTTTCATTTTTAAAACTTGAGGAAAATGTTTTGTTAATATTAGCACTAATTATTTGCACATTTCTTTTGTATTTTTCCTTGTCTGTGTATTTGTTATTAAGCTTCTAACATTGTCTTTTCCCCCATGTGTTGCCTTCTTAAAATTGCAATTTATAAACTATATATCATGGTCCTGTATGTGTGAATTAATATATTTAATTTTTGATCTAATATCCACATATTATACGGTATCTTCAACCTATTGTAACTGCTCTGAAAATAAATAGGGAGGTCCCTCATTAAAGCAAAAACACAATGCCAAAAAAATGCCAATGAAATTAGGATTAGGTATATATCCATAAATATTTACCAATGATACAGTAGAAACATTCACTTCTCTAATCTACCAGAACATATTTAAGCTATGGATAGCACATTTTCTTTATTCCCTCTTTCTGGTGCATCTAGGTTTGTTACACAGCTTGGTTGGTATGAATATTGCTGCCATGGGCATGAATGTTCATGTTAATTTATATTACTTCAATATGTATCTAGTTGCGGTAAAGGTCATCAACATAAGTGTCTTTTTGGTATTGTGTAAACTTCCATTATGATTTCCCTATGGGTTGCACTCGTTTACAATGCCACAAAACCAAATACAGTTCCTGATTTATTTCAACCTTTCCATAAGTTTATTTATCTGAGTGGTGATAGATATTCTGGTGTTTAACATGAGATTTCAATGACTTTCCTCTTTATTTTCCTATGTGTTTCCTATGTGGATACGACTCTCAAACATTTCATTTATTCATTAAACACTTACATTTGTACTTCCTTCCTGATAAGTGTCTTTTCTTTTGTTTTGGTATTTGATCAATTTTTAAATTTTATAATATTTGATTTTTTCCCATTCCAAATACTCACTTTAGTAAAAGGATTTTTTTTTTCATTACAATGGTGCACAATTAACTAAAAATAACTGATTGTACATTTATACCACTGGATGTTTTTGTTTGTATTTACAGCCAAGAAATTATTCCAATAAAGATGCTGAACTTCTTTCACTAGATATACTGAAAGGATAGTATCTTATATTGGGCTAAACTAATTTCAGAATTAACAGTCACAGGCTGGGCCACAACAGTCTGAGCTAAGTAAAACCACTAACACAGCACAAACTGCACTTAAAGAGAGCAAAGGGCTTTATACAAGTTAGAAGAAATGCAAGACGTTCATGAAGCAAATGTTGAAGTTCATAAGCAGACCTTAGGAATCTGAATATCAAGAAGATCAACGAATAAAAGTATTTAGAAGGACTTTAGAACTCAAAATTGGGGAGGGGGCAAAACCACAAGATACCAAAACTCAAAGCTGAAGGGAAGGAGTGTGTTTTACCCCAAACCTCAGCTGTGACTGACTCTCTCAAGCCACACACACACACACACACACACACACACACACACACACACACACACACCTAGTGAGAGGCCTTACCCAAAGTACAGACATTCTGGACTTAGACTCCATTTTGAAGGCCTTTACCGAAAGTATCCATTGTGAAGTCCTTTAATGAAAGCACCCATTGTAAATAAAGACTTTTACTGAAAGTTAGAACTCAGGTTCCTGGAAAAACTGTGAAATGTCACAATAATGTTCTGCCCATAACTTCCCTAGCAATAGCCATCAGTGGATGACAGGAAAATACATAAAGCTACAGATGTTTCTTAAAATAGTTTACAGTTTGCTGCTTACTGCTTAGCCTGTGCACACTAGCCAATACGAATGTTACAAGATTCAGTCACTAAATGTCAACTAATCATGTAACTGCCAAGGTAGGAACTCCCTTACCTCAACCATATACTGTATAAAAACCCTGTTAACTGAAGGGTTGGGACTCTCAACTCTGACCCACTGCGATGGTGACGGTTGTGAGTCCAGGCTCGAGCTTGCAATAAATGACGCTTGTGTGCTCGCATCGGAACTGGCTCCTAGGTGGACTTTGGAGAACCTTATCTCAGCATAAGACTAGTGTACACAAAGAACCCCAGGGGCAGCTATATCTGGGACAATGACACATTTTTCCTCTTCCTTTTAGATAATCAAATGTGATGTTGCAGTGGGCTCCACAGCTGCCCGTCATCTGAGCAGGAGGAAGGAAAAGATGCCTTAGCCTGCAGGATGGCCTTGTGTACCCCTGGCTTTCTGTGTAAGAATGCAGTTCATGGTCCCCTAAGCAGGGGTGGCCAAGCTGAAATGGGGGTTAGTTTTGACTGGAGGATGGCACCCTGTGAGCCCTGCATGTGTGGTGAAGCAGCATGGAAAGTCCTGTGAGCATCTCCCGGAAGGCCTCTCAGTTGCTTGGAGAAGTTGACTCCTGTAGTTGGACATGGCAGGAGGAGAGCAGGAATCCAGAAGATGGGAGAGGCACAGGAACAAATGCGCCTGTCCATCGAGACTCCTCAGCCATGCTAAGGAAGTTCACAACCCACACGTGGTGGCCACTCTGCAGGTCTCCAGAGTATCTACTTGTCTGGGGAGCAGTGCATGGTACTGATACAGAGCTGAACTTCCCCAGTGGCACTGGGCCTGGCTAGGATGGAGCAGCCCCTACCAGACATGTTTTCTGCCCTCCTGCTCATAGCCTCCAAGCAGTTGCCCGGTCTGCAGCACCCAAAGCAGGCCAGCTCCATGGGGCAGGCTAAGGCTGTGCTGGCAATTCCTGGTGCCTGCTTCAAGGCGAGAGAGACACCTAGCCCACAGTGGAGCTGGTCCTCACTCACTTCCAAGGGTGTCCACAGAGGCATGACAACCACAGCCCCAGCGCTGCTGCCCTCCCTGCCCCCAGAGTTTACCTATAAGTCCCTGCCTTTGTTCTTGAAATTCTTTAGGCACTAGTGTCTCGTTTCTCATTGTCTGTTTGGGTGGCACTTGAGACTCCTTCCTCTCCTCACCAAGCTAACAGGCCCCAGTGGATTCACCCCAAATTCTGCACCTCACAGACACTTCCCAGAACCCAGTTGCCTTTAGGTCTGATGCTGCCTGAGATGCTGGCCTACTGCCTCCTTCCTCCCTTCACAGCCTCTGCCAGGGCCTCCCATACTTTCTCCACTGTTCCAGCCCCAACCCCCTCTTGGCCTACCCTGAGGCCTCCCTCCTCCCCACACAGCCCCCATCCCCAACCCCAGCAGGGCCACTGCTCTGGGGAAAGACAACTGTGGGCCTGGCCCAGAAGAATCAAAGGTGCAGTGTGCACCCGGCTGATTGGAGGCAGCATAGTTCTCTGATCATTGTCTTTCACTTCACTTACACATATATTAATTGTATAAATTTGGTATGTAAGATTGAATCTCGCAAATTCTTATTAAGCCTTTGCAGAATAGCTCTTAGATATATAGTCCCAAAATGCAGATTGAATCTTTTCTAATTCTTTCGAGATTTAGAGATGTTTTAAGTAGTTATTGTAAGGTATATTAAATAGATAGATTTCATTAGGTAGCCGATGAAGAGAACACCACATGCTATTCAGGCAGGAGAAGTCTATTTACCGAACTACTGTCCCCACCATGCATGGTGGAGAAGCATGGCTGAAAAAGGAAGGGAGGGCAGGAAAGGAAGAGGTGTGACCCACCTCTGGGCCAGGATTATCAAGGCCAGGGACAGAAAAAGGTGTGACAAGGTGGGGGAAAGGTGTGGCCACACTGGATCTGGATGTAACGTAGCAGGAGGAGAAGGTGACTGCTTCCAGGTCGGCCAGTTACCTAGGTAAAAGATACTGGGCAGAAGCAGCCAAAAGAGAGGGAGGTGTCCCTGTGCAGACCTTACAGTTATAACCATCATAAACTCTCAGTTCCATAGCAGAATATTATTCCAAAAATATTTGCTTATGCATCTGTTATCAATTATTTACAAGACTTGAAACATTTAAAGTATCAAATATTATAAGAAGATATTTGATTCATGTTGAATGGATGTGAGTAGGTTGAGCTGTTGCATACATTCGTGTGTGTGTGTGTGTGTGTGTGTGTGTGTGTGTGTGTGTGTGTGTGTGTGTGTGTAGGGGGCGTTATGTGTATCATTGAAATCAAGGATAAGGAACATATTTCCTTTTTCTGAGATATACATTATGGTGTTTCTTTGTTGGTGGTAGATTCTGATTGCTTGCTTTGCCTGATGTGCTCATTCCAGCTGAATTTTGCAGTTAAAGCATCTTATTTATTATTGTACATATAGGGCTCTGATATTGCTTTGTCTTTACTCTGCCATCTAGGATCTCCTTTTCCTCTTAAAATAGTAACATTCAATATAAATTTTACCTCCTGAATGATTTTCCTCTTTAGTTTGCATTTTGAAATAAGTATTATAAGACTTTTGATTTCCGTATTCATGAAGAAAAATCATTTTGAATTTTCTGTTTAATGTAATAATACCTGGACACATTTGTTAGCAACAAGATCTTAAAATTTCTTGTGTAGTTTTAGTTTAAAATACCCTCCTCCATGTTTTTAGTATGGAGAGACAAACACTTCCTAGTATTAATGATAACAGTTTTATTCATTAAAATATCAGATAATTCATAATTTTGAACATGTGTAGTGGCAAATGAATACATTTGCTCACTGATTTCCTTGATAGACCCGTGCACAAAAAAAACCACTCATAGGGGCTGAGAAGGTGGATCAGTGGTAGTCAGCTTATCTTGAATGCACGAGACCCTGGGTTTGATTCCTAAGCACCACCTAAGCAGAAAAAGCTAGAAGTGGTACTGTGACTCAACTGGTAGAGCACTAGTCTTGAGCTGAAGAGCTGAGGTATGGCAATCAGGCCCAGAGTTCACCACCTCCGACAAACTAAATCAATAAATAAAACTCTTACTCAAGAACATTAATTTCCTGGGAAGGGATGTGAAGGGTAAACAAAGGAGGAGGCTGCAATGCTTGGTAAGAAATGTACGCATTATCCTGCCCATGTAACTATAATTCCTCTGTACAGTATGTTCACAAATAAAATTAAATTAAATTAAAAAAAGAACATTAATTTCATAGGCTGATTACCATTTTAGTTAGGGGCAGAGTGCCAAGATATAGCAGACCTTTGTCGCAAAGCTTTAAGAAGGATGTCAACACCTAACAAGTACTAAAAACAAAAAGTAAAAAATTAGTTCTGACAACAACATATAGAATTGCCACTCAAAGAGAAACAAGTACTAAGAATGAAATACTTTTTATAACATTTTTTAAGAGATTCTGGCTCTACAATAATTATCATATAATGTGACCTTCAAAAATTCCATAGGTGGGCCTGAGTCTTAAGGGCCCCTACAAAAACTGGAGGAGATTATCATCAACCCAGATTTTTTAAATTGTTATTGTTAAGGTAGTGTACAGACAGATCACCATTTTATATGTCGATAATGAGTTCATTTCTTCTTTTACAATCTCATGACTTCCTTTGCTCTCTCTAATTTTCCATCCAGTCCCTGTCTACAAGAGGTATAGCTCATTGTGAACATATTATCTACAGAGTACAACTGCTGCATTTGTTTCCCTGTTCTTGAATTTCTGTGGCTCCCTCAATGCCAATAAATGGATAAAGAACAGAAAAATCCATCTTTTTTCCAATTCCTGGAATTCATTTCAATATAAACATCAGTAGTTTTATGAGCGTGTCAGACTCTGTCCACACATCCTGAACACTTATACTTCCTGCACCCAGTCATAACTCCCACCGGATTCTAAGGTCCACAAAGTAATTCTTTTCACTTTCCACACAGGAAGAAGCTGAGAGTCAGAAAGATTAAGTATTTTACTGGAAATACTGGGCGGAGAATAATGGCTCATATCCGAACATGATAGTTTGAAACCAACCCAGTTTGATGTATCCATTACATGTTTATCTCCAGTTAACCAGAAGAAAGCAAGAATTGAGTGTTTCCAGTGGTAGAGCTAAAATGCCACCAGACTTGAATGGGAAAACTAAAGGATAGTTTCAATATGATGATTTTTAAATACCAATTCTGTCCCATATATAATCTCAGACAGCTCACACTCTCTCTCTATCTCTCTCTCTCTCCTTAAAAAAGATGTTACTACGGAAATCCAAATAGTTTTTTTTGTAAGTTTTATATTTAGCCTTAGTGAGGTTTGACTTGAAAGTTTCTATCTTGGTGAGCCACAACTTAGAACTTTGTTATAATTATACCCATGTGTGTATTCAGAGAAACATTCTCCTGGTTAAGTCCTCCTTTTCCAGCAATGATAAGTTTTCTCTTCTTGGCCCAGTTTCTTCTGTTGGGACTCAATATCTTAGACTTTTCTGTCTTGCATGGTCTATAAGTTCTTTGATCCAGTAGATCTCAGCCATCCTAATAAGAAGGATTATAGGTGGTAACTACTGTACTGGACAGAACCTGCTTTGGGAAAAGTGTTCTAGGTTCACCATTCAGGGACGGTTTTTAGTACTCACCCATAATCTCTTTGTCTTCAGAATTGGAAACTTGTTAGGTCCAGGAATTCAGGGGAAGCACACACTCTGTGCTATTTCTTACTTTTTTTAATTTAATGACAGCTTCCACCTATTGTGTACTTTAAGCATTGTGTGAAGAGAAAGATTGCCCCCAAGAGACAGAAGCACTTTAATAAATTCTGCTCTCAAAACACAGGAGGAGGAAAAGAAGCTCTGAAGGAGCCATATAGCCTAGAAGCCTAGAAGCCTTGAGTTCTTAGAAACTCAAGCTGCCTTTTATCTTACCTTCAACAAAGAAAGTCAGAGACTGCAGTAGCTTGTAAGCTCCATTTATATTCCTGAGCATGGGGCTCCCTTCCCCTTTGCCCTTCTAACCCTTTACATCAGAACAAGTGGGAAGATGTAACAAGAATGCTTAGTGTTTGAGCCTGGGATTAAAAACTTCATTTTGTGATCGTAAACATTCCACAACTTCTTTAATTGAATCTGAGGGGCAGACGGAAGTTAGGTAAGAAATTCAGAAACTTATAATTACTTCTTTGCTACCTAACTCATCCCTTCCACCCCTCAGAATATTATTTCCCAACTGTGTAGACATCCTTACATTCTATTCTCCAGGAGTTTGATTATGGGGAATCATTTGCTTCTTATGTGTACTGATTTACAAATAGAGATTTTTCTCCTAGGTTCAAAATGATTTCATTGATGGGGACACTGTGCAATAGGCTAAACAGGGTTTCTTCATGTGTTCATACCCTAGGTAGGACTACTAAGGGCTAAATAGTAATCAAAGCTCACTTGCTGTCAGTGGTATTGTTCTGAGGAATTACTGTCAATGTTGCCCACAGTACCTAGTCCAAGGCCTTTTAGAAAAGCTCCAGACCCAAACTGCTTGAGTATCTGTGTGAGATTATCATCATTGAGCAACTATGTTCCATGGTTGTGAGACATTCACTTCTGTGAGCATATGCATATGAGGGCTCAAGAAGAGAGTTACTTGGAAGAAAGGTCCTAGGATGCAAAATGTCCACTAGAACAATGGAAACCCATAATTTGGCATGCTTAATGTTTTAACCTGTGCACTGAACTAACAGGAAAAAAAAGACACACTAAGAAATCTACCACTTATACCAAATAAAGAGATATGGTGAAAGTGAGAGAAAGGACATTGATTTCATGGTAGTCATGACAAACAATACCTTAGCACACCCTCAGAATACTAATCCATAATTTTCTATTCAGCCATGTTACTAGGTGTGAGTTGTATTTAGAAGTCTTCAGGGTCTTCAGAACAGGAAGATCTAGGGTAGAGCCTAAGATTGGTCTGCTATTTGGGACATAAAATAACTAGTTTGATGATAGCACTTAGTAGTGTCCTACAAATATGTGCATTTACCCTAGTATATTTGATAAGTATCCCCTCACTGAATTATCTTTGGTTGGCTCACTTGCTGACATAGCAGCTGTCTGGTAGCTCCACTGTGACTTATCTTTATTCTGCTGAACCAGAAATGGAAAAAGAGAGACTGACCACAACAGATTTACATCTTTCTCAATGAGCAGTGAATGGCAGGGGAGTATTTAAGATGCTTCCCGTGTTCTCAGTTAGCTAGTACCACCTTGGATTCCAGCTCAAATCTTGATAAGCAGATAAAGAACTTACATGAGCTTGTTGTGCCAGATTCACAGCTAGAGATGTAGATGAGAATGTGGAAGAGTTTGGTGTGAAAGCCACAGGTTGATATGAAGCACAATTCAAAGGATGTGGAGATGAAGCGAGCTACCTGGAGGGAAAAGGAGAGGCAGATGAAGCTGATGAGCACCTAGAGAGAGAAGACAGAGCAAGTTTGAGGCCAACTGGACATCAAAGTAACCCATCTGAATTACAAGAGTCTGACTATCCAGAGCCACAGAGAGAGGTTGGAAGACCAGCAGGTGATCTTGTCCATTTCTAGCGAGCTCCCAGAATGCCAGGGTTAGAATTGGTAGCTTCCCACTGCTGCTGAGCACATCTCAGATCCCTTGTTACCATGATAATTGACACTGGAAAGGAGCAGCGAGAGTTATATGAGGTGATTGCAGCTCACTATGTGGAGCCAGTTCTGCAGCATTGTGGAGTATGGTCTCTCAGGATGCTTAGGGCAAAGATCATATAGCTGATGTCAAAGAATGCAATCTACTTGGAGTAGACATTTATACATGGTACGTGCCTAAACACAACAAGCTGATAATGAGCTGCTAGAGGTAGTTCCCTAAAGATCTAACAGCCAAAACTGGAGAGGCAAACGCAGAGCTCTGCACTACATCAGTCCACCATGCCAATTGCATCTACCCTAGTACTGGGTACCCAGTTTTCACAACCATAACCCTGTTACCTGATTGTGTCCTAAAATCTACACAATTATTATCTTTCAGTTTATCTATGCTTCCTTGTCCCTGCTAAACTGTTCTGGAAGCAAACGTCCCCCATAAACAGGCTGGAGATGCAATCCCAATATCAGATAAAATAGACTTCAAATTAAAATTAGTGAAAAGAGATAAGGAAGGTCAGTACATACTAATTAAGGGAACTCTCCTACAGGAGGATTTTACAATTCTAAATATCAATTCAACAACAAAGGAGCACCAAAATTTATCCAAGAAACACTACTTTCCCTCAAATCGCACTTAGATTCAAAATCATTAATTGTTGGGGACTTTAACCCACCACTTTCCAATCTAGATAGATCAACTTGGCAAAACCTCAACAGAGAAACCGCAGATCTAAACAACTGCATAGATCAATTAGATTTAACACACATCTACTGCATATTTCATCCAGTAGCATCAGAATATACATTTTCTCAGCTACACATGGAACATTTCCTAAAACAGACCATATTTTAGGCCACAAAGCAAACTTGTCCAAATTAAGAAACCTTGAAGTTATACCTTGCATTCTCTCAGACCACAAGGCAGTAAAATTAGAACTCAACACTAAAAGCCAGCAAATAAAGTCCTATAATACATGGAGGCTGAATAACACACTGCTGAATCACAAGTGGGTCATGGAAGAGATTAGAAAGGAAATTCAAATGCTCATGATATTCAACAAAAATCAACACACAAATTACCTGCTCCTCTGGGACACAGCAAAGGCAATACTCAGGGGCAAGTTTATAGCTTTGAGTTCCTACATCAACATATTGGAAAGATCTGAAACCAACAAACTAATGAGACATCTGAGCCTCCTTGAAAAAGAGCAGCAAGATAAACCCCAATCCAGTAGACAAAAAGAAATAGTTAAAATTAACTCAGAATTAAATGAAGTAGAATCCAAAAAAACATACAAAAATCAACAAAACAGAGTTGGTTCTTCGAAAAAATTAACAAAATTCACAGACAATTTGCAAATCTTATCAGAAAAAGAAGAGAACACACCCAAATAAATAAACTCAGAGATGAGAATGAAAATATCACCACAGAAACAACCAAGATTCAGAATATTATAAGGTAATACTTCTCAAAACTATATGCTATAAGTTTGAGAACTTGGCAAAAATATTTACATGCCGAAACTAAACCAAGATGAGTTAAACCATCTTAACAGGCCCGTATCAAGCATTGAAATACAGCAATAAGAGACCTCCCATCTAAGAAAACATAGGACCAGATGGTTTTACAGCAGAATTCTACAAGGCATTCAAAACAGAGCTCACAACAATACTCCTCCAACTCTTCAATGAAATTGAAAGAGAAAGTTCACTACCAAACTCATTCTATGAAGCCATCATAACCCTCATCCCAAAAACAGGCAGGGACTCATCAAATAAAAAGAACTATAGACCCATTTCGTTGATGAACATTGAGGCAAAACTTCTTAACAAAATTTTGTCCAATTGACTTCAACAATTCATCCAAAAAATCATACACCACGATCAAACAGGATTCATTTCAGGGATGCATAGCTGGTTCAATATACGCAAATCAATTGCTATAATTCATCACATCAACAGGAGCAAGGATAAGAACCCCATGTTTATCTCAATAGATGCAGGGAAAGCATTTGACAAGATCCAACAGCCCATTATGATGAAGGTTATGGAAAAATTAGGAATCTATGGAACATTCCTCAATACAATAAAGGCTGTAAAAAACAAACTTACAGCCAGCATTATATTTCATGGTGAAAAACTAAAGCCATTTCCTTTCAAATCAGGACCGAGACAAGGAATGTCCACTCTCTCCAATTCTCTTCAATCTAGTATTTGAATGCCTAGATTCAGTGAAAGACAAAAGCAAACATAAAGGGGATCCAACTAGGGAAAGAAGAAGTAAAACTCTCCCTCTTTTCAGATGACATGATCTTGTAGTTAAAGAATCGCAGAGACTCCACTCCTAAATTACTCAAGTTGATTCAAAACATTGGCAAATTAGCAGGGTATAAAATTAACCCTCAAAAATCCATGGCTTTTCTGTATGCCAACAATGAGAAAAGTGTGGCTGAAATTAGGAAAGAAACACCAACCATTCGTAATAACACCAAAAATTATATAGTACCTAGGAATTAACTTAACCAAAGAAGTGAAGGACCTCTATGCTGAAAACTTTAAAAAGTTGAAATAAGAAATCAAAACAGAATTTAGAACGTGGCAAAATCTCCCATGCTCCTGGATTGGAAAGATCAACATCATGAAAATGGCAATAATTCCCAAGGATATCTACAAATTCAATGTGGTACCTATCAATATTCCAACCTCATTCTTCAAAGAAATTGAAGTAGCAATCGAAAAATCCATAAGGAACACTAAAAGACACCAAATAGCAAAAACGATGCTCAACAGAAAGAACAGTGATGGAGGAATATCAATACCAAATTTCAAACTCAACTACAAAGCCATAGTGATCAAAACAGCTTGGTACTTGCACAATAATAGACTTCAGGAAAAATGGAATAGAATTGAAAGCCCCGAAATGAACCTACAGACCTATAGTCATCTAATCTTTGATAAGGGAGCTAAAAAAATAGATTGGAAGAAAGACAGCCTCTTCGGTAAATGGTGCAGGCAAAATTGGATAAGTACTTGTAGAAAACTAAAGCTAGATCCTTATATATCACCCTGGACCAGAAGCAATTCCAAATGTATCAAAGACTTCGAAAACAAAGCAGACACTCTGAAAACAGTACTTGAAGGAATAGAAGAAACCATAGGTCTCCTTGGCACAGGCCGAAATTTTCTTAATAGAGACCCAGAAACACAACAAATCAAAGAAAGGTTGGATAAATGGGACTGCATGAAATTGTAGAGCTTCTGCATGGCAAAGGATATAGCTAGCAATATTAATAGAAAGCCCACACATTGGGAGAAGATCTTCACTAGCCATACAACGGACCAAGGGCTCATATCTAAATTATACCTGGAACTCAAAAAATTAAGTCCCCCAACAATAAATCTTCAAAGAAACAACTACCCAATAAACAAGTGGGCTAAAGACTTAAAGAGAAACTTTTCTGAAGAGGAAAGAAGGATGGCCAGTAGACACATGAAGAAATGCTCATCCTCACTAGCCATAAAAGAAATGCAAATCAAAACACCATTGAGATACCACCTCACTCCAGTTAGAATGACAAAAATCAAGAACTGTAATAACAACAGATGCTGGAGGGGATGTGGACAGAAGGGAACCTTACTTCATTGTTGGTAGGAGTGTAAACTTGTCCAACCACTTTGGAAAGCAGTATGGAGGTTCCTCAAAAGACTCCACATAGAGCTCCCCTATGACCCAGCAATCCCACTTTTGGGCATTTACCCAAATGTTTGCAAACAAGACCACACTAAAGCTAACAGCACGACTATGTTTACTGCAACATTATTTACTATAGCTAAGATATGGAACCAACCCAGATGCCCCTCAGTAGATGAATGGATCAAGAAAATGTGGTATACATACACAATGGAATTCTATGACTCCATCAGAAAGAATGACATTTCCCCATTTGTTAGGAAATGGAAAGGCTTGGAAAAAATTATATTAAGTGAATTAAGCTAAGCCCAAAGAAAGACAGGTCCCATGGTTTCCCTTATTTGCAGTATCTAGTATATGTGTGAGTCAAGCAGAAAAAGTCAGATAAGTTGATGTTAGGGAAATGAACCCTAAGATATGTATTCAAATGTTTTTTTCTTTCATGTGATTGTTTCTAACACATTGATAAGACCATTTCTTTGTTACTATGTATGTCCCTCCCCGAAAGTATAACCCCTGCTTTCACTGTATTTGATGTCTCTATAATTTGTGGAGGGGAAAGGGAAAAACAAATCGTTTAAATATGGATACAGGTGGACCCATTGCAACAATGAGATGTACCAGTCGTTATGTCGAAAACGAACTTTACAACTCTGTTGCGGCATGGAGGGGGGCGGGAGGGGGATCTGGGAGTATTGGGTTGGGGGGGCTAGGGGAGAATGGGAAGGGATGGGCAGGGGAAATAAAGGAGGAGGCTACAAATCTTGATAAGAAATGTACTCATTATTCTGCCCATGTAATTGTAACCCCTCTGTACACTATTTTCACAATAAAACAATAAAAAATATATATATCACATTAAAAAAAAAGAAATGTTCTCATTGGTGCTGGGAAGGTGGCTCAGTGGTAGAGCCCTTGCCTTGCAGGCATGAGGCCCTGGGTTCAATTCCTCAGCACAACATAAGCAAAAAGCAAAAAAGCTGGAAGTGGGGCTGGGGCTCAAGTGGTAGAGCGCTAGCCTTGAGCTGAAGAGCTGAGGGACAGTGTCCAAGCCCAGAGTTCATGCCCCACGACCAGACACCCTCCCCGCAAAAAAGATATGTACTCATTATCTCGGCTATGTAATTCTAACTCTTTTGTACAGTATTTGCACACACAAAGAAGATGTAACTTATTCAGTTTGGAATATAGTGAATGAGGAGATGAAGAGAAATGGTTTGGAGTAAATATGTTCAAATACTTTATAACTTAGTATGATCACATAATAAAATTTAAGTATAAAAATAGGGTGATGAAATTAATAACAGGAATAAAATTTAACAAGCTACACTATGTGGACATATGTGTATAACACAATTAAAAATACTTTGTGAAATTAAAATTTCTAATAAAAAGACAAAAATTCATTCCAGTTGTTATAGATTCATATGTTAATTTCTTTTTTCAGTTAATTCCTTGACAAAGTAAAAGGAGAAATATATTTTGCTCATTTAGAAAGACAATCTTGTCCAATTAGCAGTAAAGTATTGTAGTTAATTACTGTCAATGTGAAAATGTTCAATCAACTTAACTATTATATTAGAATATTTTCAATGCATTCTTCAAAATATTATCTCTATAGGTATATACTTTTGCTATTTATTGAATATGTTTTCTTACTTAATTGCTATATACCATTTTCTGACTGTAGTTTGGTGTATGCAACTAGGATATATTATACCTGATCTTGAAATCAATTATTCAAACAGGTTTTTCAAATAAAAATGCTTATAGTGAAATAAAGAGGTAAATCCAAATTATGTATATTTGAAGACAATGCTTGGTTAGTCCTCTTCTCACATTACCCATTCCCTTCTTGAGAATAATACGCATTGTAAGGAAATGTTTAGAATGTTTTGGAGAAATAGTTTGACTTTAAACCAGTGATTTACTTTATGCTTCATTTTGTTTACTTTATATTCAGAAAAGCTAAATTCTTTTTTAAATTATTTTTTTTATTGTGAAAATACTGTACAGAGGGGTTACAATTACATGGGCAAGATAATGAGTACATTTCTTATCAAACATCGTAGCTTCACCTTTGTTTCCCCTTCCCATCCCTTCTCATCCTCCTCCCGTCCCCCCCCCCCCCGCCCAATCCTCCGCGCTCCCCCCCCCCGCCCCCCTGCACCAAAGTTGTAAAGTTCGTTTTCGACATAACGACTTGTACATCTCATTGTTGCAATGGGTCCACCTGTATCCATATTTAAACGATTTGTTTTTTCCCTTCCCCTCCACAAATTATATCGACATCAAATACAGTGAATGCAGAAAAGCTAAATTCATACCTTATTTTCCTTAGGCTTTATACACAAGTTTAATGACTGATAGGTGACAGATAAAGGTGACACTTTTTAAAAGTGGCTAAATTTCGGCTGAGGAATCTAGGTACAAGTATACTCATGCAGATAGGCCTCATCAGTAGTGAGACCATGATATCAAATTGTTAACCTCTGCTTACTGGTGTCATGCTTATGAGATTATGTGTATTATAAACAGTGATTATGAGCATTTGTTTTGTAAACAACATCATTTCATGGGTTAGGAACTGAAGTGAGACATTACACTCAGAACTAAATTGAAGGAGAAATCCAAAATTAGTTAACCATATACACTTAACAAAATGTTTCAAAAATGCAAACTAAAGGAAATAATTTATGAAAAAATCAACATTTACAATAAATACAGAATCAGTATGACTGATTTTTTTTTATCCAGGTTGCAATAAGGCTTGCATGATGAGTTTTCTGATTATGTGTTTAGTTAGGTCATGATATTTAGTTGGAGAAATTCTGTTTTTTCATATATTCATTTGTCAGATCAAAGAGTAAATGAATTCTATGCCATAGCCAACATCCATAATAATGTTATAGTTGTACCCTGCTACTTTGCCAACCTTTCAAATCAGTTCGGGTATCTTGGGTCTTTTCTCGATCTCACTAAATAGGTATGCAATTTTTTTTGTCAACACTAGAAATAGTTTGACCACCATTTATTAAAATTGTATTTTCCAGAAGCTACTATTCTCTCTTTTCATGAGATTTTTTACTTTCATTTATATAATGTGCTGATGTTTGCCTTTAGATAACCCATGTTCAGTCTTCTACAAACTGTGTAATTTAGAGTAGGTTTATATTAGGTACACTCATGTAAACAGCTCAGATTCTATTACTTGCATATTTTGTGCTTGTTAAATCAATTGTATTTAGTTGTCAATATGGATACTATTGGACTTATTCTTTGCATTTATGAATATGTTAAGTATGTCATGATTTTTGTGATTTAATACTGTAGGATTTTTTCCTTCAAATATGTGCAGATCTTACTTCATATACAGTTACATTTGTTTTAAACAATTTGATCCTTTCAAGGGATTTGCTATATTAGGTTCACCCAGATGAACTTAATTACAAATTAAAACAAACTTATTTCTGAGAGACAGTTATCCTTATAGTTCTACTCAAATTAACATGTATTTGAGGTTTTTGTACTTTTAAAAAACTGTACATAACATGTTTTTGTTCCTGGGGAAGTTCCACTTTCTTGGTTCTTTTTGCAGATATGGTGACTTCAACATATGTGTGCATTTTATTTCAATTGTTTTGTGTTTATATTTTTTTATATAAGAGAAAGTACAAATAGAATCAGTGATTTAGAACATTTTCAAATAGAATTCTAAGAGAGACATGAATTTTTATGACAACTGTGAATGGACAGGTCTTAGTGGAGGAGTAGCAAAATAACAGAGACATTGTTGGATGTGAGTTTAATTCTTCCTCCATTTGCCTCACTATTTCCAATTATATTACTTCAAAGTCTTTAGTGAAAAGAAAATAATTTTGTCTGTATGAACTCAGAATTTTTGGTTTAGTAAAAGGCGAAAGATTTGTACGATCTGAAAAAAACCAGAGTATTTTTTGGGGGGACACACTACACATTCATATTAGATTTTAACACTAAAATCTTTCTTCCTTAGTTTAAAAACACAGTTGTGAATTTATAATGTTAAAATAGCACCTAATAATTTATATGAAATTGTCCAAACTATTTTCACTTCACACTATATGCATTATAGAATGTAATAATACTGTGTAAGATAATATGTAATAATTGACTTTGTGCAAAGTTAATGACAGTGGCTATTTGTGAGATACTGAGTAATAGTAAAAATTATATTTGAATCTATTAAAAATCCCAGTTACATCTAAAAATAACTCATAGTTATAAATTAATGCTGAAAAATAAGTTTGTTTATTGGAAAAAGCCAGAAGTTTCAATAAGCTTGCTTTTTTAAAATTGCCTTGGATCTGGGCTTTGTTGGCTCATGCTTGTAATCCTATCTATTCATGACTCTAAGATCTGAGGATAATGGTTGAAAGCTATATGGACAAAAAATCTGTGAGACTCTTATCTCCAATAAATGTCCTAAAACACCAGAAACGGCACTGTGGCTCAAGTGGTACAGTGCTAGCCTTGGCATGGTGTTTTACTTTATAATTTCATGATTTTTTATGAATGCTTGTTCAGTGAAAATGTCATTGGTTTTTATATTTTGTGTTGGCATAAAATGAGCCTTCTATTGCCTTAAAGTAATCAGAAAAACACTCTGATTCTATGACAGCATAAATTTTGTGGGTAATGGTTAAGACCAAATTGCCTTTTTGAAAAAAAATTATGTCACAAGCCAAAAAAGAGGAACAAATGAAAATATAAGCCAAAAACTTACTCTGTAAATCTTTATGGACTAATAGTCTGTCAGTTTGTTTTAACTATTAATCAAAAATTAAAGTAATACTGGGTAATATTAACCAATTTAAATTTCTTCATCCTTGTCATTTAAAAGACACTTTAAAAAGAAATTCAACAGATGAGTAATAGATGAGTTTTGCAATTATGTAGTTTAATAGAGCTCTGAGTTGTGGATATAGGACATTCATCTAAGTGACTAAATATGTAAATTAAATCCCATAAAGTATATTCCTTCAATTTTCTGGCTAAAGTGTTCTACAATCTAGGTAATTTTAAAAGAAATATTGTATGTTGTTTCCTTGGTGACAACGTAATTGTAAGACTAAAAGTTTTCCTATAGCACGGCCACCTTAAACAGGATGGATGTGTTAGGGTTGCCATGTAAACCTTTTGGGACAGCTTTAATGTTTGAATCTTGGATAGGATTTGATTGGGAATTGTGCCACACCTTCCTGGTTTGAGAAGAAAAATGACAGGCCATACGAAATACTTTTATCTGATACATTGTTATATTAGTTTTTTCAAACGCACACATACACACATACATGCACACAGATACACACATTTGTAGTATAAAGACCCACTCCATCTGCAAGAAAATATTTTAATAGGAATTCCAGAAAATATTTAGTCTGCTGAGATCTAATTAGAATTTATAGAAATATCTAGTTGCTTCTACCCCTGGACATGTCATTATCATTGGTGAAGATGTTGCCATTTGAATTTAGAATGCCCCAGAAAGACCTATGTGTTAAAGAAAAATGACTTTCTATTTCTTACCAGACTCTGGAGAATACCTGAATAGTTCTTCTGGAGAGTAAGTTCTTCAGTGTGAAATCTATGAGAACATAGACTCTCGTCTACTTTCTTCTTACATCTTTTAATCATTCTAGGTCAAAAACTTTTCCCTTTGACATACTCCCCACCTTGATATTGTCTTGTGACATGCCCCAAAGCAATAAAACCAACTAAACATACACTGAAACCTTTAAACTTGTAAATCTGAGTAAGACTTTCTGTTTAATAAATGGACAATATCAGTTATTATGGTAGGTTATAAAGCTAACACAAGTCTAGTCTTTCTAACAATGTAGAGTATATTAACTTGTGCTTCATTATAAAATATCTAACTTCAGGTTTTATTTTATGTTCTAGTTTCTGTTGATCCCAGGGCTTAAACTCAGGGCCTGGATGGTGTTTTCGTGTTCTAGGCCAGTGCTCAACATACAATCTGAACTGGAATTCCATTTGCCCTGGTGGTTAATTGGAGATAAGAATCTAATGAACTTTTACTCAGATTGGCTTTGAACTGTGATCTTCAGATCTCAGCCTCTTAACTAGCTAAGATTACATCCTTGAACCACCAGTGCCTAGCCATGTTGCATATTTTGTGCAATTCCAATTTTCAGCATCATATAGATGCTCCTACTGCAATAAAAAAATTACCCCTGTTTTCACTGTATTTGATGTTGGTATAATTTATGGAGGGGAAGGGAAAAAACAAATTGTTAAAATAGGGATATAACTGGACCTACTGCATCAATGAGATGTACAAGATGTTATGTAGAAAAACGAACTTAACAATTTTGGCTTGGGTTTGGGGGAGGTTCAGAAGGGGAAGATGGACAGGGATGGTAAGGGGAAACAAAGGAGGAGGTAACAATGCTTGATAAGAAATGTACTCATTATGGGGCTGAGAAGGTGGCTCAGAGGTAAAGTGCTTGCCTTGCATGCATGAGGCCCTGGGTTCGATTCTTCAGCACCACATAAGCAAAAAAGCCGAAAATGTAGCTGTGGCTCAAGTGGTAGAGTGCTAGCTTTGAGCTGAAGAACTGAGGGACAACACCCAGGCCCAGAGTTCACGCCCCACGACTGGACCCCTGCCACCCCCCCCAAAAAAAGAAATATACTCATTTCCTTGCCCATGTAATTGTAACCTCTCTATACGGTATTTTCACAATAAAAAAAAACTTAAAACATACTAAGGATATTTGTAAAGTATATAATGAAGAATTTTCATTCTTTACAAAATCTATGCTAAACTATTTATATTTTAATGGACATTTCCTGCAACCAGTTTGATGTAGTTTAATACTTGTCACACCAACTTTCTCTATAGTCTACTGGAGATTTAATTGTTCATGTATGTACATATATGTGTATTTATATGTATATGTATAAGTATCTATCTATATATGTTCCAATGTGGATCATCAGAATTGAAACTTTGCTTTGTTTTACTGTACAGCAGTTAAACCTGGTCAGCTCATTCTGTGGCAATATTTGTGTTCATTCTAATCATTCCTTTTTTTACCACCCCATCAGCCTTCTAAAATCAGCTTCATTTCCTGGAGAAATTACCAATCAGTCCAACCAATATACACCCAGAGCGTTTTAATAAAGCAAGTTTTAATGAAGGAAGATAACATGAAGAGACAACTACAGAATTTCTACAGAGACCTGACATCTTTCACATTTCTGCCTTCCTCCTCATACTTAAGAAAGTATTGACGAATACTATAAATGTACTGCATTTATAACTTAAGGATCAGTGTTTGTTTGTTTTTTTTTCCAAATTGAAGCCTTCTTTTCCATGATTTTTGACATAAACTTTTGGGGGATTTTTTTTTATTGTGATGGGATTTCATCCAAAACAAAGCCATGTATATCAAGAAAGTCAATGTTTTCAACTCAGAGAACTAAACAAAAGAGGGAGAAAATTATGGTTAGCTATATATGTTAAGCACAAATATTGGCAATATCAAGATATTTTGAAATTGCATACTTTTACTGGATAAAGTTGCTCAAACCTATATTATCTACTTGGAAAATAGAGATTAGAGAATTCCAGCTCCAAGCAAGCCCACACACAAAATGAAGTTTCAGATACTCTAACCATTTGCTGGGTGCAATGTTTTATGTTTGTGTTAGGAGGACCACAGTCCAAGAATACCCAGGCATAGTGATACTGCCTCAAAATAAGCAATCCAATTATAATCTGCAGATATGGTAGTAGTAGAGATGCTGTTTCACAAGTATACGGTTTTGGGTTCAATCCTCCAGTTCCCCTAGAAATATAAGTGTGTGCAAGGGTAAGAATTTGGCATGTCTAAGGTCATGATTTCATACTCATTTAACAAGCTCTAATAAAGCCTTTACTTTTTTTGCTATTTTTAAAAAGTATAACCATAACTTCCATGCCACAAAGAAATGATTTCCTTTCATCCATTAAGTAATATGTTATGTGTTGGATACTGTCCCACTGAAATCATACTAAAGATCAAAAACCTATTGTCTTAGAAAGTGACTGCATGTGGAAACAGAATCTGAATGGTAACATTGAAGTTGAAGTCTCCTCCAAGAGAAGCAGAAGGTCTTGAATCTGCCAAGGAAAGAGGACTCAGAAGAAGAAAACTCTGATCTTGGAGTTTTAGTTCCACCAACTCAGAGGAAATATATTTACAGTGTTAATGCACTCAAGCTGTGGTAGTTTATTATTACAATTACTAGCAAACATGTGTATTCTATAATACATGAAAAGTCATTGACTCTTGGGGTCCATGACTCATCTCTATAACGCTAGTAATTAAGAAAGATGAGACTTGGGGGATAATGGTTTTCTGTGTGGTAGGAAAGTTCATGAGGTTCTATCTCCAATTAAGTACAAAAATTTCTGGGCTGGGACATGGTTCAAATGGTAGGCTGACTACTGTTAGCAAACTGAGCATGAGTTATGTTCAAGCCCCAAATTGGGAGAAAGAAAAAGTCCTTAGAAAACTACTATGAGAAACATAATTATGAATAGGAAAGCAGAAACAAAAGAAATAAACTTATTGATACAGAGAAAGCTTCCTAATATGAAACATGGCACAAACTATAATATTTAGGGTTTTCCTTCCTATACAGTAAAACTAAATGATATTTTGACTTGACGAAACTAAAATGTAAAACTGTATGCAATAAATAATCACATTACTTTTATGTTTCCATAATTTAACTTGTTTTCCTACAAATTTATAGAATACTGTAGCTATGGAAAAATCAATAAATGTTTCATTTTCATATAGGTTTACATATCCTTCAAGTGTTGTCTAAAATTGTTCTATACTGAAATGATTGTCATTGATATCTTTCTCAAGATTCCAAATGTTTATACTTTCAGCTGACCTTCCACAAACTCATACCCCAAACATAAATTATTAGTTTGTTCATGCAATCAAAAGAATATAAACATATGTTTCAAAATGTTAATTACATTTATCTGCGGTCATTAATGTAATAAAACTAATAGAATTAAGTTTATACCCTGAGAGAAATAAGACACTTCCTTCTAAATACAGACTGGCAGGCACACACACACACACACACACACACACACACACACACACACACACACATTTACCACTTTCACTGAGGTTAGGTTCCTGACATTGGGTATCAGACAATGATCTAATAATCAATCTTCCTGCCCAGACATAAAATACATTCATAATTCCACACATACAAAAACACCAGAAATTCAAAATAATGAGAACATTTAACAGAACCAACCAGCTCTTGAGCCATCTACTCACTGATTTCTTTTATTCATGATGATGCATTTTTCATATCATAATTAATAATAATTTTGAGTCTCTCTGATTAGCAGCCAAAAATATGTTATCATATAATAGAAAATGTAGGTAAAATTACCTGTCTGTAGGTAATCTTTAATATATCTTAACAAAGACTTCTTTTTAGAGTCTGTTTTTGGCATTTTGCCCTAATTACTCATATTAAATTACAAAGGACATGCCATATTCCTGAATTCATTTTTCGTAAAGGTTATGGTATGGAATTGAATCTGATTTGTTTGCTTATTCTAAAGTAAATTTTCTCAACAACTTGAATTATTTTTTCTGTTACTCCTAAGCAATTTGAAATATCAAATAAAACTGGAAATTCCCTTCAGCAATGATTTGTGAATGGCATTAATATTTGTGGAGGGATGCAAGACTTGAATTATCTAGAGTGCCTTAAAAATGGCACTGTTGGGGCTGGGAAGGTGTCTCAATTTTAGAGTGCTTGCCTTGCATGCATGAGGCCCTGGGTTTGATTTCTCACCACCACATAAGCAAAAAGAAAAAAATCCAGAAGTGGCACTGTGGCTCAAGTGGTAGAGCACTAGCCTTGAGCTGAAGAGCTGAGGGACAGCGCCCAGGCTCAGAGTTCGGGCCCCACGACCGGACCCCCCCAAAAAATGGCACTGTTATTCAAAAGGCTGATCGTTTAGTCATCTTTTAAAGTGTGGTCTTCTTATTTCATCTAAGAAGATAAAAGTATGCTTTTCATCACATTCTTGCATGCAAAACAGCAGAATTATTTCCTTTGTACATTTGATGTCCAGCTGTGAATGTAGTGAAACCTACAAACAACTGCACAGCTGTGTTAGCTGCTCTACATTTTGAAATTTTCTTCCAATAGTCCTTCTGATTTGAGCCCAAATTATGGGATAGTCACATAATCCACAATTACAAAGCACCAAATTATACGAAGACCACGTGCAAAATGAAGTTCAATTTTTTTCTGTTGTTTCCTTTTATCTTATTATCTTTTTAGGAGCTAGGGGCTGTTTATTTCTCATTATTGTTGATGTGACTTAAATAAATTTACCAGATTTTTCAAATAAAATAAAGACATATTTAGTCACAAAATACAGCTAAGCATTTGCGTGATTTATTTTTATTCTAGTCCTGTTCTCAGTTATCTTCAAATAACATAGAGATGAGCCAATCATATGTGTAAATCGACACATATCAAGCACACAGAACTCTAATTTCTATATCAACTTCACCTAGAAGAGAAAATTATCATTGTTTCATGTCTTAAGTAATGTACTTAAAACAAGTTTTATTAATTTTATCAATAAATTTCATAATTATGGAATTGATGCATTGCATAAGTATTTGATTGCTCATTTCCACTGAATTAATGTTACATGTAGTTTACTTTTTTACATATGAAATAATGACATTCTTGAGGATAAAACATGCCTGTTTTTCATTTTGGTTGCCAAAATGGAAATATTAGGCATTTTCAAAATTTAACTTTAAATCTAAGCCTATAAATTTCACTAGAACATGAATTGTGTTACTTACAATTTTCATATTAAAATAAAAAGTATTATTAAATAGAAAGCAAAATTATGTTATCACACCTTAATCCCTGAATTAACGTTTTGATAAAAAACAATTATATTTATATAACAAGATATACATATGCAAACAAACTATGAAATATGGAAACAGAAAACTTTTTGTTTTTTGTTTGTTGTTTATACTTTGTGATAATTCTCTCTTCTTTACCTTATGCCTGGCATATTTATTGTACATCTTCAGGAAGGTGAGGGGTGGGCACAGAGCTTTAGGGAAAAGAGCGAAAAATTGCACATTGATGAAAGTGAACTATTTAACACATGGATGGGGACAGGAGGGTGGAACTGGGAACAAGTGAGGGAACGGAAGACATTTCACAAAAGGAAATGTACTCTTTACCTGACTCATGTAATTGTAATCCATCTATAAATCACCTTAATAAGAACAGCTGAGTAAATTTATTTTAAAAAGGCAAAATAATGTTGTTTCTTAGAATCCTAGAAGTTTGTTTTGTTCACTGGTTTTAGCTGGTTGAGTCTATCTCTGAAAATAGCTAGGTTGACCTTCATTGGGCAAATATGTGAGCTACTAGTAGATAAATGTCAATTATGATTGTACGTTTTTTAAGACTCAAATTCATTTATTTCTTTAATCTACTTTGTATTATTTCTGTTTACCAGTTTTTGGTTTGGCTTGTTCCTGTTTTTCAAAGACATAGTTCCACATCATTAGTGCTGATTCAAGATGGTTCTAATTTGTTGATAAGCATACTCAAAGACGTAAATTTTCCTCTGAGTATTGCCGTGTTTTTGTGTCCCAGAGGTGGTAGTATTTTGTATGTTCACTTCTACTGAATTCCATAAACGTTGCAACTTCCCTTCATATCTCTTCAGTGACTCGCTGATGATTTATCAATGTGTTATTCAGTCTGTGAGTTTCAGAATTTTCTGTGATGACTTTTGAGGTCAAGATCTAATTTGGTCCCATCATGGTCTGACAAGATGTAAAGAGTAATTTCATTTTTATTTTTGAATTTTCATAGACTCTCCTTGTGATCTAAGATCTGATCTATTTTGGAGAATGTTACAGGGGCTTCTGAGAGGAATATGTATTGTGAAGCTGTTAGGTGAAATAGTCTGTAGATATCTGTTAGGTATAGCTTGTCAATGCAGTTATTTAGCTCTGAAGTTTTTTGCTAAGTTTTTACCTGGATGGCCTGTTCAGAGGTAAGAATGATGTGTTCAAGCAACGAACAATGTATTTGGATGTATGCATGGTTTTAGAGTAAGTAGTATTTGTCTGATGAATTTGGGAGCTCTAGGATTCAAGGCATTGATAATTAAAATTGTTATATCCCTCTGATGGAGAGTTTTCTTTATGAATATTTAATATAGTTCTTTGTCTCTTTTTTACTGTCATATCACTTTTAATTTAAAGCATATTTTATCTAATATTAGTATAACTACTCTGACCTCTTTATGAGGTCCATTTTTAATTTGTAAAGATCATGTACAGAAGGGTTACCATTACATAAGTCAAATAATGAGCACATTTCTTTTTGAACAGTGTCACCTCTTCCCTCATATACTCCCAGTTTTTCCCTTTCAACCTCCCTCCCCCATAAGTTGTACAGTTCATTTACAATGTAGCGTGTATTGAGTAGCACTGCTGTATTTGTTAACCCTGTGTCTCACCATTTCTGTGTTCCCCGTTGCACTTTCCAAACTTACATATGAGACAAAAGGTGCAGAAATATAAAAAATACAGCATCAGAACACAGAAGGAAAAAGCAAAATAATAATAAAAAAACCTCTCATTGTCTTTTCTTGGAGATTATTTTAATGAACATTATTTTATATGATGATATTCATATAGATATTTACCCTTGGTGATCTTCTCAAAAAGGCATCCTCCTTTGACCTCACTGTATAAATGTTTAGAATCCCTTATAATTTATTATGTGCAAGTGTAATGTTTTCTCTTTTACCATCCAAGTGTTTTTACTTTTAGAATTAGAGGCACATTCTAATATAACAAATGAGAGATATCAGGCAACTTATATTTCTTTGAGTCTGTCTTCCTTCACTTAATATAAGTTTGGTCCAAGTCTTTCCATTTGCTTATGGATGGTGTAATATCATTATTTTTCTGGGTAAATAGAATTGCATCATACTGAAGATTTTCTTCATGCCAAAGGAAAAAGTTAGCAGGATATATAGAAAGAGAACAGAATGGAAGATTTTTACTAGCTAAGAATCAGACAATTGGTTTCATAATTAACGCATATTTAGAGATCAAAACGTTAAACCCAACAAAAATAAAGCCTCAAATAAACAAGAACCCAATTAATATATGGGATAATACTTCTTAGAAGAAAAGGTAAGCATGACAAATAGACACATCTCTCTCCATAAAAGAAATGCAAATCCAAATAACACTGAGATTCATCTCACCCCTGTTACAATGTCATTATGAAAAAATGAACAATCACAGTTATTGATAAATGTGGCCCAAAGGAAACACTATTACCCTGTTATTGGGAATGTAATCTTGTTCAACCCCTTTGGAAAACACTATGGAAATTGCTCAGAGAACTGAATAGAGAGCTATCTATGATCCAGCATTCCACTTACAGGCATTTATACAATGGAGCAGAAACAAGGCCAAACTGAAGCTACCAGCAAAATCATGGTCATTATTGCATTATTTTCTCTAGCCAATAAGGGAGCAGCTCAGATGCCTCTCATTGTAAAAAGAGATAAAGAATAACATATGTATATATGAATTATATATATATATTATATATATACCTAATGTTATTGATCCCAATTTACAATTATATATGTGTGTATATATGTATATTTATATACATACATATATACACACATATATATATATATATATATATACACATATATATGCATACATAATGGAATTCTGTTCATCCATCAGAAAGAATAATATTGCACCATCCTTAAGGAAAATGAAACAATTATAAATAATATTAAGTGAAATAAAGCCCACTCAGAGAAACTTAGCTTGCATGATTTTCCTCATTTGTGGTAGATAGAAGGTGCCTATAAATGTAAAAGTAAACACACTGGATGGTATGCAAGGAGGTACAAATGAATTATCTGAAGTGTCAGAGTCACTGGAGAGTGAAAATTCCATAATTCTCTTAAAAGACTAAGTCACAGCTCAACAAAATAATTACCAATAAATATGTACTGCAAGAGAGGACAGTGGGGGGCATTATGTGAGGGGTAGGAAATTGAAGGTGAAAAGGATAGTATACAGGCAAGAATCCATTGTATACTTCCAAGAATTGAAATATACAAAGGAAAGGGTAGTGTGAAATGGGAGTGAAGATGTTGAAGTGGTAACACAATTCCAGGTGCATTGTACACATAAACTGCTTTGTTAAATGTCAAGTGATTCCATAACATAATATTGAGATACATAGGATTGGGGTTGTTTGGGAGGGGTGGATGAGAATGTTGAAAGAGGTGACAGTGATCAAGATACACAGTATCCATAAACTCAGTGAATGTACAACTACTTAAAGATAATAAAAATATTCAAAAATTAATTATGATAAATGAATAGAGTTGAACCTCAATTCAATTCCAATTTAAAAATATTTTTAACCTGTAGACTTGGAGAATAAAATTCAAATAATAAAATTTTATGAATATTTTTGTCAGAATTTGTGATATTAACTAAATATTACTTTGCCTTTTGTCAGCCATTGGGCTTTTATAAGAGAATACTTAAAAGTAAGTGGCTTAAAAACAACAGGAGTATATTACCCATATGCTAGAAGCTTGAATATTAATTTATTAATATTAATAAAAATGGTTGTTCAAACAATTCCTTATCTTATGGGGGTCCACTTTCTGGTTCATTATAATCTACTTGCTGGACGTTCACATGGCAGAATAATTATATTGGGCTTCTTTCATCAGGATCATTATTGTAGTGTCATCTCTGAAAGGTTGATTCTAATATCACCAGAAGGGGGAGTAGAATTTCAACATGTGTATCTGGAAGGAGTTACATAGTCCAATACTTTTTGCAATTTTTGCTTTAACTCAGTGTAGAGTATCATTTGGATATTATTTCATAGAAGATAATAACTTAAGGACAAACTTATATCATGTGACATGTGAATAATTCTTTTTAAAATGGGAATAATTATAGTGATAGCAAAGTGAAATATGATTGTTTAGTGGCTCTTGAATCACATCATAGGTAATCTTGTAAATGTGGCACAGCCTTTTTAAGGACCTTTTGATGTATTTGAACAATCTCCAACGAGTTAATTGCTTTCAGAAACATTCATTTGAGCCATCAAATACAGATCTCTTTTGATTTTAATTACTTTCTGCTATTAGGACTCAGACACCAAAATCAGAGCATGCTAATTTCTCTGATAAAATACATAATAAAATTTTTATAATTATATAACATTAAGACTGTAATATTAATAGCAATACAAATCCTTGTATTCACATTATATAATATATTGACATCCTTTGGTTTAATCAATTTTTAGAATATTTATACCTAAGTGTAAATTGTTGGCAAATATTTATTTGGTAATGTATAGAAAATGAGAAAAAGATTTGCATACATATTACTACAGATGCAAACAGATTCACGAGGTTATTTATGATCCTTCATTTGTTGCTTACATTTATGAATCCAGAACACGCAAAGAAGTGAAAATTGACAACTTGAATTTACTAAAGGATTCATTATATGAAGTTTTTGTTGGGCTAAATATATTTTATAAATTAAATGGTTTTGTCCCTTCCTTTTTCGCTCCCTTCCTTCCTTCCTTCCTTCCTTCCTTCCTTCCTTCCTTCCTTCCTTCCTTCCTTCCTTCCTTCCTTCCTTCTTTCCTTCCTTTTTGTTATTACTCCTGACTTTTTGGTCCTTTTTTATTGCTTTCTTTTTTGAAAGAATTAATTACTGTTCTGATAATCCCCAAATATTTACCCATGTTTGATAATTAGACTTTATCTGCCATTGTGTACACACTTAATCCAGAAATTTATTATTTAATTCACAACCTCTTTCTCTTAAATTCTTTAATATCAGTATTACCAATTTATACCTATATAATTTTAAGGTAACTAAATTTGAGAGGTTTTTTTTAGTTTTTCATGTCTCCTTTCTATCCTTGCCTTCCTAACATCCTATCCTTTTCTTCTCTCAATATCATATTTAAACATACATACTTGTTAAGTGTTTCACTTTTTTAATTTAAACTTTTTTTCATTTTTTCTTGTTTATTTTTTTTTCTTAATCTCTGTCCTATCATTCTGTCCAATCCATTTCCCTCTATGAGATTAGGACTTGGCTAAATTCACTCTCCTTTTATCTGTCCACATCCCTCTAATCTTATCTTCCCCACATTTCTCCTTAAAACTAATAATTTCTGGTTTGCCAAATTCTGCTTTGTTGTTCTTAGCCCATTAATCCATAGTTGTTTGATATTGAATAGATTTTATCTGGTAACTAGATTGTATCTGCAGTCTTTTGACTGTGCTACTACAAGACTTTGGTTGATGCTTGCCTTAAAATGATGTTCTAGCACAAAATTGGTGTTACTTTCATACCAAATGGGCAGAACAAGCCGGAAAAACACAAGAGATAATCAGTTGACAGAATAGTTAATAAATAATCCAGAGGAGAGTTCCCAAAAATCTCTACAAATACTATTGGTAAACATGGTGAATGAAAAGATTGAAAACCTGCAAAGGACGAGTGTGAGTGTGATACGGAGAAACAGGCAAACCAAGGATTCATACTGGAATCTGATGAGCATGAAGAAGCTACTCAAAGATTGATACAGGAATTGGATGAGCAGGTTGAGGACAGTCAAAGAGAAATACAGAAATTGTGTGTGCAGGCTGAGAACAGTCAAAGAGAAAGACAGGAATTACATGAGCAGACTGAGAACAGACAAAGACATACAAAGGAATTGTGTGAGCAGGCTGAGAACAGCCAAAGAGAACTACAGGAATTGCATGAACATGAGGAAGCTAATCAAAGAGTAATACAGGAATTGTGAGAGGGGGATGAGAAAAGACAAAGATCAATACAGGCATTCATGGAATCCATAAACAGACAGCTGAAAGAATTCTAGGAGACCACAAAAGCAATGATGAATGGAGACCACCAGAAGGAATGGGAGTCCAAGGAAACCATCACCAATCGACTAAGTGATTTGAGAATAAGCACATAACACCAAATTAAGGAAGTAAAGAAGTTAATCCAAGACCTAAAACAAAGCTCCAACAAAAAATTTGAAGCCATCAAAGCCCACCAATTAGAAGGAAAAGAAATAAAACACAAAGAAGAAAGTCTTGGCAGAAAGTTAGACCATGCAGTAGATGGAATCTCAGGTATTGAAGACAGCCTAGGTGTTATAGAGAAAGAACAATTACTTAAGACAAACCCAAAAAATATTATATATCTATTCAATATTTGGAAGACACCATCAGAATTCCTAATCTGAGGAAAATGTGTGTAGAGCAGCACCTAGAAATAGACGTTAATGGTCGAAGAAATTTGTTTCAGGATCCTAGCAGAGAACTTCCCAAACATGCAAAAAGATAGGCCTATTCAGATACAAGGGGCATTTACAACCCCCAAAAGACCAGACCAGAACAGGACATCCCACTGTCACATTATAATCTGAAAAGTATCAATTCAGAGCAAGGAAAAGAAGCTTAAAGCTGTCAAGGAGAAAAGATCAATCACTTATAAAGGGAAACTAATTAGAATCACCTCAGATTTCTCAGCAAAGAGAATTAAAGCAAGTGCCTGGAATGATGTATGCCATGCCCTAAAGACAAATAATTATCAACCAAGAATACTGTTCCCAGCTAAACACTCCTTCATAACCAAAGGTCAAATAAAAACGTTCCATAGCAAAGAAAAACAAACAATATTTCTCCACCAAACCAGTCCTACGAATTGTCATGTACTAGAAACCCAAAATCTCAGAGAGCAGCTCCAAAGGCATTTCTGGCACTATCACTTTTTATACATTCTTCTTAAAATCTTCTCTTTTCATGATTGCTATTATTTTGAATTATGGTTAATATTTATTTGACTTCTATTTTTAAATAATGCACCACCCAATTCTGGACCTCTTTTTCTTTATGTGTCTAATCTATTTCTGAAACATCTTTATTTGAATTACATGAACTTCCTGTAGTTGAGTAATTGTGGAGAATAAAAGAAAAGATGTCTCTTTGTGCAAGTCACATTAAAATTGTACCTTTAAGCTTTTTATTTTAAAATCATCAATTTTTCATTATGTTTAAATTCTGATAAAAATTAGCCTCTCAACTCACACAACGTTAATGCACTCTTTTTTTTTTTATTTGTGAACATACTGTACAGAGGGGTTAAAATTACATGGGCAGGATAGTGTGTACACTTCTTACCAAGCATTGCAGCCTCCTCCTTTTTTTACCCTTCACATCCCTTCCCAGCCTCCCCCCTATCCCCCCCCCCCAGTCCCAATCTTTCCCACCACCCCGCACCGACGTTGTAAAGCTCGTTTTGGACATGACAACTTGTACTTCTCTTTGTTGCAACAGGTCCACCTGTATCCTTAAACGACGTGTTTTTCCCCATCTCCTCCACAAGTTATACTGACATCAAATATAGTGAAATCAGGGGTTATACTGTGGGGGAGGGACATACAAAGCTGCAAAGAAATAATCTTATAAATGAGTTAGAAAGCCATGCATGAAAGAAAAAAAACCTTAAAATACATATCTAAGGGTTCATTTTCCTAACATCACATTATCTGACCTTTTCCGCTTGACTCATACATATACTAGATATGGTTCAATAATCTTATAAATGAGTTAGAAAGTCATGCATGAAAGAAAAAAAACCTTAAAATACATATCTAAGGGTTCATTTTCCTAACATCACATTATCTGACCTTTTCCGCTTGACTCATACATATACTAGATATTGTAAATAAGGGAAACCATGGGGCCTATGTTTCTTTGGGCCTGGCTTACTTCGCTTAATATAATGTTTTCCAAGTCTTTCCATTTCCTAACAAATGGGGCAATGTCATTCTTTCTGATGGAGGCATAGAAATCCATTGTGTATATATACCACATTTTCTTGATCCATTCATCTACTGAGGGGCATCTGGGTCAGTTCCAGATCTTAGCTATGGTAAATAATGCTGCAATAAACATAGTTGTGCTGGTAGCTTTAGTGTGGTCTTGTTTGTAAACATTTGGGTAAATGCCCAAAAGTGGGATTGCTGGGTCATAGGGGAGTTCTATGTGGAGTCTTTAGAGGAACCTCATACTGTTTTCCAAAGTGGTTGAACAAGTTTACATTCCCACCAACAATGAAGTAAGCTTCCCTTCTGTCCACATCCCCTCCAGCATCTGTTGTTAGAGTTCTTGATTTTTGCCATTCTAACTGGATTGAGGTGGTATCTCAATGTTATTTTGATTTGCATTTTTTTGTGGCTAGGGACGTTGAGCATTTCTTCATGTGTCTTTTGCCATTACTTCTCTCTTCTTCAGAGAAGTTTCTCTTTAAGTCTTTAGCCCACTTGTTTATTGGGTAGTAGTTTCTTTGAAGATTTGTTGTTGGGGGATTTAATTTTTTGAGTTCCAAGTATATTTTAGATAATAGACCCTTGTCCTTTGTATGGCTAGTAAAGATCTTCACCCAATCCGTGGGTTTCTATTGATCTTGCTAGCTATGTCCTTTGCTATGCAGAAGTTCTGCAACTTTATGCAATCCCATTTGTCCAACCTTTCTTTGATTTGTTGTATTTCCGGGTCTCTATTCAGAAAATTTCGGCCTGAGCCAAGGAGATATAGGGTTTCTCCTATTCCATACTGTAATGTTTTCAGAGTGTCTGCCTTGACTTCAAGGTCTTTGATCCATTTGGAGTTGATTCCGGTGCAGGGTGATATATAAGGATCTAGCTTTAGTTTTCTACATGTAGTTAACCAATTTTGCCAGCACCAATTACTGAAGAGGCTGTCTTTCTTCCATTCTATTGATTTAGCTCCCTTATGGAAGATTAGATGGCTATAGGTCTGTAGGTTCATTTCTGGGTTTTCAATTCTATTCCATTGGTCCTGCGGTCTGTTCTTATGACAATACCATGCTTTTTTGATTACTATGGCTTTATAGTAGAGTTTGAAATTTGGTATTGATATTCCTCAAGCAGTGTTCATTCCATTGAGGAGCGTTTTTGCTATTCGGGGTCTTTTTTTGTTCCATACGAATTTCTGGATTGCCTCTCCTATTTCCTTGAAGAATGAGGTTGGAATTTTGATAGGTATCGCATTGAATTTGTAGATAGCCTTGGGAAGTATTGCCATTTTCACGATGTTAATCTTTCTAATCCAGGAGCATGGGAGGTTTTGCCATTTTTTAAGTTCTGGGTTGATTTCCTTTTTCAAGATTTTAAAGTTTTCATCATAGAGGTCCTTCACTTCTTTAGTTAAGTTAATTCCTAGGTATTTTATTTTTTGAGGGGCTATTACAAATGGAGTTGCTTTCCTAATTTCAGCCACGCTTTTCTCATTGTTGGCATAGAGAAAAGCCATTGATTTTGGGGGGTTAATTTTATACCCTGCTACTTTGTCAAGGTTTTGAATCAGCTTGAGTAATTTGGGAGTGGAGTCTATGGGATTCTTTAAATACTAGATCATATCATCTGCAAAGACGGAGAGTTCTATTTCTTCTTTCCCTATTTGTATCCCCTCTATGTCTGCATCTTGTCTTATTGCTGTAGCTAGGCATTCTAATACTAGATTGAAGAGAAGTGGAGAGAGTGGACATCCTTGTCTTGTTCCTGAGTTAATAGGAAATGGCTTTAGTTTTTCACCATTAAGTATAATGCTGGCTGTAGGTTTGTCATATACAGCCTTGATTGTATTGAGGAATGTTCCATGGATTCCTAATTTTTCCAAAACCTTCATCATAAAGGGGTGTTGGAACTTGTAGAATGCTTTTTCTGCATCTACTGAGAGAACCATGTGGTTCTTATTCTTGCTCCTGTTGATGTGATGAATAATATTAATTGATTTGCGTATATTGAACCAGCTTTGCATCCCTGAAATGAATCCTGTTTGATCATGGTGTGTGATTTTTTGGATGAATTGTTGAAGTTGGTTGGCCAAAATTTTGTTGAGAAGATTTGCATCAATATTCATCAAAGAAATGGGTCTATATTTCTCTTTCTTTGATGAGTCCCTGCCTGGTTTTGGGATGAGGGTTATGATGGCTTCCTAGAATGTGTTCGGTAGTGAACTTTCTCGTTCAATTTCATTGAAGAGTTGGAGGAGTATTGGTGTGAGCTCTGCTTTGAAGGCCTTGTAGAATTCCGCTGTAAAACCATCTGGTCCTAGATTTTTCTTAGCTGGAAGGTCTCTTATTGCTGTTTCTATTTCAATGCTGGATATGGTCTTGTTATGCTTATTTAACTCATTTTGGATTAGGTTTGGCATGTCAATATTTGCTAGGAAAAGGTCCATTTCTGTCAAGGTCTCAAACTTATTACCATAAAGTTTTGAAAAGTATTCCCTTATAATGTTCTGAATCTTGGTTGTTTCCGTGGTGATGTTTCCATTCTCCTCTCTGAGTTTATTTATTTGGGTGTGTTCTCTTCTTTTTCTGATAAGATTTGCTAAGTGTCTTTCAATTTTTGTAAGTTTTTCGAAGAATCAACTCTTTGTTTTGCTGATTCTTTCTATAGTTTTTTTGGATTCTAATTCATTTAATTCTGATTTAATTTTAATTATTTCTTCACGTCTACTGGATTGGTTTTTATCTTGCTGCTCTTTTTCAAGAGGTTTACATGTGTCATTAAATTGTTGGGTTCAGATCTCTCCAATTTGTTGATGTAGGAGCTCAGAGCTATAAACTTGCCTCTGAGTAGTGCTTTTTCTGTATCCCAGAGGAGCTGGTAATTTGTGTGTTCATTTTTGTTGAATATCATGAACATTTGAATTGCCATTCTAGTCTCTTCTACGACCCACTCGTGATTCAGCAGTGTGTTGTTCAGCCTCCATGTGATACCAGACTTTCTTTGGTGGCTTTTGGTGTTGAGTTCTAATTTTATTCCCTTGTTGTCAGAGAGAATGCAAGGTATAACTTCAATGTTTCTGAATTTGGACAAGTTTGCATTGTGGCCTAAAATGTGGTGTATTTTAGAAAATGTTCCATGTGCTGCTGAGAAAAACGTGTATTCTGATGCTGCTGGGTAGGATGTTCGGTAGATATCTGTTGAATCTAGTTGATCTATGCAGCTGTTTAGATCTGCAGTTTCTCTGTTGAGTTTTTGCCGAGTTGATCTATCTAGTGGGGAGAGTGGTGTGTTAAAATCCCCAACAATTAATGTCTTTGAATTTCTATGGGATATGAGGGAAAGTAGTGTGTCTTGGATAAATTTGATTGCTCCATTGTTTGGTGAGTAGATAGTTAGAATTATAATAACCTCCTGAAAGAGAGATCCCTTAATTAGTATGTAGGGACCTTCTTTATCTCTTCTCACGAATTTTAATTTGAATTCTAGTTTATCTGATATTAGGATTGCAACTCCCACCTGTTTATGGGGGCCGTTTGCTTGGTAGATTTTGTTCCAAACTTTAACATTGAAAATGTGTTTTTTTTTTTATGGGCAAGATGTGACTCCTGAAGACAGCAGAGAGAAGGGTCTTGTTTTTTGATCCAACTAGACAGTCTCTGTCGCTTAATTGGAGAGTTCAGTCCTTTAACCTTAAGAGAAAGGACTGAGAGGTATTTGGGAGTTCCTGCCATGTTATCCACCTTCTTGGGGGTTGAAAATCTGGGTTCTTCCTATGGTTCTTGGATTCTCAGTTTGGGTGCAGTTTCTTGACCTTTATTGTGGTCTTGTTGATTTTCTATGTGTAGAACATCTTTAAGAATCTTTTGTAGGGCTGGTTTGGTGGAGATGTATTGTTTCCATATTTCTTTGCTATGGAAGTTTTTTTTTTGGCCTTCAGTTATGAAGGAGAGTTTAGCTGGGTACAGTATTCTTGGTTGATAGTTGTTTGTTTTTAGGGCATGGCATACATCATTCCAGGCTCTTCTTGCTTTGATTATCTCTGCTGAGAAATCTGAGGTGATTCTAATTCCTTTCCCTTTATAGGTGATTAATCTTTTCTCCTTGACAGCTTTAAGGATCTTTTCCTTGGTGTGAGTTGATTCTGTGTGGAATATAATGTGACGGTGGGATGTCCTATTCTGGTCTGGCCTGTTTGTAGTTCTAAAAGCTTCTTGTATCTGAATAGGCCTATCATTTTACATGTTTAAGAAGTTCTCTGCTAGGATCCTGTTAAACAAATTTCCTAGGCCATTAACTTCTGTTTCTAGGTGCTCCTCTACAACCATTATCCTTAGATTAGGCCTTCTGATGGTGTCTTCCAAGTGTTGGATAGATCTATCATATTTCTTGGACTTGTCTTGGATGGTTGTATATTCTTTCTCTATAATATCTAGGCTGTCTTCGATCCCTGAGATTCGATCTTCTGCATGGTCTAACCGTCTGTCAAGACTTTCTACATTGTTTTTTATCTCTTTTCCTTCTAATTGGTCAGCTTTGATGGCTTCAAGTTCTTTGTTGAAGCTTTATTTTAGATCTTGTATGAACTTCTTTACTTCCTTAATTTATTGTTCTGTGTTTATTCTCAGATCACTTAGTTGATTGGTTATTGTTTCCTTGGACTCCCATTTGTTGATTGGTTATTTTTTCCTTGGACTCCCATTTCTTCTGTTGGGTTCCACTCAGCATTCCCTTTGTGGTCTCCCTGACTTACTCCAGCTCTTTGTTATTGGATTCCATGAATGCCTTTAGTGATCTTTGTGTATTCTCTTCCTGCTCTCTCAATATAAATGAGTTAGAAACACATGCATGAAAGAAAGAAACATTAAAATACATATCTAAGGATTCATTTTCCTAACATAACATTATCTGACCTTTTCTGCTTGACTCATACATATACTAGATATTGCAAATAAGGGAAACCATGGGGCTTATGTTTCTTTGGGCCTGGCTTACTTCGCTTAATATAATTTTTTCCAAGTCTTTCCATTTCCTAACAAATGGGGCAATGTCATTCTTTCTGATGGAGGCATAGAATTCCATTGTGTATATATACCACATTTTCTTGATCCATTCATCTACTGAGGGGCATCTGGGTTGGTTCTAGATCTTAGCTCTGGTAAATAATGCTGCTATAAACATAGTTGTGCTGGTAGCTTCAGTGTGGTCTTGTTTGTAAACATTTGGGTAAATGCCCAAAAGTGGGATTGCTGGGTCATATGGGAGTTCTATGTGAAGTCTTTTGAGGAACCTCCATACTGCTTTCCAAAGTGGTTAAACAAGTTTACATTCCCACCAACAATGAAGTAAGGTTCCCTTCTGTCTACATCCCCTCCAGCATCTGTTGTTGTTAGAGTTCTTGATTTTTGCCATCCTAACTGGAGTGAGGTGGTATCTCAATGTTGTTTTGATTTGCATTTCTTTTGTGGCTAGGGATGTTGAGCATTTCTTCATGTGTCTATTGGCCATCCTTCTTTCTTCTTCAGAGAAGTTTCTCTTTAAGCCTTTCGCCCACTTATTTATTGGGCAGTTGTTTCTTTGAGGATTTGTTGTTGGGGGGTTTAATTTTTTGAGTTCCAAGTATATTTTAGATATGAGACCCTTGTCCCTTGTATGGCTAGTAAAGATCTTCTCCCAATCCGTGGGCTTTCTATTGATCTTGCTAGCTATGTCCTTTGCCATGCAGAAGCTCTGCAACTTTATGCAATCCCATTTGTCCAACCTTTCTTTGATTTGTTGTGTTTCCGGTTCACTATTCAGAAAATTTCGGCCTGAGCCAAGGAGACCCAGGGTTTCTCTTATTCCATCCTGTAATATTTTCAGAGTGTCTGCTTTGACTTCGAGGTCTTTGATCCATTTGGAGTTGATTCCGGTGCAGGGTGATATATAAGGATCTAGCTTTAGTTTTCTACATGTAGTTAACCAATTTTGCCAGCACCATTTACTGAAGAGGCTGTGTTTCTTCCATTCTATTGTTTTAGCTCCCTTATGGAAGATTAGATGGCTATACGTCTGTGGGTTCATTTCTGGGTTTTCATTTCTATTAAGTGAAGGACCTCTATGACGAAAACCTTAAAATCTTGAAAAAGGAAATCAACACAGAACTTAAAAAATGGCAAAACCTCCCATGCTCCTGGATTGGAAAGATTAACATCGTGAAAATGGCAATACTTCCCAAGGTTATCTACAAATTCAACGCGATACCTATCAAAATTCCAACCTCATTCTTCAAGGAAATAGAAGAGGCAATCCAAAAATTCATATGGAACAACAAAAGACCCCGAATAGCAAAAACGCTCCTCAAAGGAAAGAACACTGCTGGGGTAATATCAATACCAAATTTCAAACTCTACTATAAAGCCATAGTAATCAAAACAGCCTGGTATTTGCATAAGAACAGACCTCAGGACCAATGTAATCGAATTAATCATGCAAATTTGTAAAGATAGAATGGAAGAATAATTCTGGTTCCAAGCAAATCAGATTTAAGAGTATGGACTTAATTGGGAAAAAAAAGGCCATGTTGAGAAAGCAGGAATTATACTATCAATGAATGGGTGGCTAAGATCCCATTTCTTTTTCTATTTATTCTTTCTTTTTCTTTTTCTTTCTTTTTTTTTTTGTTTGGATGGTTGTGGGGCTTGAAGTCTGGGCCTCCACTCTTCAGCTCAAAGCTAGCGCTCTACCTCTTGAGCCACAGTGCTACTTCCAGTTTTCTGGTGGTTAATTGGAGATAAGTGCCTCAGAAACTTTCCTACTCATGCTGGATTTGAACTGCAATTCTCAGATCTCAGCCTCGTGAGTAGCTAGCATTATAGGCGTGAGCCACCACCATCACACTTAACATCACATTTCTAACAGTGTACATTCAGTATATGTAATGTTTATGTTTCTCTATCTTTATATGAACTCGAGTTAAAAATCTGGGCTACAGCTTTTGCGCTCACAAAAATGTTTCTAGTTTAAAAGTTGATACTCCTGGAAAAATAGAACCTAAGAATGTAAAGGAGTCTGGGAAGTTCAGTTTGCATCCAGCCTGGGAGAACAGTCTTTGAGACACTATTTATAATTACCAGCCAAATGCTGCATTGGAAGAATTGTTAATGTGATGGAATACTAGTTTTGAGCAAGATTGCTGTATAGAGCTTGAGGTTTTCACATATATATACAAACATGCACATACACACAGAGACACTTATATGTGCAGACACACATATGAAACAACTCCCAGAATGTGTAGAAATGTTAGAAAATAATAAAATATGTCCTAAGGCTAGAATCAAGTGATAATTTTTTAATATTAGAAAGTCCTCAAGTGAAATTTCCCCCCAAACTCTTGAGAATATTACATAGTTAGGGACCAGAGATAGTAAGAAATTCAAGTAATCGTTATTGAAGGGGTTGGATCCATGGAGGAATGAATCAGAGACCTCTGCAGGTGCATCTGAAAATGTTCATATCCTCTGTCAAATATTGGAAGATCTTCGAAAATAGAACATAAACATTCTGAGCTAACAGTCTTTTGAAAAATATTATCGGAGAAGTACAGAAATGCTAGTCTGTATCAAGATTAAATAAACCAGCAAAGTATGGTAGGACAATGAGATACAAGACTGGCATTCTAGCACTCAGACTAAGACAGGAGATTAGAGAGTGGAATTATATAGTGATAACTTCCCTGGACTAGGAAATATAATTTTGTCTCAATAATACAAAACATGAAAGGAATAAAAAACAAGAAAGGAATATACAGTTGCAAGTTTGGGCTAATTTTGTCATTATGTTTTAAGAAGTCAAGTTTCCTATTGAAATGCAACTCATATATAATCCTCAGTTGTGTTTTAAATGCTGTCATCATTACAGAACATTCCTAGATGCAAAATAGCTCATGATTCCCAACCAAAAATTTGAAAAAGTAAACATCATTCTGTTGGATTCCAAAGAAATTATGAAGGATTACAAAAGCTGAAGCCTGGAGAAATAGCGAAGTTCATCTAATGTAGGACTTTGTAGACCTGGCTAAATTAGAATTTAGATTTAAAATGAATATTTTTGTTTGTAATTTTTCTTTGTAATTTCATATTCTATTTCATATTCTAGAGGATAGGAGATTTAATTCACAAATGATTCTGGCATTCTATTTGCCTAAAATATTATTTCAAGTGAGGTATAATTAGAACTTAGTTAATAGATAATTGCAACAGTTCCTGTGTAACATGATAATGTGAATTATCTAGACAAAGTTGCCAACAAATTTATGATATTAATTTATAAATTTAGAAAAGGCAGAACTTTTTGAGACTTTGGTATGAATAGAGTAATTGTGTGACATCCTTTTTCTTCTACCTATATATAGCACAGGAAGAAATTTTCTTAATTACATACCTTTGTATACAATGAGAAAAATGCTAGGTTTGGAGTTTGTTTTTATTTTGGTTTTGTTGTTTGCTTTGTCCTAGGGCTTAAATTGTGGACTGGGGGACTGTCTCTGAGACTGTTTTGCTCAAGGCTACTGCTCTTCCACTTGAACAACAGTGCCACTTGTGTCTGGCTTTTCGTGAGCAGCTTATTGGAGATAAGAATCGAAGTAAACTTCCTACCTGGGTGGGCTTTGAACCATAAGCTTCACATATTCATATTCAGATCTCCTGAATATCTGTGATAGATAAAATGTAGCTATAAATAATATTTGCAAGTGTTTTGATCTCAAGAATACCACTGGGGGGAAAATGATGCAGCAAAGTTTAGTGTAGAGTTCTTTCCCCAATAAGAAGGGCATCACATTAGCAGAAGGGTAGTATTTTTTCACAATAATGATAAACTAGTCCTGATGGGAATTTAGGGAATTTTAAGGTCCACCTTACAAGTTGGAAACTGTTGGGCTAGGATGACTTTACAGCATAAAAACTTAGGATTGATGGTCATAGAAATAATAGTTTACTCTGATGAACATATGTTTACATTTGAGGAATTTATTATAGATACTTCATAGTTTTATCTTCTACCAGAATGTGGCTATTTTTTCTATTGACTTTTAAATTTGTACTCCCCCCCACTGGAAACTGCATTTATTGCAGAATAAAATGCAAACAGGTAATGTTTTGAATGTCTCTGGTATAGCATGTTCAGAATTTGAAAACGAGTAGTTAGTAGTCATAGGAATGTTGAAGAACATATATATTCTGTCCTCTTAACAATTAGTCAGTTTTCAAAGTTAGGAGTTTCCATAGAATTGAACTGTTTTCTGTTTTAGTATGACAATACTAAAATAAAGTTTTTTTTGCAAAATAATGGCAAGTATTTTCTGAAAATTTTGTATAGTTTGATAACATTCAAGTTGATGACCCTCTGATAAAGAAAGGGGTAATTAATAAAAATTAAAAGACAAATAGGGTTCATTTTTTTTAAAAAAGTAATACACATAGAATAATATTTACTATACCAACATAGTGAAATTATATTTTATGTAGCTTATTTTTAATTTGATTTTATTGTCAAGGTGATATATAGAAGGGGTTGCAGTAATTGTAAGGTAGTAAATACATAGCATGTCAAACTTTTTACCTCATCCCTCATTTTTCTCATACTTTTCCTTAACCCCAATACCCCTTACAAGTTGTAATGTAAATTTCCAACAAGTCTTGTGAGTATTGCTATTGCACTGGTTTGTCTTTTGCCCTTTGTCTTTCCATTTTGTTGTTCCTCTTCCCTTGTCAAATTAAGGTATGTGTATATACAATATACAGGATCCCGAAATCAAATACAGCAGGGAGTAAACCATAGGGGAAAACACAAAAGAATAAAGAAATCTCATTGTTCATTAAAAACAACAACCACAAAGAAAAACCTCTGTTTCCATTTCTAGGACTTTATTTTGCTCAGCATTTTCTTATATGGTCATATAAACATAACTATTGAGACATACGGCTCATCTGGTAGGACTATCCTAGACACTTTCTACTTATTGCAAATGAGGGAAACCATGGAATCTCTTTGTGTCTTGCTTATTTTACTTAGTAGGATATTTCGAAGTCTTTCCATTTCCTTATGAATTAGAAGCATAGAATTCCACCGTGTGTGTGTGTGTGTGTGTGTGTGTGTGTGTGTGTGTGTGTGTGTGTGTAACATTTTGTCAATTCATCCATCAACTGAGTGGCATATTGGTTTAAGACATGATTGCAAATAAGTATCATTTAGGGTCATTAAAAATGACACATGCCACTTCCCCAGACATTCTAAAATCATGATTTCTAAGTAAGGCAGGATATTATGGTGGCACAAGTGTTGAGATATCTGGATGAGTCTATGTCTGTCTTGCACTGAATTAGGCAGGAAGATATCCAATATCATATAGGATAAAAATGGTAGTGACAAAATATTCCCTTGAGAAAGATATAGGAGGTTGCCAGAAGTATGAAGTAGTTGAGATAATTTTGAAGAATTTAGAAATGCAAGCTCAGTTATGTCTCTTTAAATAATTATTATGTAAGTTGAAGGCAAAAGAAGGGGAAGAGAAGAAAATAACTGACATCAGATCATTGTCCCAAATCAGAGTATAAAACATAATCAATAACTTCCAAGTTAAAAAGAGACCAATATAATATGTCCCACTTAATTTAGGTACATGCAAAATATTTACTTGGCTTTTTCCTACTTTAATGCTCCAAAATAAATGAAGACAGAGAAAAGTTATGTGATTGCCATTATTTAAACCTGAACACTAACTGTGATGAGCCCTCTTTTTCTCATTTTGCACTGGGAAAATAGTAGCTAAGTTGATGATGTTGTGGCTGATTAGAGGTAGACAAAGGGGCTTCTACTTGTACAATTATACCAGAATAGTTTAAAGCAGTTTTTCTCCCAAGATATCCAACTACATTTTCTTAAGTTGTGCTTTGAACACACCCTCACACTTGAGCAGATTGTTTGAAATTATACTTCAGTATTTCCTTAGCACATTCTACTTTGTGCCTTTGTCTTTTTTGCACATTCCTTTTGACTTCATAGTTGCTCTATTTCCATTTCATCTGTAAAAACTGCTAAGAACATTGTTCAACTACCACTTCTTGTTTGCACATGCCCGGTCTATGTATGAAGGTACTTTGTACATGTTTAGCAATAGGCTAGTACTCACTCTCTGAGGAGAAAAGTTCCACATTATGCCCACATTAGAGGGCGTAGGATTTAAAGCATTTTGAGACAAACAGTGATATTAGAATTGAAAGGCTCGTTAGGGACATTTTCTTGGAGCTTCTTAGTTTACCCAGTAGATATATAAATATGCTCAAAACATGGAGCTAATTAGTAAGTATCCGAATTAACACTAGATCCTAGATGTTGTGTTAATACAAGTCACTATTTTATTATTGTTACATCAGAATCCTTCCCTACTTACAAATTTGGATGAGGAAATGAAAGAAAGGCATTAAAGTAAAATGTCTTATCTTTTTAGGCATTTAATCCTAGTGCTGAGGGTAATGTCTGAACTCTTCCATTCAATAAACGTTTAAAGTTTATAAGAGTACTTCCTACATATAAGAATTTGTGGAATGTTGATTAACAGGGTTATTTCAGCATGGAGATATCCCTAACAAGAACTAGATTAATAGAGTATAGGACAGTTATGATGTGTCAATCAATCATTTTCTATTCTAAAGAAGAATCAATTCGAGGAGTGTTCAGTAACATCAGTAATATCAGTGTTACTTGTCCTAGATTTATAATGAATAGGGTGATAAAATATCCAAACATAACTAAAGATATTTCAATAAAATCCCAAACTGATGTGGATACATGGGTCACTCATTGGAACTGTAGACAAATTAGTCTTATCTGTGCTGTAGTTCAATCTATAATCACCTGGCTAAACAAACTCTTCAAAAATATTCATAGTATTCCTCTGAGTAAAGATCATGAGTTATATCTGTACAATTCTTCTAATGTCAGTATAAAAGCATTTGTTCCCAGCATTTAAAATCAACAGGATCTGTTGAATTCATGGATCCAGAATTTTATGGCTTCACATTCATATCTCAAAATTTTATTAATATGACTTTCACCAAAACACTGTTTTTATTGAACTCATCTATGTCCTTTTAGTTTTCAAATCCAAATAGCATATTTCCTTCAATAACTTCCTGACAATTCTTTCCCTCCTTTACTTCTGTAAATCTGTTTTTATTACTTTCTTGTTTCCTTATTTATCTCTTTCTTCTATTCTTGTCCACTATGATGCTCACATTGCTCACATTTGTATCATAACTTTCCTTTTGTTCTTCCCTTTAATAATGCCCCAGATTTTATTATTCTTTTTCATATTAATGGTCGTGGATATTTTAATGATGTCTAAAAAGCCTTATCTATGCATCTGTTCAACATAAATTTTAGAACTCTCAGAGAGTTTTTTCCTCTAAATCCATCATTTCCTCCTGTAGTCCTTATTACCAAGAATATTACCAACGTGGTTGCCAGAGAAGTGGAAACACTTCAGATTTCTTCTTATCCTTCTACTTCCGTCCATTAGATAAGATGAATGATCAAGATTTGCCCAGTTTCTGTCACTAATATAATTTCTATGTACTCCTTTTTATGCCACTGAAACGGGCCTGTTTCAAATACTCATCATTGGTCACTTAGTCCTAAAACAACCGCTTACATAGTATGCTTTTTCCCCATAGACTTTTCATATTGTTGCTCTCCATCACCAAATTACTGCTCCATGTAAGCCCACAGAGTGAAGATCTCAGACACAAATTCTAGTATCATTATTTACTCACTGCATTGACTGTTGGCATTACATTTCTCATCTGTAAATGGATATAATCTACCAGAAATATTGAAGAATATATTTGTTGACATCTAGAGTAAGAAAAAAGAACAGTGAAGAGTCCTTACATTTTCCACCTTACCTTACAAATAAGAAAAGAGTCAAATTCAGTTTGTTGGTTTAAAATCACAAATTTTTTCATGCAGAAATAAAAATAAGTCCTCATCAGGCTACACTGTGGTCATCATCCTCATCAAAATTATTATCACCATCATAAGTGCTAATTATTGAAACTCTGATATGTGTCTATGACATTGCTATTATTTGTCTTTTGATTAATAATTTTAATGTTACCACTGTGCATACATCCATATTAAAATTTTGAACAAATAAAGAAACGAAAAAAACTAAACCATAGCAGGTAGCTTGACTATGTGCTTATTTTTGTTATTATTTTATTTTATTTGTGGACATATTGTACAGAGAGGTTACAATTACATGGGCAGGATAATGCATATATTTCTTACCAAGCATTAGAGCCTCCTCCTTTGTTTACCCTTCACATCCCTTCCCAGCCTCCCGCATCCCCCCCAATCCTCCATCCCCCACCCCGCACCGACGTTGTGAAGCTCGTTTTCGACATGACAACTTGTAATTCTCATTGTTGCAACAGGTCCACCTGTATCCTTAAACCACTTGTTTTTCCCCATCTCCTCCACAACTTATACTGATATCAAATATAGTGAAAGCAGGGATTATACTGTGGGGGAGGGACACACAAAGCAACAAAGAAATAATCTTATAAATACGTTAGAAACACATGCATGAAAGAAAAAAACGTTAAAATACATATCTAAGGGTTCATTTTCCTAACATCATATTATCTGACCTTTTCTGCTTGACTCAAACATATACTAGATATTGCAAATAAGGGAAACCATGGGGCCTATGTTTCTTTGGGCCTGGCTTACTTAACTTAATATAATTTTTTCCAGGTTTTTCCATTTCCTAACAAATGGAGCAATGTCATTGTTTCTGATAGAGGCATAGAATTCCATTGTGTATATATACCACATTTTCTTGATCCATTCATCTACTGAGGGGCATCTGGGTTGGTTCCAGATCTTAGCTATGGTAAATAGTGCTGCAATAAACATAGTTGTGCTGGTAACTTTAGTGTGTTCTTCTTTGTAAACATTTGGGTAAATTCCCAAAAGTGGGATTGGTGGGTCATAGGGGAGCTCTATGTGAAGTATTTGAGGAACCTCCATACCGCTTTCCAAAGTGGTTGAACAAGTTTACATTCCCACCAACAATGAAGTAAGGTTCCATTCTGTCCACATCCCCTCCAGCATCTGTTGTTGTTAGAGTTCTTGTTTTTTTGCCATTCTAACTGGAGTGAGGTGGTATCTCAATATTGTTTTGATTTACATTTCTTTTATGGCTAGGGATGTTGAGCATTTGTTCATGTGTTTATTGGCCATCCTTCTTTCTTCATCAGAGAAGTTTCTCTTTAAGTCTTTAGCCCACTTATTTATTGGGCAGTTGTTTCTTTGAGGATTTGTTGTTGGGGGATTTAATTTTTTGAGTTCCAAGTATATTTTAGATATAAGAACCTTGTCCGTTGTATGGCTAGTGAAGATCTTCTCCCAATCTGTGGGCTTTCTATTGATCTTCATAGCTATGTCCTTTGCCATGCAGAAGCTCTGCAACTTCATGCAATCCCATTTGTCCAATCTTTCTTTGATTTGTTGTGTTTCCGAGTCTCTATTCAGAAAGAAGAGAGCACACCCAAATTAATAAACTTAGAGATGACAATGGAAACATCACCACGGAAACAACCAAGATTCAGAACATTATAAGGGAATACTTCTTAAAACTTTATGCTAATAAGTTTGAGAACTTGACAGAAATGGACCTTTTCCTAGCAAATATTTACATGCCAAAACTAAACCAAGACGAATTAAACCATCTTAACAGGCCCATATCAAGCATTGAAATAGAAACAGCAATAAGAGACCTCCCAGCTAAGAAAAGTCCAGGACCAGATGGTTTTACAGCGGAATTGTTCAAGGCCTTCAAAGCAGAGCTCAAACCAATACGCCTCCAACTCTTCAATGTAAATGAAAGAGAAAATTCACTACCGAACATATTCTATGAAGCCATCATAACCCTCATCCCAAAACCAGGCAGGGACTCATCAAAGAAAGAGAACTATAGACCCATTTCTTTGATGAACATTGATGTAAAACTTCTCAACCAAATTTTGGCCAATCGACTTCAACAATTCATCCAAAAAATCATGCACCACGATCAACAGGATTCATTTCAGGGATGCAAAGCTTGTTCAATATAGGCAAATCAATTAATATTATTCATCACATCAACAGGAGCAAGAATAAGAACCACATGGTTATCTCAATAGATACAGAAAAAGCATTCGACAAGATCCAACACCCCTTTATGATGAAGGAATCATCATGGAAAAATTAGGAATCCATGGAACATTCCTCAATACAATAAAGGCTGTATTTGACAAATCTACAGCCAGCATTATACTTAATGCTGAAAAACTAAAGCCATTTCCTCTTAACTCAGGAACAAGACAAGGATGTCCACTCTCTCCACTTCTCTTCAATCTAGTATTAGAATGCCTAGCTACAGCAATAAGACAAGATGCAGACATAGAGGGGATACAAATAGGGAAAGAAGAAATAGAACTCTCCGTCTTTGCAGACGATATGATCTCGTATTTAAAGAATCCCATAGACTCCACTCCCAAATTACTCAAGCTGATTCAAAACTTTGGCAAAGTAGCAGGGTATAAAATTAACCCCCCAAAATTAGTGGCTTTTCCGTATGCCAACCATGAGAAAAGTGTGGCTGAAATTAGGAAAGCAATTCCATTTGTAATAGCCCCACAAAAAAATACCTAGGAATTAACTTAACCAAAGAAGTGAAGGACCTCTATGATGAAAACCTTAAAATCTTGAAAAAGGAAATCAACCCAGAACTTAAAAAATGGCAAAACCTCCCATGCTCCTGGATTGGAAAGATTAACATCGTGAAAATGGCAATACTTCCCAAGGCTATCTACAAATTCAACGCGATACCTATCAAAATTCCAACCTCATTCTTCAAGGAAATAGAAGAGGCAATCCAAAAATTCATATGGAAAAATAAAACACCATGAATAGCACAAACGCTCCTCAACGGAAAGAACACTGCTGCAGGAATATCAATACCAAATTTCAAACTCTACTATAAAGCCATAGTAATCAAAACAGCTTGTTACTGGCATAAGAACAGACCTCAGGACCAATGGAATAGAATTGAAAACCCAGAAATGAACCTACAGACCTATAGCCATCTAATCTTCCATAAGGGAGCTAAAATAATAGAATGGAACAAAGACAGCCTCTTCAGTAAATGGTGCTGACAAAATTGGTTAACTACTTGTAGGAAACTAAAGCTAGATCCTTATATATCACCCTGCAGCAGAATCAATTCCAAATGGATCAAAGACCTCGAAGACAAATTGACTCTCTGAAAATATTACAGTATGGAATAGGAGAAACCCTAGGTTTCCTTGGCTCAGGCCTAAATTTTCTGATTATGTTCTTATAACACATTATGGAATAGATTTTTGAAACATTGCAAATTCCTAACCAGTATGAATTAACTTCCTCTCTCTCTGTCACTACACACAAATATTTAAGAGTTTGAACAGTACTTTTTTCAAGTGATATACTGCAAATATTACTACAATATCATGTGTATATCTAAAATTTCTTTAAAGTAATAATCTCTACTTTCAAATCAAGTATTAGTTATTTTATTCTTGGAAACTTTTAGATAAAGACTGTATATCTTTGAAATGAAAAATGTCAAAATATTAGCATAAAAATTTTAGAGGGAGTCTGTCTTCAGAAATACATATATACATATATATATATATATATATACGTTATGTGCAGAAAGACATACATTTTTATAGATTATTTGTCATCTGAAATATGTACAAATATCTAAATTTCTGTGTAGAACCATGTACATTATAATGAAAGATACACCTCAAAACATCATTAAAATTTAAAAAAATACATCAAACCTAATGCCAGTGACTCATGCTTATAATTTGAGCTATTCTGGGTGCTGAGATCGTAGAAATGTGTTCAAAAGTAGCCCAGACAGAAAAGTACTTGTTAGAGTCTTATCTCCATTAATCACTAAAAACAGGAATTAGCTCTGTGCTTCAAGTTGTGGAGTGCTGGCCTTGAGCATAAAAACCTTGGAGACAATGCCAAAGTCTTGCAAACAAGAACAACAACAAAATGTATCACATTAATTTCACAAAAGCATCTTTTAACTGGTGTGAACATTTCTTAGAAACATGAATACATGCCCCTGGAAAATGTTAAGTAAAAGTATAGAATATTTACTTCTATGTTAAAGACATGACCCTTTAGGTTGTTTAAGGTATTTAGGTGATGAGTAGGAATTAAGAATAATGAGAGTTAGGTAATAGATTTGGACTGGACTTTTATTCTATTTTACAGTAGTAATAAAATGATATTTGTAATGATTATATAAACTTATTCTTGCTTGGTGTATGAATTATATTAAGTGATAAACATTTTAAAATGATTTCCAATGCAAAGGATTATCAATTCTTTTTTAATTTCAAAACAATTAAGAAATGTATTCCAAGGCTAGTTTGCTCTAAGACTATATTTGTTTTCTAAAATTACTTTAGGAATGAGTTAAGATTTAGATAACTCTGCACAGCAGAGGAGAGTGAGAGGGGATAGAATGATGGACCACATAGGAGCTGTATGTCATTGGTACTGTATTTCAAAAAACAGAAAGACTTCAGAGAAGAGAAAGAGGAATATAAGGTGTCGTGAATCAAGTTTCGATTTAATCCACCTAATAGTTTTGACTGAGAGTCAGAGAACATGGGAAAAATAGAAAATAAAATAGAAAATAAAGCATTGTAAAAACCTGTTACAATGTAATGAAATTGTAATAGGAATATGATAATTAATTTCCAAAGAAATAAAAGAAAGAATAGGTAAACTCTAAAGGGAAAAAGAATGAAGAGAGAAAAGAAGCAAAGTAAAACCTTCATCAATAACAAACACAAGAGTTTGGAAGTGGAAAGGCAGTAGAAATATTGTAAGTAACAATAAAATAACAATAAAAATTGCTAACGTGGATAGAAGATGGATCACATTTTATCATATATGATTTTGAATTCATAGGAAATGAAAATTTTAAAGACATAATTTAAAACAGTATTTGAATTATAACTAGACAGTATATCTCAGTGGTAAAACATTGGCCTAACATGTGTGAAGCAATGGTGTGATCACCCACACATTACAAAGTACACACAAAACACCCACACAAAAACCCACATTAACACAGACACACACACAATTTGGAATATTGATATTATAATATTAAACAGAGGAAATTATCAAAATAGTAAAAATATGTTAATATGAAATCATATTATTGCTCATACTATTTAAAAGTTTAGTAGAAATAAAATAGTCACAATATACTTGGATTCTTATAGATCAACTAAATTGAAAATTAAGAAATAGAAGACATGAGAATCGTTGCAAACAAGTTTTAAATAATAAACATTTTGAAACATGTATACTTTTGGCAGAAGATTTATGTTAATGGTATTTTAACTCAAGATTTAGAATATGATATCCAGGTGCTCTATATCTCGCAAGAGATGGCTATATTTCTAATCATTTCACTCTGGATACTTTTTTTTTTAATTTAATTTAATTTTATTTGTGAACATACTGTACAGAGGAGTTACAGTTACATGGGCAGGATAATGTGTACATTTCTTACAAAGCATTGTAGCCTCCTCCTTTGTTTACCCTTCACATCCCTTCCCAGCCTCCCCCCTCCCGCCCTAAATCCCAATCCTTCTCCTCCCCGCACCCCAGCCCCCCCCCCACCAACGTTGTAAAGTTCGTTTTGGACATGACAACTTGTACTTCTCATTGTTGCACCAGGTCCACCTGTATCCTTAAACAACTGGTTTTTCCCCATCTCCTCCACAAGTTATACTGACATCAAATATAGTGAAAGCAAGGGTTATATTGTGGGGGAGGGACATACAAAGCAACAAAGAGATAATCTTATAAATGTGTTTTTTTCTTTCATGCATGTGTTTCTAACACTCTGGATACTTTTATAATAAGGTCTCATCATTTCAAAGCCCCTCCCAAATCACAAACCCTACTTATACTACCCACCACAGCTAGAGAATGGAAGCCACAAATCACCATGTCCTGCTCAAACATTTTTTTCTTTTTTTTTATTTTAATTTTATTTTTTTGTGAACATACTGTACAGAGGGGTTACAATTACATGGGCAGGATAATGCGTACATTTCTTACCAAGCATTGCAGCCTCCTCCTTTGTTTACCCTTCACATCCCTTCCCAGCCTCCCCCTTCCCCCCCCCAATCCCAATCCTTCTCCTTACCCCACCCTTCCCCCACCCCACCGACGTTGTAAAGCTCGTTTTGAACATGACAACTTGTACTTCTCATTGTTGCAACAGGTCCACTTGTATCCTTAAACAACCGGTTTTCCCCCATCTCCTCCATAAGTTATACTGACATCAAATATAGTGAAAGCAGGGATTATACTGTGGGGAGGGACATACAAAGCCACAAAGAGATAATCTTATAAATGAGTTAGAAAGTCATGCATGAAAGAAAAAAAAAACCTTAAAATACATATCTAAGGGTTCATTTTCCTGACATCATATTATCTGACCTTTTCTGCTTGACTCATACATATACTAGATATGGCAAATAAGGGAAACAATGGGACCTAGGTTTCTTTGGGCCTGGCTTACTTCACTTAATATAATTTTTTCCAAGCCTTTCCATTTCCTAACAAATGGGGCAATGTCATTCTTTCTGATAGAGGCATAGAATTCCATTGTGTATATATACCACATATTCTTGATCCATTCATCTACTGAGGGGCATCTTGGTTGGTTCCAGATCTTATCTATGGTAATTAATGCTGCAATAAACATAGTTGTGCTGGTATTTTTAGTGTGGTCTTGTTTGTAAACATTTGGATAAATGCCCAAAAGTGGGATTGGTGGGTCATAGGGGAGTTCTATGTGAAGTCTTTTGAGGAACCTCCATACTGCTTTCCAAAGTGGTTGAACAAGTTTACATTCCCACCAACAATGAAGTAAGGTTCCATTCTGTCCACATCCCCTCCAGCATCTGTTGTTGTTAGAGTCCTTGATTTTTGCCGTTCTAACTGGAGTGAGGTGATATCTCAATGTTGTTTTGATTTGCATTTCTTTTATGGCTAGGGATGTTGAACCTTTCTTCATGTGTCTATTGGCCATCCTTCTTTCTTCTTCAGAGAAGTTTCTCTTTAAGCCTTTCGCCCACTTATTTATTGGGCAGTTGTTTCTTTGAGGATTTGTTGTTGGGGGGTTTAATTTTTTGAGTTCCAAGTATATTTTAGATATGAGACCCTTGTCCCTTGTATGGCTAGTAAAGATCTTCTCCCAATCCGAGGGCTTTCTATTGATCTTGCTAGCTATGTCATTTGCCCTGCAGAAGCTCTGCAACTTTATGCAATCCAATTCGTCCAACCTTTCTTTGATTTGTTGTGTTTCCGGGTCTCTATTCAGAAAATTTTGGCCTGAGCCACGGAGACCAAGGGCTTCTCCTATTCCATCCTGTAATGTTTTCAGAGTGTCTGCTTTGACTTCAAGGTCTGTGATCCATTTGGAGTTGATACTGTGGAGGGTGATATATAAGGATCTAGCTTTAGTTTTCTACATATGGTTTATCAATTTTGCCAGCACCATTTACTGAAGAGGCTGTCTTTGTTCCATTCTATTATTTTAGCTCCCTTATGGAAGATTAGATGGCTATAGGTCTGTAGGTTCATTTCTGGGTTTTCAATTCTATTCCATTGGTCCTGAGGTCTGTTCTTATGCCAGTAACAAGCTGTTTTGATTACTATGGCTTTATAGTAGAGTTTGAAATTTGGTATTGATATTCCTGCAGCAGTGTTCTTTCCGTTGAGGAGCGTTTGTGCTATTCATGGTGTTTTATTTTTCCATATGAATTTTTGGATTGCCTCTTCTATTTCCTTGAAGAATGAGGTTGGAATTTTGATAGGTATCGCGTTGAATTTGTAGATAGCCTTGGGAAGTATTGCCATTTTCACGATGTTAATCTTTCCAATCCAGGAGCATGGGCGGTTTTGCCATTTTTTAAGTTCTGGGTTGATTTCCTTTTTCAAGATTTTAAGGTTTTCATCATAGAGGTCCTTCACTTCTTTGGTTAAGTTAATTCCTAGGTATTTTATTTTTTGTGGGGCTATTAAGAATGGAGTTGCTTTCCTAATTTCAGCCCCACTTTTCTCATTGTTGGCATAGAGAAAAGCCATTGATTTTTGGGTGTTAATTTTATAACCTGCTACTTTGCTAAAGTTTTGAATCAGCTTGAGTCATTTGGGAATGGAGTCTATGGGATTCTTTAAATACAAGATCATGTCATCTGCAAAGAGGGAGAGTTTTATTTCTTCTTTCCCTATTTGTATCCCCTCTATGTCTGCATCTTGTCTTATTGCTGTAGCTAGGCATTCTAATACTAGATTGAAGAGAAGTGGAGAGAGTGGACATCCTTGTCTTGTTCCTGAGTTAAGAGGAAATGGCTTTAATTTTTCACAACTGATTATAATGCTGGCTGTAGGTTTGTCATATACAGCCTTTATTGTATTGAGGAATGTTCCATGGATTCCTAACTTTTCCAAAACCTTCATCATAAAGGGGTGTTGGATCTTGTCGAATGCTTTTTCTGCATCTATTGAGATAACCATGTGTTTATTATTCTTGGTCCAATTGATGTGATGAGTAATATTAGTTGATTTGCGTATGTTGAACCAGCTTTGCATCCCGAAATTAATCCTGTTTGATCGTGGTGCATGATTTTTTGGATGAATTGTTGAAGTCAATTGGACAAAATTTTATTGAGAAGTTTAGCATCAATGTTCATCAAAGAAATGGGTCTATAGTTCTCTTTCTTTGATGAGTCCCTGCCTGTTTTTGGGATGACGGTTATGATGGCTTCATAGAATGTGTTCGGTAGTGAACTTTCTCGTTCAATTTCATTGAGGAGTTGGAGGAGTATTTGTGTGAGCTCTGCTTTGAAGGCCTTGTAAAATTCCGTTGTAAAACCATCTGGTCTTAGACTTTTCTTAGCTGGGAGGTCTCTTATTGCTGTTTCTATTTCAATGCTTGATATGGGCCTGATAAGATAGTTTAACTTATCTTCGTTTAGTTTTGGCATGTCAATATTTGCTAGGAAAAGGTCCATTTCTGTCAAGTTCTCAAACTTATTAGCATAAAGTTTTGAGAAGTATTCCCTTATAATGTTCTGAATCTTGATTTTTTCCACCGTGATGTTTCCATTCTCATCTCTGCATTTATTAATTTGGGTGTGTTCTCTTCTTTTTCTGATAAGATTTGCTAAGGGTCTGTCAATATTGTTAAGTTTTGCGAAGAACCAACTCTTTGTTTTGTTGATTCTTTCTATAGTTTTTTTGGATTCTAATTTATTTAATTCTGATTTAATTTCAATTATTTCTTTCTGTCTACTGGGTTGAGGTTTATCTTGCTGCTCTTTTTCAAGGAGGTTTAGATGTGTCATTAAATTGTTAGTATCAGATCTCTCCAATTTGTTGATGTACGAGCTCAGAGCTATAAATTTGCCTCTGGGTACTTTGCTCTGTCCCAGATGAGGTGGTATTTTGTGTGATCATTTTTGTTGAATAGCATGAATATTTGAATTTCCTTTCTAATCTCTTCCATGACCCATTCATGATTCAGCAGTGTGTTGTTCAGCCTCCATGTGATACCGGACTTTCTTTGGTGGCTTTTGGTGTTGAGTTCTAATGTTATTCCCTTATGCTCAGAGAGAATGCAAGGTATAACTTCAATGTTTCTGAATTTGGACAAGTTTGTTTTGTGGCCTAAAATGTGGTCTATTTTAGAAAATGTTCCATGTGCAGCTGAGATAAACGTGTATTCTGATGCGGCTGGGTGAAATGTTCGGTAGAAGTCTGTTAAGTCTATTTGATCTATGCAGCCGTTTAGATCTGCAGTTTCTCTGTTGACTTTTTGCCATGTTGATCTATCTAGTAGGGAGAGTGGTGTGTTAAAATCCCCAACAAATATTGTCTTTGAGGTTATGTGGGGTTTGAGGGAAAGTAGTGTGTCTTGGATAAATTTGCGTGCTCCATTGTATGGTGAGTTGATATTTAGAATTGTAATATCCTCCTGAATGAGAGATACCTGAATTAGTATGTAGCGACCTTCTTTATCTCTTCTCACTAATTTTAATTTGAAATCTATTTCATCTGATATTAGGATTGCAACTCCCGCCTTTTTATGGGAGCCGTTTGCTTGGTAAATTTTGTTGCAGCCTTTAACATTGAAAATGTGTTTGTTTTTACGGGAAAGATGTGACTCCTGCAGGCAGCAGATAGAAGGGTCTTGTTTTTTAATACAACTAGACAGTCTATGTCGCTTAATTGGAGAGATCAGTCCGTTAACGTTAAGAAATAGGACTGAGAGGTATTTGGGAGTTCCTGCCATGTTATCCACCTTCTTGGGGGCTGCGAAAACTGGGTTCTTCCTATGGTTCTTGGATTCTCAGTTTGGGTGCAGTTTCTTGGCCTTTATTGTGGTCTTGTTGCTTTTCTATGTGTAGGACATCTTTAAGAATCTTTTGTAGGGCTGGTTTGGTGGAGATGTATTGTTTCCATTTTTCTTTGCTATGGATGGTTTTTATTTGGCCTTCAGTTATGAAGGAGAGTTTAGCTGGGTACAGTATTCTTGGTTGATAGTTGTTTGTTTTTAGGGCATGGCATACATCATTCCAGGCTCTTCTTGCTTTGATTGTCTCTGCTGAGAAATCTGAGGTGATTCTAATTGGTTTCCCTTTATAGGTGAGTAACCTTTTCTCCTTGACAGTTTTAAGGATCTTTTCCTTGTTCTGAGTTGATCCTGTGTGGATTATAATGTGACAGTGGGATGTCCTATTCTTGTCTGGTCTATTTTGGGTTCTAAAAGCTTCTTGTATCTGAATAGGCCTATCTTTTTGTATGTTTGGGAAGTTCTCTGCTAGGATCCTATTAAACAAATTTCCTAGACCATTAACTTCTGTTTCTAGGTGCTCCTCTACACCCATTATCCTTAGATTAGGCCTTCTGATGGTGTCTTCCAGGTGTTGGATAGATCTATCATATTTCTTGGACTTGTCTTGGATGGTTGTATGTTCTTTCTCTATAATATGTAGGCTGTCTTTAATCCCTGAGATTCGATCTTCTGCATGGTCTAACCTGTTGTCAAGTCTCTCTACTTTGTTTTTTATCTCTTTTCCTTCTAATTGGTCAGCTTTGATGGCTTCAAATTCTTTGTTGAAGCTCTGTTTTAGGTATTGTATGAATTTCTTTACTTCCTTAATTTGGTGTTCAGTGTTTGTTCTCAAATCACTTAGTTGATTTGTTATGGTTTCTTTGGACTCCCATTCCTTCTGTGGGGTTCCATTCAGCATTGCCTTTGTGGTCTCCCTGACTTCCTTCAGCTCTTTGTTAATGGATTAGATGAATGCCTTTAGTGATCTTTGTGTATTCTCTACCTATTCTCTAAATTCATGTATTACTCTTTTCTTAGCTTCCTCTAGTTCGTGGGATTCCTGCAGTTCTCTTTGAGTGTTCTCAGCCTGCTCACGCCATTCCTCCCTTTCTCTTTGAGTATTCTCAAGTTGCTCACTCAAGTCCTGTATCAGTTTTTGAGTAGCTTCCTCGCGCGTATGATATTCCTGTATAAACTTTTGGGATGCCTCCTCTCTCTCCCTATCACGCTCATACAGAGTCCTTTTTAAGTTGTCAAACTTTTCATTTATCATGTTTGCCAGCAGTGTTTGTAGAGCTATTTGGGACCTCTCCTCTGGATTATTCATTATCTGTTCTGTCCCATGATTATCATGAGTGGGAGTGGAGATACCCAGACTTGCCATTTTTCTTGTGTTTTTCCGGCTTACTCTGCCCATTTGAGATGAAAGTAGCACCAGTTTTGTGCTAGAACACTATCTTAAGGCAACCATTTACCAAAGTTTGCATTTGTACAGTCAATAGTCTACAGATACATTCTAGTTCAACAGATACATCTATTCAACATCAAACCACTATATGTTAATGGGCTTCGAACCGCAGAGAATTTGGAAAACCAGAAATTATTAGGGTTAGGGAGAGATGTGGGTAAAAGAGAAATAGATTGGTGTGGGGAGGCACAGGGAGAGTTAACTATGTCCTAATCTCAATGCAGGAAATAGATTGTGTAGGATGCAAGTAGAGAGAGACAAAAAAAGGAGAAAGGGAAAGAGAAATGAAAAGAGACCAGAAAAAAATAGAAACGTAAAAATTAATATTATTATGGAGATTTACAAACAATCTATTTAGAGAGTAATGTGAATATATTGAGAGAAGGGGAGGGACATAGAGGAGATGTGAAAAACTTAAAAAAATGCTTAAAATATTATATAAGTATAAAGAGGTAGTACTGCTATTAAGGAATTTAAGTCTCAGAGGTTTTGAATTGAGTAATAAATTTGTGGATTATGTGTGTACACAATGGGGGATAAGGTCTACTAGTTAACTAAGGGTTTATCTAAGGATGTGCAAGACAAGAGTTAAGTCACATAAAGAAGAACAAAAGAGAGGAAAAGATGAAAAGGATAAAAAAGGGAGAAAAAAAGATCAGAAGTTCAGTAGAGCTAAACAAAAAAACAAAAAGATAATTCAAAAAGAAAGAAAAAGAGAAAGAAGACAAAAAAAAATAAAGGAAAACGCACATTCACGTATTCCTAAAATAAAAATTATAAGAGGAAAAAAACGTTACTGGAAAACAATTTTTTTTTTCAAAAAAGGCAAAAATTAAAGATTAATAAAAGTTTTAGAAAAGAAAAAAAATATTTTTATATATATAAGGTACCAAAAAAAAAAGAAGAAGAAGAAGAAGAAGAAGAAGAAGAAAAAAAGTTCTTTGATTTTTTTTTAATCTTTTTGGGAGGGGTGGGAAGAATCCTGTATCTCCCTTGTGTCTGTAACCTGCCTCTTGTTGGAGTCTCTGGTCTGCTTGAGGTCCTGTGGCTTGATTGGTTTCTTAAGTCAGTTTGTTCGAACAGGCAGAAAAATGCTCTGCTTTACCCAAGATTTTGAGATCCCCCTCCCAGGTTAGTTTAATGGGAGGGTGATCTGCTTTGAGAATCACAAAAGAGGGGGATGCAGTGATGAGGCTAGGTTCTGGGTAGAGTTGAGGCCTTTCAACAAACAGTAGCTTTTCCCTGGGGCTATTTTGTGAAAAACTCACAGAGCCCAGCCTGGAGCCATTCTCAGGGTTTCTGTTTTTCAATTGATTATGGAGGCTGCTAGAGGGAGGGGCAGCCTCTGGCTCTGGTTACCCAGTGAGGAAAGCCACTCCTATGGCTGGCACCTGAGCTGGGTGACTTTTCCCTGGATGGATCTGAGTCTGGCAGGTCACTTCACTGTCAAGTTCTTGTGACCTGCTAAATGACTCGTTTTATTCCAAGGCCTGAGTTGGAGCTAGCAGCTCCGCCGAGCTTTGTCGGTATCCAAGATCGAGATCACTGGTGTTGGGGGGACGGGTGGCCTTCTCTCCTCTGCTCCCTGAGAAGGATTGAGGACGTCAGGCTTCTACTCACGCCAAGTCTTGGATCCTGGGTAGTCTCTGGTCTGCAAACTGCAGGATGAAGATGTCCGCTCCTTGTCGGTTCTTGCTGGTGTTGAGTAGAATCCACTCGCCTGCTGCATCTGACTCCTTCGTCCCAGACTCTCTGTGGCTGAGGTATGGGTGCCCTGCGGTAGCCACCGCAACCCTGCCGCAGCAACGGCGGCTGCTGGCAAGCGCTCAGATGTGTCTCCTTGCCTTGGCTTCCCCTCTCTTGTCTAACTCTCTGTCCTGTGATGGCACACTTGGTGTGATTCTCTGGCTTAGGACTGTTCACAGGAACTCTAAAACTGCTTTCTCTGCGAAAGCTTGTTCAGATTCCAGCTTCTCCTCTGCCATCTTCCCGGAACTCTTCAAACATTTTTTTAATTAAAGTACAAATATTTCCAAAATGTGACGCGGTAATGAAGCCTTCTTAATAAAGTATGTGCTTCTTGAAAACACAGTAACAACAAATATGTTTAGAACTACAAGAAACTAAATTTATTTAAATTCACCAACCATATAAAAATTAAGAAAATAATTGTTAAATATTCATGTTAAATATTTTAAAAGCAAAATATGCGTCTAAATAATTTACATGTGTAAAACTCATGCAAAATTAAATTAACTAATACGATGACTGTGAAAAAAGAATTACTCTAAAGAAACAAAAGAAAATAATTAAGTTCAAAATTTGAAATTTAGAAAATAAAATGACATGCATTCTTTAGTTGACTTACGTAACTGTAAACCCTCTGTATATCAATTTTATAATAAAAAATGCATGAACAAAGAAAGCAAAAATACCCATTGATCAATAGCAACAGCTAAAGCATCAGTATTTCTTTTTTTTTTCTGTACAAGAAAATCGATGGAGGGGATAACAATGTTCGTTCCATTGAAAAATATACTCATTACCTTACTTATGTAACTGTAACCCCTTCATACATTACCTTTACAATAAAATTAAATTAAAATTAAAAATAAACTAAATAATATACCAATTAAGAATTCTTAGAAGCCATTGTTTAAAAACTTTGTAAAAAGCTGCCCTAAGTACCCAAGGAATATACTTTGATGATACTATTTAAATACTTAAACTTCAGCAGAGAAGCAAAAAGATTATAAATGTTACAAAGTAAAATAATAAATCAGAATATATTACTATTAATTAAAATCATAAGTTGAATTTATAGTGGTAGTCAAATATGTGAGAAATGAGACGAATTGCCATTTGCAGTTAATAAGTGAGAAAGAATTTTCTAGGTCTTTTAAATTTATCTTAAGATAATGAAGAAACTATTTTGTCACATCATATGATAATCAGATAAAGATCATAGTAAACCAAAGAACAGATTGAACTAAGTTTTGGGATGTTAATGTATTTACCTATTTTGGTTGTGGGTAATTGTGGGGATTTCAACTTGGAGTATTGTTCTTGCTAGGCTGGTGTCATATCAGTGGTTAATTTTAGAATAGGGGGTCCCTTTCCACAAGAACATGCACCCGATCTGTCCTTTTAGCCTTCCATCATCCATGGCATCAGAGTTGCACACTAATTTGTCTAGCTGCCTTCCTTGGCTGGCCTGAATTCTGCAGTCCTTCCAATCTTAGCCTCTAGATAGTGCAGGATGCTTGAAATGATCCAGTCACCCAGCTATACATTGAGAAGGAAGTCCACTAAACTTTTGGCTTGGGTTCTGTTCTCAAGCCTCCTCAGTAGTTAAGATTAGAGATGGGATCCCCTGGTGCCAAATAGTAACAATATTTTTAAAGCTCCTAGACATATATATGAGTTAGGCTTGTGATTACCTCAGGAAAAGAATAAAAGAGAAGTGAAGCATAAAGGACAATCAGAATTTTAACTAGCTACTCAGAGGCTGAATCAGCTTAGCTAGCTACTCAGGAGGCTGAGATCTGAAGACCACTGTTCAAAGCCAGTCCAATCATGAAAATACATGTGATTATCTCCAAAAAATCGCAATGGAGTAATGGCTTGAGTGGTAAACCACTATCCTTGGGCACAGAAGCTTAGGGATAGTGTCCAGGCACTATCAAGCTTCAGGAATGATGAATACATGCATGAGCACCTGCATATGTGCGTGTGCATACACACGTGCGCATGAACACACAAACACACCAATGAGTATTTCAATGCGACCTTCTTTAATTTTTTATCTTGTTGTATCCTTTTGCCATGTATTAGTTCACAAATTAACAAAATCAGCTAAGCAGCTATTTACATCAACTCATCATGTTTCTCTAAAGTCTATTCTCTTTTTGCAATTATTCAGGAGGGCAATTCATCTCCCTCAACTCTGTAGTATTAGATGATTGTTTAGGTTCTTCCTAGCTATATGATTTTGTGAAATTCTGCAGCGAACAGCTTATTTCTTTCACGAGAAGGGAAGCCTCTGTCAAACAATTCATAATAGGTTTTTCTCCTCCTGGCAAGCATCTGTAGTTTTATTATCTTCGTATATTTCATGATCTGTCTCTGTATGCCAAAGACTGCTGTGAAAATAAAAAGACCCTTTTCAGCATTTAGCATTCATATAACATTCATAGGTATGAAGGTGTTTAAATATTACTGAAATTGCTTTGGAATAAATAATGTTGACCTTGACTATCTTGAGAAAGAAGAATTGGTTTCTCAGCACTTAGGTAAGAACGTGAGTGAAAGAAACAAAAGGAAAATTTGGAACAACTCAACACATACATTCAAATGAAATAAACAACCCAAGAAAACACAAATTAATTCAGTACTCAAAAACCTGCAAGAAATGTAAAGATTTAAAAAAATCAGCTATGATAAGCTTTTGAAAATCCTGACTACATGGGAGTCTACTGTTGTGAAGACAGTGGTTAAAACTTAGACTGGACAGAATGATCTGTACACAATGCCATGCACCTGTTATTCTAAATTCCAGGAAGAATAACATAAAGTGGACTGAGCCCAAGATCATACACAAGAAGGAAGCCTGATTCTATTTGAAAAATAATCAGAATAATTTAGGGCTGGGGGCATGACAAAGTGGCAAGAACACCCATGTAGGAGACACAAGACACTCAATGCAAAATATATTATGGTTATTGAAGAAAAAAGCTATGACTTTAAATAGTTGGAATGATTGTAAGATTTGAGTATTTCAGTGGAGAAAAAACCCATGAGAGAGATAGAGTGAACCCATGTTGTGATCCATTCTACTTAAGCTATAATGTTGTGTGGTACTCCAGACATAACAGAGTTATCTTGCAAATGAGCATGGATGTGCATTTGGGTGATGGAAATACTCTACTTACACAGGTGTAAATTAGATTTTTGGCTAGATTATAGTTCTTGAACTAAGACTCTGTGTGATGTCCCTGACCTTATTCTCTCAAGGCTACCACTCTACTACTTTGACCCGCAGTTCCAATTCTGATTTTCTCTTCATTGTTTGGAGATAATAGGCTCATGGACTTTCTTGCCCAAGATGGCTTCAAATCATGATCGTCAGATCTCATCCTCCTGAGTAACCAGGATTCTAGGCATAAGCTGTCTATTTTTTAAATAATTTAGTAAATCATACAGTTACAGAAATTATAAATTATCATTACAACCTGTGTAATAGATGTGTGTATGTATATATCAATGCATACAGATAGAAATATTTTAACGTATCTTTGTATCTACAGTAGATTTATGAAAAATCAACCTTTGTTGTAAAATAAAATGGAAACAAAAGTTATTATGGAGGAAAACAAAGGGAATTGTCACATGTTTCTTGTTGTTGAATGGAATATGAATTGTGAGAATCAGTTTAGGAAAACCATCTTAATTTAACAAAATGGATAATGGGTATTAATTCCAATCTCTCTATTTGCCCTTATTGTGCATCCTCACACATGAGTGTCAAAATCAAACCACAATTTTTGCTTTTGTATTTAATGCACCTGTTATAATTTAGGGGATTGATGAAGTAATCAAAAAATGATTAAAATAATAGTAAGTGAGCCTATGAGTTAGAGCTGAAAATGTTTTTAAATATTATAATAGCTAATTAAATTGAATTTCTCTTACTTTTCCTCTATTGTCATGTCCCTCATTCCCAAATTAGAAAAGTACATAGAAGGTTCTCACTAAATTATTGTACAATAATGAAAAAAATGCATTGCACAGTGTGGTTTTAGCTTATTGAGACCTGTAGGGTGTAGTGTGTTTTTGAGGACTTGCAAAAAGTTGTGATGGTGAAGAAAGGACGGATGTGCTTATTCTGGAAAATTGCCTAGAGGATTGCTCCCAGAAAGATAGTGACGAATTCTTCCAAAAGATACAGTAAAATCACTTTCACAATCATGTTCACTGCTGCACTATTTACTGTAGCCAAGTTATGAAAACAGCCTAGATGCCTTATGGTGGAGGAATGGTTGGAGAAAGTGGGGCACATATACACAATTGGATTGCACCCATCCATTATGAAGACTGTTACATAATTTGCAAAGAAATAGATAGATCTAAAAATATGTTAAGTAAACTAAGTCAGAGCCAGACACACAAAGGACCCATGTTCTGTCGCGTATTTGGAACATAGGACTTTATGCAAATTTACACAATAGTATTGCAGAAGAGTATTTAAAAGGCGAAATTTCTTATAAAATTGAACTTTTATCCAACAAAATGAATACCAAGAAGCTATCATTTGGCAGATATGAGAAAGTCAAAGGGAAGGAATAAAGAGAGTTATGGATGAAGAGAGGGAAGGTATAATATTCAATGCAGAAACTAGAAGAAATGAAAGTGGGGTGAGGTTTGGAAGGGTGTGGGAAAGTTATGTAAAGATCCATTGTACTTATAAACTGAATTGTTGAATAGAAATTCCTTCGTACAACTATTTAATAAAAATATAACTAAAAACAATAGAAACACGGCTGGGAAGGTGGCTCAGTGGTAGAGAACTTGCCTTGCATGCCTGAGGCCCTAGGTTCGATTCCTCAGCACCACATAAGCAAAAAGTAAAAAGCCAGAAGTGGCGCTGTGGTTCAAGTGGTAGAGAGCTAGCCTTGAGCTGAAGAGCTGAGGGACAGCTCCCAGGCCCAGCGTTCTGGACCCACGACCGAACCCCCCCCCCAAAAAAAAAAAAAACAATGGAGACATTTGAATCTTAAACTGTGTTTTCTTAAACCACGAGTCAAAATAATAGTTTCCTTCTCAGAAATTTTCTTTGAAGTTTTTTCCTCAAAATGACATAAAAGTGACCAACAAAATGAATGTCAATACATCACATTGCATATCCTAAAGAAACACAATATAAAAATCACAGTGAAAATGTTAGAATTCATCACATAATCAAATAACAGGGAGAAATGATCAAATCCTGATTGTTTTTCCAAGTATGTTACGTATGGTATCTAATTTGATCCTCACAATAATCCCATAAAGTAGAACTACTTCCATTTCTAATTCTCAGATGATGATATCGAAGTCTTCAGAGCTGGAATTATTAGTACAACATTGCACAAATGGTAAATCTTAGCCTGTGCCCCATTCCCACCGTATCAAATAACTTCATTCTAATTTATGGCTAAAATACCAGCACTTAGTCCACTAATTCTAGGAAAATTTCCCAGAATTATTGTCCACATTCTAATAATATTTCACTTTATCTTTGTTAGAAAATAGGAAACTAAGCGGGATGCCGGTGGCTCCATCTGTAACCCTAACTACTCAGGAGGCTGAGATCTGAGGACTGCAGTTCAAAGCCAGCCCAGGCAGGATATTCTGAGAGATTCTTGTCTATAATGAACAGCTAGTAAACCAGAAGTGGCACTGTTGCTGAAGCGGTACAGTGATCAACTTGAGCGGAAGAACACAGGGACAGTACCCAAGCCCAGAGTCAAGCGCCACAACCAACCAAAAAAAAAAAAAACAAAAAGAAAAAAAAGGAAATAGGTAACTGTAATATAAAAACTCCAAGTTAATAATCAATTTATACCTCCCTGGTGAAAGGAACTGCTAAACTATAACATTCTTGATTTCTAGCTCAAAATTTTAGAAATCATATTCTATCCCATGACAACACTGCATTGCCTGGAGACCCTCATCTCTGTTTAACACAGTCATACTGAAAGAATAACCTTCCCAATTCCTGATGGAAACAGACTGCCGGTCTATAGACCAATCATTTCCACATTGTAGCTCACATAAGTTGTTTACCATTAGAAGTATTTTGATTGCTTTTTATACCCAACATTTTGAGAGAAATGTATTACATTAAAATGCTATTAAAGCAAAACTGATATAAAAATCACCTTTGACCCCAGATAAATATTTTACCTTTCATATACCCAAAAATACAGTCTTACCTATCATTAATGTTAGGAACGAGAGGTTAAAAATCATAGACACCAAGACCTAAGCATCAATTAAAGACTCTCCAACTTGTGAATACAATTGGTTTAAAAAGATATCAATACTACTGCACGTTTTTCAAAATTTCTTGTGATACTGAAGATTCAATCATAAAATATTAACACTTGAAAACAACTCATTTTCTTGGGAGTAGGACACAAAACACAAGATTAATACTAATCATTTTCAAATACCTTTATTTTTCTACAAATTCACTCTTATAATTATAAAGAGTGTGAAACTAACTGAAGTACAGAGCCACAAAGGTAATAATTTAACTGCATCATCTACATTCAAAAAACTATTACTAGAAAACAAAATTATACTAATAATTAGCTCACCAAACCACTTTATTCTATTTTATTTACTTTCATAAAAACTGGGTTTTCATAAAATGATAGATTAAAAAAGCCTATATACCCACTTACATCTTCAGAACTTAAAAATATTTAGTTCAGAAAAGTCTTTAGCTCTATAGTCAATGAACTGAAATAATACTAAAATATTCAAAGGCTTTTCAGAAATTGCAAAACTAGCTCTGGGTTGTTATGTATATTGGAAAAGATATTCTAAAAGCCTTATTTGTTAAATTTGGGATAGTTACTCCCACAAAAGAACCATTAGTGAAGATCTAATTGCATGTACAAAACAAGTTCAAATGCATCCACAATCTGGAGGTGACACAGGCTTTTTGTATGTTTGTTTTTGAAAGGTATATATAACAAGCATATCCACAATACTGTTTTCAGTCAATATGATGGGATATTCAAACCTAAAAAATACAGGGTTGATTATCTTAGTGAGAATAGATATGATGTTACAAAGAAAGTTATTTTCAACAGAAATCTGGAAAGAGTTTATCCACCTTGTGTTTCACAGGAATAAACAGAGAGTAATACCTGTTTGGTCAATTAGGTCAAACTCACTCCATGAGTATATCTTAAAAGTTTAATCAATTTGAGAGGTCAAATACATGTTTTGTACTGACAGTCATCTTACAGCAATAACTTACTACTTAATTATATCTGCATCTTCTTACCTGACATATAACAAGAGCTGAAATTGGTCTCTTTTATCTAATTTAATGTTGTATATGCTTTGATTATGATGATGTTATTATTTGACAAATAAAATGTACAGAAGAGTGACTCCATAGAAATGACATGACAGAACACTGATAAATAAAAACATTGCAACACTGTTAGCTCTTTTCAGCCTCACCCTTTCCTCATTGGCAAGCAACATTGCAACAGCACACTCACACATATACACATACACACATATGTACACACATATATATGCATGCTAAATTCAGGGTTTAGTACAAAAAAGTACAAATAAAATATTAGTGATTTGGACAAACGTTAATTTGCCTTATTACAAAATAATACACAATCCAGTCACCATGGGTGTTACATTTTACTTGCCTCGCCACATGTGACCACTTAATTTATGTTAATTAATTAATTCATTCATTTGTTTTGTGCTAATACTAGCCTTGAATTCAGGGCCTGGTTCTGTCCCAGAATTTGTTGTTTTTTTGTTTTAAAAATTTATGAAAATTGTTCTCCTAAGTCATAATGGTTTGGTTAAGTTTCTTAATTTTCAAAAATGCCAATCCATCTTTGTGTCTGTACAAAATATTTTCACAATACAAAGCAACGGCAATATCTTACTTTAAAAGTTCATGGATTCAATGGTATTCTTCAAGTGAATTGCCTGACTTTGATGTCAAATTGTATTCAAGAGTTGTTTGTATACATCTCTAATGATTTCTGCAGAGTTTGTGATTTTTTAAATCAGAAATCATTTTAACTTATCTGTTGAAATGAGTAGTACAGAAACTAAAAATATTTCTGGTGCTTGTCTGAAAAAATTATATTTTAAAATAATCTGTATTTTGTTTGTATAATGTCCATAATCTATTTCATTCTCTCCTAGATATAATACTTTGAATTCTACATTGTTCTATATTATATAGGTTCATTAATAAATGTGTTATTTCAGATAGCATTCCATATAGAAAAAGTTTAAGATTCCTTTTTTACCTAGGTCCTTATAGTATTTTATTTCTTTGGGATAAAATGACAATGTTATCTACTTTCAACAGTTTTGTAAAGATTATGCTATATAAAGGCCTTTCTAAGGTGAGGATTTAATACACTGATGTCAAATTAACTTTCAGTTCAATGAATTATATGTGTTGCTACATTTGTATTTTTTATTGTGAAAATACTGTACCGAGGGGTTACAATTACATGGGCAAGATAATGAGTAAATTTCTTATCAAGCATTGTAGCCTCCTCCTTTGTTTCCCCTTCCCATCCCTTCCCATCCTCCCCCTGCCCCCCCACTCAATCCTCCCCACTACCCCCACCCCGCACCAAAGTTGTAAAGTTCATTTTTGACATAACAACTTGTATTTTTGTAATCAATTTTTTAATAACTGTTTTTCATTTCTTGCTTCTGAAGAATGAAAAATATTGAATTCTTCACAAATTTTCATATCATCCTTTTGCAAATGCCATGATAATCTCTATATTGTTGTAATTTGGGTAAACGTTCTGCTGAAGCATGTAGTATCCTGTAAATTTAAGTAGTTAATGATGCAATCTTTATACAGGCATATATCCTTGGTTGACTGTTTGTAACCAGGAAACCTTATTGTTCCTAAAAATGCTATTGATCTTAATTCTCTAAAATTCTGTGTATATTGGAAAAAACATATTGTTTGATCGATTGCTCACATTTGCAATTTTTTGTCAATGACAATTTCAAGTTTTTTTCATTTTAAATTTGATCATACTTTGAAGCCTTTATAGCTAGGTCCAAAGGTGATAGCTTTTCAAGTACTTATTTATCAACTGAGTTAGCTTTGTGGAGCTAATGGATTCAAAGCAAGCCTTGCTTAATAGTTACTTCTAAACTTCTGGGCTTAAAATTTCCTAAATGAGGTCGTACTGGCACAAATGTCTACCTGACCATTTACTCTTCTTTCATATAGCAACAGACCAACCAGAATATCTTACCCTGACAGCATAGATTGTCTTACTGGAACAAAACTAATCTTAGTTAAAAAGGATCATGGAGAGATGAACAATTAAGACAGAATCATTTAGACTAGAAGGTATTTTATCAAAATATAATTGTTTCTTATACCTAATATTTCAAAAGTAGCTAAAGCCAAGAAGATGAAAAAGTTTTCACATGCATGATTACCTAATGTCCTGGCCAGTCTACCATCCAACCAGGCAGGAATTTACATGACTGCCTTTCTTTCACCAAATATTTTCATAGTTACAAGAAAAGTCTATATGTTTCTCCTTGATATTAGGCCTTAAATTGGTGATGTTTATCACAGTGTTTCCTCTTGCCACTAGGATGTAAATCTACAAATGGTAAAGCTTTAGGTCCAACTCTGCCAAACACTGAGGTAGAAATAATGGAGCAATACTTTAAAACACAGTTGCTTTTGATGCCCCAACCACAACAGTACATTGCAAAACATGTGCCTTTTTCTTACATTATATATAGTTATATATTTTATCTTTATACGTGCTAATATTTTATTTCACACAGTGAAACTTACTAGAATTAATTGATAATTTGACATATAAATAGATTGGAATATAAATAATAAGGTTTAGAATGTACATTAGAATATAAAAAGCATCAATTCAATGTCTTCGGTATAAACTTTTGATACCTTCTAAGTGTTCTTGGTCTTCTGAATTCACATTGTAAAAAAAAATTATTGTTTTCCTCTAATCTTTAAGGGACTTTACCCTGCTGATCTGTTTATTGTTTTAATTCACTGATGCCAAAATATTTTTCTCCAATTTCGGAAGCCTTCCCAATGATTATACCCAATTTTTCTGATATGATATCTAAAAGGTATTACTCTTCTGCAGGACCCATGGGTACTAGGATCCCAGGTCCCAGTTATCTGCTTCATCAGATAACAAGGGCAAGATATCACACCTAGACTCATGAAACATGTCAACAGAAAGTAATTGAAAATACATCTCAATTCCTTTCGACACCAGAATTAGCAGTATGCAATTGTGAAATGCAATGCAACTTAAAATGCAAGATGAGATCACAAAATCTAACAGAAAGTACAGCAATTCAAACTTTCAAAAAAATGACCAGACCATATGTGTGACCAAGATCACAAATGTCACAAAATTATTTTTAATACCCCTCTTCTAATGATTACTGAAAGATTTAGTCCAGCATAAGTAGGCCAAAAAAACAGTTCCTGAACGATAGATCCATAATTGGTCTACCAAGGCTAGGAAAACTTGACTTCAGGTCAAATATAATTCACAAAAACATTAATTGAGAAGATCGTTAATGCTTCAAAATACTGGTACTTCAGTAAAACTTGGTTCTGTTGTATAAAAATGTTATCATTCACAAACAAATGACAACCTACATTTAATCTCCTGAAAACAGATTCCTTTTCAAATAATATTTTAAAAATCACATTCACCAAAATAACATTTGACACGTAGACGATAGTGACATTACAAATTTTTCAAGTTTAGGGTGCAAGTTACAATAGAGTTGATTAATTTCTCCAGCACTAATGCCAAGCAGTTTCAACCATTCATTAAAGTGCAGAAATAGTACCACCCACCATTTGTGTTGTTCAGTAGGTGCCTCCCAGAAATGTGTCAAATAGAACAACCTTCCATAATCCAAACCCAAACACTAGCTAATATAGTAAGTTTTATCACTTAATAAGGTACATTTTAAAAAGTCACAAATAGATGCTTTATCATATGTTGTTTTATGTTTTCCCTATCTGTCTAACATAGTAAGAAATATGACTTAAAGTCATGAATATGGGTACTCATCAGAGATGTGACAAACATAAAATCTGTCTTCTATTTCTATCATATTCCTCTATAGTAGTAAATCATGGTTTTCTTCTTTTTCCAAAACTTATAGGTAGTAGAAAATATTATCCCATGTAAAATAAAATAATCACAAACCTTTTAACAAAGCCATTTATAAAATTTTGTAGTTAGGAATATATTCTAAGCCATATTTAAACTTTCTTGTTGAATAAAGATTAATCTTCCAAATGGATGAGAATAAAATCATGTCTAGGTCCTTCACGTCTCCAGTCTTGCAAATTGTTATTTCAGATGAATAAATTATGGAAATATAAGCTGACATCAGTTCAAGTATATTCAGGATTGAAACTCCATGGAATGTATTTAAACCTTTCAAAATATTAACAGACAGTTTACCAGAATGACTATCAGGAAGTTGAAACCAGAGAGGAATAATAGTAAAGACATAGAATGAATGACAAATGGAACAAGGGACAAGTACAGCTAGAATACTCAATGTACACATGTGATAAAGGACGTGGTAAATCTGAAATAAATCTTGGAGAAGGGTTTGGTTGAGAATAACAGAAGGAGTCACTCTGATCCAGGAGAATTGGACAATTAGATGGACATATTTATTGTAATACACTTGCAAAACCTTTTGAAAATTAGTTAAAAAACACAACAAAAAACAAAAACACTCAAAAATCACAACCAAACAGCAATCTCTAGAAAGGATGAATGTGACCACTCAAAATTTTAAATAGTTAATGAAAGGTAGTCTTGGGAAAGCAAACAAAGCTGTTCAAAGAGGGCAGTTTTGGGTAGCAGAGAATTTTGAACAGATTTAAATAGATTGTCTAAGGATATGAATCACCTATATCTGCTGCAAATATTTTCTTCTGTGAGTTCTCTTTGTCTGCAATGGATAATCCAGTCCTCAGCCACACTTTATAGCTAGTGAAGATAGAATGGGAGAAACAATATCAAGAACCCATTACTCCACTGGAGACAGAAACGTCCTCTATGTTTTCTTTCATCTCTCTTAAATACTCTTTCGTCAAACTTTTAAGGCAAGTGATTTCTTTTGTTTTTTCTTTTTCTTTTTTAATTTAATTTAATTTTATTTTATTTGTTGACATACTGTACAGAGGGGTTACAATTACATGGGTAGGATAATGCATACATTTCTTACCAAGCATTGCAGCCTCCTCCTTTGTTTACCCTTCGCATCCCTTCCCAGCCTTCCCCCTCCCCCCCAATCCCAATCCTTCTCCTTCCTCCCCGTTCCCCCCGCCCCGCACCGACATTGTAAAGCTCGTTTTGGACATGACAACTTGTACTTCTCATTGTTGCAACAGGTCCACCTGTTTCCTTAAACAACTGGTTTTTCCCCACGTCCTCCACAAGTTATACTGACATCAAATATAGAGAAAGCAGGGGTTATACTGTGGGGGAGGGATACACAAAGCAACAAAGAGATAATCTTATAAATACCTTAGAAACATATGCATGAAAGAAAAAAACATTAAAATACATATCTAAGGGTTCATTTTCCTGACATAACATTATATGACCTTTTCCGCTTGAATCATACATATACTAGATATTGCAAATAAGGGAAACCATGGGACCTATGTTTCTCTGGGCCTGGCTTACTTCACTTAATATAATTTTTTCCAAGTTTTTCCATTTCCTAACAAATGGGGCAATGTCATTCTTTCTGATGGAGGCATAGAATTCCATTGTGTATATATACCACATTTTCTTGATCCATTCATCTACTGAGGGGCATCTGGGTTGGTTCCATATCTTAGCTATGGTAAATAATGCTGCAATAAACATAGTTGTGCTGGTAGCTTTAGTGTGGTCTTGTTTGTAAACATTTGGGTAAATGCCCAAAAGTGGGATTGGTGGGTCATAGGGGAGTTCTATGAGAAGTCTTTTGAGGAACCTCCATACTGCTTTCCAAAGTGGTTGAACAAGTTTACATTCCCACCAACAATGAAGTAAGGTTCCTTTCTGTCCACATCCCCTCCAGCATCTTTTGTTGTTAGAGTTCTTGATTTTTGCCGTTCTAACTGGAATGAGGTGTTATCTCAATGTTGTTTTGATTTGCATTTCTTTTATGGCTAGGGATGTTGAACCTTTCTTCATGTGTCTATTGGCCATCCTTCTTTCTTCTTCAGAGAAGTTTCTCTTTAAGCCTTTCGCCTACTTATTTATTGGGCAGTTGTTTCTTTGAGGATTTGTTGTTGGGGGATATAATTTTTTGAGTTCCAAGTATATTTTAGATATGAGACCCTTGTCCGTTGTATGGCTATTAAAGATCTTCTCCCAATCCGTAGGCTTTCTATTGATCTTGGTAGCTATATCATTTGCCCTGCAGAAGATCTGCAACTTTATGCAATCCCATTTGTCCAACCTTTCTTTGATTTGTTGTGTTTCCGGGTTTCTATTCAGAAAATTTCGGCCTGAGCCAAGGAGACATAGGGTTTCTCCTATTCCATCCTGTAATATTTTCAGTGTCTGCTTTGAGTTCAAGGCCTTTGATCCATTTGGAGTTGATTCCGGTGCAGGGTGATATGTAAGGATCTAGCTTTAGTTTTCTACATGTAGTTAACCAATTTTGCCAGCACCATTTACTGAAGAGGCGGTCTTTCTTCCATTCTATTATTTTAGCTCCCTTATCGAAGATTAGATGGCTATAGGTCTGTAGGTTTATTTCTGGGTTTTCAATTCTATTCCATTGGTCCTGAGGTCTGTTCTTATGCTAATACCAAGCTGTTTTGATTACTATGGCTTTATAGTAGAGTTTGAAATTTGGTATTGATATTCCTCCAGCAGTGTTCTTTCCTTTGAGGAGCGTTTTTGCTATTCGGGCTCTTTTATTGTTCCATATGAATTTTTGGATTGTCTCTTCTATTTCCTTGAAGAATGAGGTTGGAATTTTGATAGGTATTGCGTTGAATTTGTAGATAGCCTTGGGAAGTATTGCCATTTTCACGATGTTAATCTTTCCAATCCAGGAGCATGGGAGGTTTTGCCATTTTTTAAGTTCTGTGTTGATTTCCTTTTTCAAGATTTTAAAGTTTTCATCATAGAGGTCCTTCACTTCTTTAGTTAAGTTAATTCCTAGGTATTTTATTTTTTGTGGGGCTATTACAAATGGAGTTGCTTTCCTAATTTCAGACACACTTTTCTCATTGTTGGCATAGAGAAAAGCCATTGATTTTGGGGGGTTAATTTTATACCCTGCTACTTTGTCAAAGTTTTGAATCAGCTTGAGTAATTTGGGAGTGGAGTCTATGGGATTCTTTAAATACAAGATCATGTCATCTGCAAAGAAGGAGAGTTTTATTTCTTTTTCCCTATTTGGATCCCCTTTATGTCTGCATCTTGTCTTATTGCTGTAGCTAGGCATTCTAATATTAGATTGAAGAGAAGTGGAGAGAGTGGGCATCCTTGTCTTGTTCCTGAGTTAAGAGGAAATGGCTTTAGTTTTTCACCATTGAGTATAATGCTGGCTGTAGGTTTGTCATATAAAGCCTTTATTGTATTGAGGAATGTAAGTCAAGTGATTTTGAATTATATCTTTCATTCTTTGTCCTGGCAATGTAATTAACCAAACTAATTTACTAAATATTATTTGCCATTTTTTCTACCATGCTGTTTACTTGTCTAAAAGAGCCCATTAAACTTCACCTTTGCATTTGGTTGCCACAAAAACCCAACGTCTATGTTAATGAGGACAAATTCTAATGTAAAACTTTGTCTCCAAACAACTGGTCCAAGAAGCTGTGATCACAAATATTTAGCTATACTTTTTTTCTTTTACATTGAAAGTCTTCTTGTGTCTAAAGTGCCACAAAAATAAGTACTCCATCTACTTTTTGGTTCAATCACTTCTAACCTCAAAGATATATTTTGCTAAGAAGATGCTTAGAGGAAACCAAAGTATACTCCACTTTTATGTTCTCTCTTAGGTCTCTCCTTACATACCATATCAGGATCAGTGAAGTTATTCTTTGCAAAATTATTTCAATAGATTATTTTTCTCTTGGTCTTGCATTTGCTCAGCAAGATGTATGGAAAATAATAGAGTTAAATGATCCATACCTTGGGTGACAGTGTCTGTTACAAAGGACAATGCTTCTATGTCCTAAATCTATGTCCTCCTCTTAGCTCTTGCCTAATTTCCAATTAAGCACAGTTTCTTGGCCTCAAGTCGAGTGAAGCTGAAAGACTAAAAGATCTCCTCCTCACCCTGCCCCGCTATATCTTCATTCTTTCTCTTTTAAAACTCTTTGAAGTTGCCTCATTTGAACACAGAATTTATTTTCCTGTCTTCATTCAGTCTATTCTGCATTGTAGTGAGCCATATAGGCTCTGTAAAATCACTTTAGGTAGCAAAAATATTAAGACAATCTATATCAAAATTTCTGGCCTCCCTCCACTGCTGAAGTCAATATGCTTAGATAGGGCTTGTAAGAACATTGTTTGCTTACCCTTTCAATTTTCTCAATTCTTTTCTGATCCCAAACTTTTTGGCTTATGTAATGAGAAGTCTTCACTACCTCATGTTGATAAGGATATTATTTTTGTGAGCTGCTTATAAATGTGTAATCATTGGAGTATCCAATCAGATTTTTTTTCTGTGTTTCAGTGCTTCACGTGCAAAGACATTGGGGAAAGTGTTACAAACAGAAAAGTGTGAACCCAATACCTTCTTTCATTTTGGAGGGCACTTTCTGCCTAAATATTTTGACTCAAATTATCTTTTTCAAAGAATAATTTTGGTAATTAAAGTTCAATTCACAAATTTTGATGTCTAAGTTTTTTTAAGAACTTTGAATTTCACACAGTGAGAGTATATTTCCTGGGTAAGGACAATTCTCAAGGGAACCTACAGGATTTACAGTAAGGTTTCTGAAGTTTGTTTAGTGTGAAAATGAGCTAAATTTTTACCCACTTTTCTCCCTCTCAACTAAGTCTCCATAGTTTCTTTGGATGAAAGCCTATTTTCCCAGGCAATTTTCTTAATAGGCTAAGTTGTTAAAAAGTTTGAACACTTAAAATATGCCTGTCATAATTTTTAAACTCTTTTGAAATTCCTTTATCAAAATCACGTTTTCCCCAATCCTAATTCAACCTTTAACATCAAAAACTGTAACATGTTGTTCACATGATATAGTGTCCATGCAACTATTATTTTCCAGTGGTTTTATGTGTATATATGAACATATAAGCTGATGCTGAGCAAAATGAACTCCAAGATATGAATACAGAGATTTTTTTTGCAGTTGTTTTTAATGTACTATATGATTTCTATTTTCTTTGGGGTTTTCCCCCTATGGTTTGTCCCCGGCTCTATTTGATTTTGGTAGCCTGTGTATTGTGTATACATTTACCTTAATTAGGGAAGGGAACAGGAACAACAAAATGGCGACACAAAGGACAAAGAGCAAGACAATGCAATAGCATTACTCACAAGACAATATGTTGGAAATGTACATTACAACTTGTGAGGAGTATTGAGGTGAAAGAAAACTGTGAGAAAAATGAAAAGGGGTAACAAGTTTGAAAAGTTATGTATTCACTACCTCACAATTACTGTAACCCCATTGTACATCAATTTGACAATAAAATTAAATTAAAAAATAAGCTGCATAAAATATAATTTCACTGTATTGTATAGTAAATATTATTCTGTATTTCATATAGCAACTTTTTAAAAATCAATACTATTTGGCATCTAATTTGAATCGATTACTCCTTTTTTATCAGAGAGTCATCAACTTGAATGTTATCCAACTAGACAATATTTTCACAATAAACTTGCCAATATTTTGAAAAAAGAATAAATTTAGTACTTTCTCATACTAAAACCGAAAACAGTTTAATTCTATGGAAACCCATAACTTTTAAAAGTAAATAAGTTGTTATGAGGACAGAATATATGTGTTCCTCAAAACTCCTATGACTAATAAGTACTCATTTTCAAATTCTGAACATTCAATATCTGAGAGATTCAAAACAGTACCTGTTTGCATGTTATGTAATTTTGCATTAGATGCAGTTTCCAATGGAGTGTTACAAATTGAGAAGTCAACAGAAAAATAGCCACATTCTGGTAGAGGAAAAAATTATGAAGCATCTGTAATTAATTCTTCAAGAGTAAGCACATTTTATCAGAGTAAGCTATTATTTCTATGACCATCAATCCCAGGATTTATGCCATAAAGTCATCCTAGTCCAATAGTTTCCAACTTAAAAAGTGCACCTTAAAATTCCCTTAATTCACATCATGAATAGCTTATCTCTATTGTGAAAAATACTACACCTCTGATAATGTGATGCTCTCCTTGTTCTGGAAAGAATACTACAATAAACTGGGTTGCATCATTTTTCCCCTAGTGAGATTCTTGAGATGAGATCACTTGCAAATGTTATTCATTTTTATACTTTTTTAAACTATCACAGATATTCAGGATGCTAAGGTCAGAAGATTATGGTTGAAATCTCCAATAAACTCAGAAAAAGTCAGACACAAGTGGCACTGAGATTGAAGTGGTAGTGCACGATCCTTGAGGATAAACAGGCTCAGAGACAGTTTCCAGGCCCAGATCTCAAGCCCTAGGACAAACCAATAAAACAAAAACAAATCCCAAATGTAGCATTTTTCTCATTGTATACAGAGGCACGTAATTAAGGAACTTGCTTCCTGTGTTACATATAGGTAGAAGAAAGAAGATGTCACACAATTATTTTCTTCAGACAATGTCATACAAAACCCTCAAAAATTGCATTTTTTTCTATATTTATTAATTAATATTGATTTGTTGGCAACTCTGTCTAGATTATTTACATTATCATCTTATACATGAACTGTTGGAATTATCTATTAACTAAGATCTAATTATAACTGGTTTGAAAGCATATTCTAGGCAAATAGAATGCCAGAAACATTTGTGAATTTGTCAATTAAACCCTCTACTTAAAAAGAATTTTGTAGTATCCTATAAAATATTAAATTACAAAAAAAACCTAAAATATTTATGTTAACTCTAAATTCTAATTTAGAAATATCTACAAAGTCCTGCATTTGATGAACTTTGCTATTTCTCTAGACTTAAGATTTTGTAATCCTTCCTCATTTCTTTAGAATCCAACAGAATGATGCTTACTTACTTTTTCAAATTTTGGGTGGTAATCATGAGCCATTTTGAATCTGGGAATATTCTGTAATGAAGAGAGCATTTAAAACACAACTGAAGATTATACACGAGTTACATTTCAATAGGAAAGTTGATTTTTCAAAACATAATGACAAAATTAGCCCAAACTTGCAACTGTGTATTCGTTTCTTGTTGTTTGGTATGTTTTATTAGACAAAATTATACTACCTGTTCCAGGGAAGGTATCGCTATTTAATTCTACTCTCTAATCTCCTGCCTTAGTCTGAGTGCTAGAATTCCAGGCTTGTATCACATTGCCTTGCCATGGTTTGTTGGTTTATTTAATCTAGACATAGACTAGCAAATCTGAACTTCTCCAATGATATTATCCAGTAGACTGACTGCTCAGAGTGTTTATGTACTATTTTCAAAGATCTTCTAAATTTGACACAGGATATGATCATTTTCAGATGCACCTGCTGGTATCTCTGATTCATTCGATCCTTTTAATAATAATTACTTGACTCTCTTACTATCTCTCGTCCCTACCTATGTAATAGTCTCAAACTTTTTTGAAGAAAGTTCACTTGAGGACTTTCTAATATTAAAATTTATCTCTTAATTCTTACTCAGGATGTATTTCTATTGCTTTTTTAAAACTTTTCTGAATATTGTAAGAGTTGTTTCATTTATGTATTTGTGTGTGCACATATAAGTGCCTCTGTGTGTATGTGTGTGTTTGTATGTATGTATGCAAAAGCCTCAAGCTCTTATTCATCGATCTTGCTCATGACTGGTATTCTATCACCTGAGACATTCTTCCAATCCAGGTTTTGGCTGGTAGTGTGGCAAAGAGTGTTCGGCCCAGGCTGCATGCAAACTGAACTTCCCAGACTCCTTTATATTTTTAGGTTTTATTTCTCCAGAAGTATCAACTTTTAAACTACAAACATTTTTGTGAGTGAAAAGCCTAAGCTGTAGTCCAGATTTTTAACTCAAAATTTCATAGAAAGATAGATGAACATACACATTGCATATGCTGAGTGTACACTGTTAGAAATGTGATCTTAAGCAAGGTGGTGGAGAGATGTGAGGATTGGGGTTCAAAGCCAGCCCAGGTAGGAAAGTCCAAGAGACCCTTTTCTCCAATTAACTACAAGAAAACTGGAAGTGGCACTGTGGCTCAAGTGGTAGAACAGTAGCCTTGAGCTGAATAGCAGAGAGACAGCGCCCAGGCCCAGAGTTCAAGTGCCAAGACCACCAACAACAACAAAATGCAAGTAAAGAAAAATAAATGCGATCTTAGCCACTAGTTCATTACTATTATAATCCCTGCTCTCTCAAGATGGACTTTTTTTCCAGTTAAATCCATGCCCTTATAGTTGACTTGAATTGGAACCAGAATTATTCTTCCATTCTACTTTTTAAAAATTTGTGTGGTTAGCAAGCGTGATTTAGAAAGGGAAAGGCCTCATACTTCATGTTCCACTTAGTAACACTCCCATAAATCTACATACTGGACTTGGCTTTATTGTTTCGATGTTGTCTTCTTTGTAGTCTTCTATAGTGTATTGAACCCTTATACTTAAACACAGTACTTCTCTTTCTCCTATTATTGCAAATGTTTCTCTTACTGTTAACTCATGTGCACTAGGGAAATAATGTACAGCACATATACTCAAAAAAAGAATGATCTGAGGACCTTCTTCCCATTTAAAATTTGGCTTAATTTGCAGAGCAATTATGAAGTTTGAACTAAATGTACTCATGGATAATGTATTTATAAGCAATATAAATTTTATATTTTCTCTTTACTAAGTTGTCTCTGAAACACCTGTTACCTCATGCCCAAAAGTGTCCTTGTGTTAGTTCAATGAAGCCCGAAAACATTCCTTAGACCTCAAGAAGCACCAATGATTGTTACTGGACTTTGTGGAAACTGAGCCCAGGAGAGGAATTGAACATAGAGGAATGATAGAGTTCAAATTAACTTCTGCATTCCTTTTTACTGTACAAGTAAAGAATCCCAAGGCTTGAAGGAAACTCTGTCCCTTGCTTTTTCCAGTGTGTTTTTTATTCATATAAACTTGTCTGTAAACTTCTAGTTGAGAGTATTACAAAAGATAATAATGTGCCATGTGAAGGCCAGCATAGAATAAAAGGAATTAACATTGTTGTTTTTTTTAGTTAGTTTGTATTTGTTTTTGCCAATTGTGTGGCCTTAACTCTGGGCCTAGGCACTCTCCCTCAGGTCTTCAGCTCAAGGATAGTGCTCTACCACTTGAACCACAGCGCCATTTCTGACTTTTTCTGTTTATGTGGTACTGAGAAATCAGGGCCTCATGCATGCAAGGCAAGTACTCTACCACTGAACCACATTCCCAGCCCCTAATAACATTGTTTTTAAATTGTTCTGCTGCAAAGAATCAAAGACATGGAGGTTTAAAAGTGTCTTATGGATGGATATTTCACCCCTGAGATGATTCTCTTTTTGCAGGAGTCAGTTATCAATTCCTTTAGTCTGGTCCTAACTTCTCCATAGCAATAAGAATTCCAAAAAAGCAGGATCCTGTGAGTATGATCCACACAAGCAGCCTCTTCTCAGACCAGTTTCCTTTAAGGAGAGTCCCAAAGAAATATCGGGGGTTGTTTTTGTTCGCTTGTTTGTTTAGTTTGTCCGAGTTATGGGGCTTGAACCCAGAGGCTGGACTCTGTCCCTGAACAGTTGTCTTTCTTGCCCACCTATCCTCCAAGATAGTACTCTACTGCTTGAGCCAAAACTCCACTTCAGGCTTTTTTAGTGTTTATTTATAGATAAGAGTTTGACAGACTTTTCTGTCTGGGTTGGCTTTGAACTAAGACAGTAAGAAAGCCAAGTGAGATCAACAGTATGGACTTCTCTTTTGAAAAAAGAAATATTAGATGAAGTTTATTATAAAGCTAATATTTGACAATTTTTAAAAGAAGAGAATATGCCCAGCAAAGAAGCCATAACTTAAATAACTCAGCAAAAGTAGGTGTACTGAATCATTTTGGAATTATTTTTTATGCTTGGGAAGATTACTATTGACCTTGTCATTCCATTTGGGGAAACTGAAAGTCATATTTGCACTTTTTTTGTTGGTCATGGAGCTTTCACTCTGATCCTGGGCGCTGTCCCTCACCTCTTCATCTCAAGTTGAGCACTCTATCACTTTAGCTACAGCACCACTTCTGGGTTTCCTGTGATTAATTGAAGATAAGGGTATCATGGACTTTCCTTACAAGGCTTGCTTTGAACCAAAATCCTCTGGTCTCATCCTTCTGAGTAGCTAGGATTACAGGCATGAGCTACCAGCACCTGGCTCATATTTGCATTTATGTGTACTTAATGACACTATGTAGACAAAGAATGGAAATTTGATGACATTGCAGCTTTTCAGAAAAATTGGGGTAGGAATAAATATGTCCTCATTTTTCCATGTGGTTATATTAATGACTCATGAGCTATGGGACTCTTATATTAGCATCCTATGCCATCTGTGTAGGTGTTATTTAGTGTTAGGCAATATTCATAGAGTAATATAGAAAGACTGAGATATTTAGAAAGCAAAGGAGATCAGGTATGAAAGAACAGCATAGAAGGAGATACATTTATCACACAGATATTAAGAAGTAGCCTAAGAGATTTAGAATGTTAAAGGCAATGAGGTATAAGCCTAGTTGATAACTAGTTCTTCAATAACCAAAAATATTTCCCTAGAACAGTTTCTGGTATACGTTAGTTACTATCATTTATTCATTCCATCTGGAGTTATTCCTTCTCTTCTATCACAACTGTTAATTAGCCTATGCTTTTTTGGTGCCATGACTGACCAAAAAGATTTCCAAATCTCACTTAGACTAGCCTTCTCTGTGATTAGCAGTGACCACTCAAAAGCCTGGAATCTTTGAATTTCCAGAATTCATCTTCACTTCACATCTAAGTACATTCCTGGCATTAACTGCAGTGATCTAATGAACAAAACATTTTTGTTCAACACAGTACCCTAATATAGGCAAAATGCATGAATTAGGGACTGTTGTCAGGTATCCATATGGAAGGAGCAATTATATATTCCAAGTATGTGTTCTGTATTTTGTATTTACTAACTGTTTTGTTTTGTTTTTGATAGTCCAGGGAGCTTAAACTCAGGGCTAGGGAATTATTCCTGAGCTTTTTTTTTTTTTTTTTTTTTTGCTCAAAGCCACCACTCTACCACTTGGGGACAGCACCACTTTCAGTGTTTTTCTGTGATGAATTGAACCCAGGGGCTCATGCATGCTAGGCAATCACCACACCATGAAGTCACATTCCCAGCCCTAAATGACTTTCTTAAGATGACATTACATTTTCATTCTATAACTATGTATCATAATTTTGGCCAGGTGGTAGAAAATGACATACAAAACAATACTAAGTCCAGTAAGGCTGGATGGACAATGAATAACCGTCATGGTCTAGCCAGGGCACAGAGGGGCTTACCTCATGGAGCTGGTTCAAAAGGCTGAGCAAGACAGCTCCTAACCCACAGCCTACCTCCAGAATGAGAGGGCCACCTTGGGTTCCAGCCACATGAGGATGCTGGGCCACTTCCTCCAGCACGCATTAAACCATTTCCTGTGTGTGAGAGAGAGAAAGTCAGAAGTACACTTAAGCCGGGTGCCCATGGCTCAGACCTCTAATCCTAACTACACAGGAGGCTGAGATATGAGAATCATGGTTCACAGCCAGCCCGGACAGGAACGTCTGTGAGACTCTTATCTCCAAAGAAGCACCAAAAAACTGGAAGTGGCACTGTGGCTTAAGTAGTAGAGTGTGAGCCTTGATCTGAGGAGCTTGGGGACAGCGCCCAGGACCATAGTTCAAGACCCAGACTGATAAGAATTGGACTTCTTGACAATAATAGCACTCATTGTACTAGGGAGCATGGCAGAGAAGTCAGGCCAAGCTTCTTGTGAACTGGAGATCATGAGTATGTCACCTGGCTTCTCCTTGCCTCTGAATCACCAGCTGCAAAACTGAACACAGGGAAGGATCCCCTTCCTTATGGGGATAAGGTAAGGATGAAAGAGAGCTATGTTTTGTTTCACAATCCCTCACCTGTTCCACGATTAATAACAGGCCCCACCTGAGCCTTTTCCAGGTATCTTCCTTTCATTTGCTCACAGAATTGCCAAGAACCATATTTGATGACCGCTCCCTCTGTGCCCTATGCCAGAGATCCCTCTGTATAAATCCCTTGTTGCCTCACAATTGTCCCAAGAGGAGACTGCGGTCCAATGTTTGAGGCCTAACACAGGGCTTAGCCTGTGGTCAAGAATTGGCTGCTGTGCAGTAAGAGTTTGAGATAATCCATCTAAACCGATGCCTGAACATGGTGCTACATGCCTACTATCCCAACTACAGAGGACCAGGCCTGGTGGATCATGCCGGTCACAGATAGGAGGATCATGATCCAGCCCAGCCTGACCATATATTTAGTCTCTATCTTGGAAATGCCCAAGACAGAAAGGCTTTGCTCACATGGTGGAAGACCTGACTGGCAAGCATAAGGCCTTGAGTTCAAACCCTAATATACCAAAAAGAATCCGAGGCCCGGTGCCAGATGCTCATGCTTATAATCCTAGCTACTCAGGAGTCTGAGATCTGAAGACCACAGATCAAGATTTAATATAGGTTTGGCGTCACCCATCAGACATCATGGTGAGAAGACCCGGAGTCTGACCTATGCTGGTGCACTCCATACTCGCAGGGTGCACATCCTTACTAAGTTCTGGCTACACAATCTGTCCCCCTGGGAAACCACCCCCTGTGGGACACACCCCCAGGTCCTCCCAAGCTCCCACTGCCACCAACCAGGCCCAAGGGAGTAGACAGCTCCAGGGCACACAAATCCCTTGGTCTTGTAGTTTAATGGTGATAAATCCCCTTCAAGCACCTTACCCTTCCAGGCCCCTAGACCTCAGCCATGAAGCCCCCAAAGATAGCAGGAAAAGTTACCAAAGGGTCCGACTATCTTTGTTGCAACCCACTTCTACACACACACAAATCCAGACTGGTGACAGAAGACTCATCCATGCAGCACCTGAAATTTGCCAATTGATCACTCACCTGAGCACTGTCAGGATGTACAAGTAGAAAGATGATCTCTCTCTCTTTCCCTCTCTCTCTCTCTCCCCCTCTCTCTGTCTCTGTCTCTCTCTCTAATGCACACACACACACACACACAAACACACATACACACACACACACACACACACACACACACACATGACTCAGAGAAGTGCCTCTGTTCGTTCCTCATCTGGCACAATGTACAAGCTGGAGCATGGAGGTTCCCTTCGGAGAACCAGGGGCTCCCACCCAAGGGGAGCACCACTCAAATGAAACAGCACCACCCCGCCTCTCCCTTTCTCCAGGGCCAGATCCTGCCCCTTGGGAACAACCAGCCTTGACTCCACATTCACCAAAACCCTAGGCCAGGTTGCTGGGTGAAGGAGTCCTGAGACAGGTGTCTCCTCAGAGCCTGGGAAAGGAAACTAGCAGAGGGTCATGACCTCAGAGGAGTGTCTGACCAGGGGTGAGGGGAAATGGATGGAGTCCTAGGGCTACATATATCGACATACTACTTACTTCTAACCTACATGCTCCTGGGCTAATTGGTGGATTCTTGGGGAGGACGAGGAAATCAAATGGAACAAGAGCACCAGCACATGCTGGCAGAGCTGGTGATGATCCTGTGAGAACTGTTGACAGCTGAGGGGTAGGGGAACAGGCCGGGTGTATGTGTGAGGGGGGTTGGGGTATTCCTCCCAGATATTCACCTTCTGCTTTGACCCCCAGCGCCCTTCACCTCCCTCCTGGGCTTTTCTGGGACCCTCTTCAGGTGAAAGGATGACCAAGCACAGAAGACAAGGGCTCACACAGCAACGGGGGGGGGGGTCTATCTTATGCATCCAACAACCTTCATGCCCAGAAAAAAAAGACCAGAGAAGGCAGGTGTGGAGGTGCTGCTCCCCACCTTTGACTAAAGCCACCAAGTTCCCACTAGGGAGAAAAAGGGTGCATGGCTCTGTGGCTTCCACTGCTCTAGGCCAGGGACGATGTGGCACCCTGTCTTCACCCATCATTACATCTGCCCTTTTCCTGGGACATTGGCCGCTAGGGATGGGGGTGGGATCCCCGGGTTGACACCCACCCCCTACCCTTTTGGCGCATTAGTGGCAGAGCCCTGGCTGGACTGTTGGGTGTGATGGAGGTGCAAGTCTGGGACCTGGGGGGGATCTCCAAGTACGAGTGTCGCAGGGTGCAGGCCCACTGGGCGGCCACTCACTTGTGCTGCTGGGAGGAGTTGTTGGCTGATGCTCCTGGTGGAGTGAGCAGCAATGGAGGGGGCATTGCAGACACTTAGGTCTAGAGCAGAGGACCAGGGGCCGGGACCAGGTCATGATTGCAAGCTTACAAGAAGCTTGCCACCACCTGAGGTTTGAAATATGGTGACTTGGAGGAAGCAAAAGAGGGGGCTGGGAAGCAGGAGGGCACATCAATTTCCTACTCCAAATTATCTTCAAGTCTCTTGCTCACAACTCAGCCACCACTACCTTCTTCAACTGCTGGTAGTGGTGACGACCAACCGAGGGAATCCTGGGGGTACAGGGCAGCATGGAATGTGGGCATGGCCACAATTCTTGTATTCGATTGGTCAGAAAGAAACATGAAAGAATGGGATTGTGGCCAGAATCCTGTGATGCAGGCAGCATGTGCAGAGTCAAGATGACAGCAACTCCCCAGCCACTTTCTCTGGGAACTATGTCCAATTCAGTTGGGCACAAGAGGATGACCTGCTTTAGTCAATGGCTGCACAGATTCTTGTGTATGTCTGTTTGTTGTCAGTCCCAAACCTTGAACTCAGGATCTGGGCACAGCCCATGAGCTGCTTTTGCTCAAGGCTAGCCCTCTACCACAAGAGCTACACGGCTCTACTTCTGGCTTAGTTGGCACTGAATTTGGACAGGGGTCTCAAGGACTTTTGTACTTAGGATGACTTTGATCCTCCCATCACAGCCTTGTAAGTAACAAGGAGGATTGCTGAGAACTACTGCTGCCTGCCTCATCATTGGTCTTGCTGATGTTCTTGGACAGACTTGTGAGTTCCCTATCCTCGGGTTTAAGTGGTGGGAGCTGGAGCCTACAGTTCGAATCCTGGTCCTGCCACCTCCAAATGGCAGGAGATCCTATGAAATCCATTCCTATCCATATGATTACCAATGGAATGTGATTAATGTCATGAATTAATGAGCAGTTGTTGAGTTATTCTATGAAAAATTTATACACAATTATATTATAGGACACTGATTGATTTTAATTAACACTTTATTAAGCATTTAAACAATCACATTCATAAAATGGAGGCATAATGAAATACCGAAGAATTGGACCTCATATACTATAAAGGTGCCTTTTTTTCTGCCAAGACTGGGATTGGAACTCATGGTCTGGGTAAGCCTGTTGCACTGTGTGGGAAGGGGAAGATTTCCTCCTTGAAGACAGGAAATTCAAGTCTGTTCCTTAGGCCTGAAATTGATCCCCACCACTAGAAAACATCCTACAATTTACATATATGATTTATATTTATATACATATGTTGACTCCATATTGCATTCAGTGGAGTTTTTCATTTTATTTTTTGTTTTAATCATGTATTGACCGTTTATTTTATTGACTATTATGACACATAGAACATTGATTACATTGAATACATAGTATATAGGTCTGCATATGTTTTCCACTTCATACCTGACACCCAGAAGATTCACAGTAAAGGAAAACATGTGTCAACATCAGCTTCTTACTCCACTATTCATTGTTTGGGAGTGCTGACATCTGAACTCATGGCCTACAAGGCCAAATTCATGAATGGGTGAGTTTCAACACGCCATCCTGGGGCAAATTGAGCTGACAGGCAGTTCCTAGGACCTGAGATCGAGCCCCAGGGGTTGACAAAATAAGAACAGATTGACACACAGATGGAAGTATACTAATAAATATATATCTTTATAGCATGCTAGAGATGTCTGTCCATTATTCACTTATATAGACTACATTTGTACCAATTCTTGGGTATTTATTATGCCTCCATGTAATTATTGTTATTGTTTTCATCCTTAAACTATTAATGAAATCAATCAGTGTCTTGAAATTATTGTGTTCCTGTAAGTAATAGTATTCTTTTAATGCTTCATAAAATCAATCAGCCTCCTAAAATTGTGCTAATTTTATAGAAGCATCATTTACAATCAACTTATTCAACCATGACATTGATAACATTCCATTGTTATTCCTATGGATGGGAACAAGTCTCTTAGTATCTCCTGCCATTGGTTGTGTCAGGACAGGGATTCGAAATCAGGGCCTACCTTGCCACGTGGGCCTATGGCTTCCCCGGTATTCTGCCAGCCTTCAGTAATGCAAGGTGAAGTACCCTTTGCAACAGTGTCAGTCAGACCCAAGAGGGTCACCATGCAAAGGAAGAAAACATAAAAAGCTATCTCACAACATTTTTCTGTGCATTTTTTCTCTGCAAGGCCTGGGGGTTTAGGATCCCAGGAGCAGCTGTGGATCCATTGGCTCCATCCCAGCCTTGAGTGATCAAAGCTGAGGCAGAGTTGCCACAACATGAGTTCAAGTGTCGTGCTGAGCAAAAAATAAAATAAAATAAAAAATAAATGAGCTCCCTGGCTTGCAATTCGCGCTGTTTATTCTGCCCGGTTTTGGATTTGAACTCAGGGTCTGGGTACATCTGCAGCACTGTGGATGAAGGGGAATCTTACCATACTTGAAGATAAGAAAGTCAGGTCTGTTCATTAGGCCCGAATTCAAGCTCCAGCTCTGGAAAGCATACTATTTATATACATTGTAAAGATAGGATGTATACTTACCTATAGATGTTCAGTCCATACATGTTTGGTGTGGTTGTTCCTTGTATTTTTTTATTCATTTATTTACCATTGATTTTATTTACTACAATGACACCCACTCCGTTTATTACATTGATGATATACTATTACATAGCATCTAGATTTGTAGACATGTTCTCCATCATGCCTAACACCCAGGACTCTGAGAGAAAAGGAAAATAATTTTCACACTCAGTTTCTTACTTCATGATCCACTTGTTGGTAGTGCTGGGATCTGTCTCAGGGCCTAGCAGGACCAATTGGTGAGTAGGTCAAGGTGAACAAACCAGCCTATGAGCAACTAAGGAGCTAGGCCATTCCCAGGATCTGACATTGATCCTCAGGGTGCCCCCACTATAGCCATAAATTCATTATTTAAACATAGGTTCTATATTAACATATATGTTTGGACAGCATCTTGCATTCGGTGTACTTCATATTGTGTATTTTCCTGAGTATGGTGACAGATATAACTGTGATGACATGGATAACAACCTGTTCCTATGGTTATAGGGTTGCCTATGCATTCTCCATCTTTGTTGAGACCCAGGACTTTCACAGGAGAGGAAAACATGTGCAACGATTGCTTTTTGACATAAGGATGAATCTTTTGTCAGTGCTGGGATTTTAACTCAAGGCCTAGCAGACCCAATTGGTGAAAGGGTCATGGTGAGCACAAGAGCCTGTAGCCACAAAGGAGCGAAGCCATTCACTAGACCTGAGATCGAGCCCGGGTGGGGAACAATATAGTCATAAATTCATAATTAAACCAAGGATCTATATTTCCATACATGGGTGGGCAGCATCCAATTTTAGACTCAACTGTTGCATGAACTACTCTATCAATTGGTATTCGTATGCGTAGGAACAAGTCCCTTGCGATCTCCTGCCATTGGTAGGTGTTAGGACAGGTTTGAACCAGAAGCCTATGTTAACAGGAAGCCTATGGTTTCCCTGATAGCCCGCCAGCTTTCAGCAATGGCAGGTCAGCTCCAGTTTGCAACCAGGTAATTAAGACCCAGGATAGTCACCTTGCAAAGAAAAAAATCGTAAAACCCTCCAGCCCTCTGCAGCTCACCACTTTTTGTGCTTTCTAACTTTTTTTTTCTTCTTGCAAGCCCTCTGGTCCTAGGATCCCCGGATCGAATATGGGTCCAGATGCTGCACCCCAGCCTAGTGTGATCGAAGCTAAGGCAGAGTTGCCACGACGTGAGTTCAAGCCCCATGGTTGGCCAAAAAAATAAGAACAAATAAAAATTAATTAATTAATTAATTAAATAAATTAAAAAAATAAAGCTCACTTGTTTGGAATTTCTGCCAGTTTTCTTTCCTAGCCTGGGATTTGATCTCTGGGTCTTGGTAAATCTGTAGCAATGTGTGGCAAGGTGCAGCATTGTCACTACTTAAATTCAAACCCTGTGCCAAGCCAAAAATAAAAAAAATAAGTCACTGACCAGGGCAGGGGGAGTAGTTGTGGAGATGGGAGAGAAGGTATGGTAGGGAGAATACAGAGGAGGAGGCAACAATGCTCAATAGGAAATATACTCATTACCTTGCTCATGTAACTGTAACCCCTCTGCACAACCTATTTACAATAAAAATGTACAAAAAAAGAAACAATGTAGTTCTCAGAGAAGCACTTTAGGGGTAAAGGAAGGATGTTTGAATAGCTGTACAAAATTCTCCACTGTATTTTTGTTTAATATTCAGTATGAAACTGAATAAACATACCTGCTTCCATTAAAAAAAATTAAGTCTCAGTCTTGGAACTGGGGCCAGTATTTCTGCCATTGCTGGGATTTGATCTCACTGTCCAAGTAACTCTTTTGCACCATGGGTGAAGGCGAACCTCACTGTCCTTGAGGAAAAGAAATTCAGGCTAGAGTTCCCAGGGCCCGAATGAAGGCCCTGCAATGGAAAAACTATTTCTATACATGTGTAATATATGATATATACTTACATATGTATGTTTATTATATATTATGATTACTATTGATTTTGTATTTTATTTTTATTTAAGTCATTAATTTATTGTTTTATTATACACATATTTATTACATTTTGAACATACATTATAAAATTATACACAATAATTTAGGACATGAACTCATTTTTCATTAATATTTTATTAAGTGATGAAACATGATACATAATTAAATTGAGGCATTTGTCACAGTCTTCACGTTTAGAATCTCACTCAAGTATGAGCTGTGTTTTACCTTTGGACACCTTACTATAGTGATCTCTTTAGATGATTTATAGTCAGAAACATTTTCTTGAGGATAGGCAAGTTGAGGGATAAAATTGTAAGGGTGGGGCAAGAAATGTGGCTTAGTGGTAAAGAGCTCACTCAGTTTGCATGAATGCCAGGGTTTGAATCCTCAGTGCCACATACTCAGAAAGAGCCAGAAGCTGTGGAGTGGCTCAAGTGGTAGAGTGCTAGCCTTGAGAAAAAGAAGCCCCAAGACTGTCAAAAACAATAGGCCAGATGCCAGTAGCTCACACTTGGAACCCTAGCTCCTCTGAGGCTGAGATCTGAAGATCACTGTTCAAAGTCAGCCTAGACAAGCAAAACCTGTTAGACTGTTATCTCCAATGAACCAACAAAAGCCCACATGGCGCTGTGGATCAAGTGGTACGGTGTTTGCCTTGCTCAGGAAAAGTGTCTAGATATGATTCAATTCACACAACTGGAAAAAAGTAAGGGTTAATCAAAGTACTTTTCCTATTTGCTAATTAGGAGAACATTCTCTGGAAAATGAACGCTGATGTAGACCAGAATCGAAGTCAGAGCTCAAGGTTCAAGTGTAGCAGATCCATATGCCCAGCCTCTCAGACTCTAGCATTATAACCTGTGTCCTACGGGGTTCTGAAAGGTCCAATATTGAAAGACTTAATATGCTCCCCAAGCACTTTGTGATGAGCAGTTGGCTTGTATTGTCGATGTCATTACACTACTGAAACAAGCAGAACAGCAGTGGCTCACAACCATCACCTAGCTCAGGAGACTGAGATCTGAGGATCACAGGGTGAAGCCAGCCAGAGCACAAATGTCTAGGACACTCTGACTTCCACTTCTGAAATGTCAGATGTTCAAGAGATTCCTGTGTTTCTCTTGGTGATTAGAAGTTACTTGCACTCTAAATGTTCTTAGAATTCTTGAGCTATAGAAGCAGAAAAGAAACATTTTTGACCCATCCTGGGTTCAAATGAAGTTTTCAGGATCCAAGCCCTAGCCGTGTTAGCAGGAAGAACTCCAGTGTATCACTTTATTTCAAAGACAGAAAACAGTTTCAAAAGACATGCTAGATGAAGAGACCTAGGCCTGCAGGATTAGGAGGCAGAATGTACATAATCAACAGGGAAGTCAGCTGCAAAAGCACTTCATGCATTCCAGGCACAGCTAGCAATGGGGGGTTCCGTGAAACATTTGTTAGAGTTACATCAGGGTCAGGCTTTTCTCAGCCTCTTCAAACAATGACTGATTAACTTTCTCCCTCAGGTGAAGGGAGCCTCAGCCTATCTTTAGGTTAACAATAGAGAGCCAGTTTAGTGGGGGAGAGTGGAGGAACAGAGAAGAAAAACTCTGCTCTCTGTCTTAAGGAGTGGGGTTTTGACTCTCCATCTGTCAGATTTAAAAGACTCTTCTTCTACCTCTGCCAGTCCATTCTCCTTCCTTCATTTTGCACATCATTAATGCAAATTCCCAGTCCAAGGAGAAGCAGGGCCCTTTCTCTTCTGTCTCCAAGCACCTGAGTTAGAACTTGGCTCTGCCCTCTTGGCTCTGGGGCCTTCGGCTGCCTGAGAAGTGGGACAGAGACAGTCTTCCTGCTCTGTGGTTGTGTTAAGACAATGTGGTGGCCTGGCACCCTACAGAAGGCCTCACACTGGTCTGTATTCCCTTCTTTCCTCCTGACATCCAAGATCTATCTATCCACCTACCTACCTACCTACTTTCCTACCTACCTAAGTAGCTAGTGATCTCTTACCAGTTTTTGGGATGAATTCAAGGCCTGGGCACTGTCTCTAGCTCTCTGCTACTTGAGACAAAGTACCAATTCTGGCTTATTTTCTGTGTGCTACTGAGGAATCGATCCCAGGGCTTCTTGCATGCTAAGCAAGCACTCTCTCACTAAACCACATTCCCAGCCCCCTCATCTTTTTCTTCATGGTAGTTTTTACATAAGTATGCTCCAATTTTATGTCCCCAAGTTAAATTTTCTGAATATTGGTTATTTCTATGAACCCTAACCTTTTCTTCCCCTGCGTGATTTGTGACTTTCCCTGCCTTGGCCTCATAATAAAATGTAAATAAAGGCTGCTGAAAGCTTAAGTGTGCATCATACAAAGACACAGACCTGGAACCCTGGAAGAGAAAAGCCATGTACTTGAAATGAAGAGAATGATGCAGTATGTGCAATGAGTATATCCAAAAATAAATCAGTATATAACACAGAAGCATTGAATATGGTCTGTTTGCACTCAGGGTGGGAATATACACACATAAGTAGGTAGGGCACTGATACATTACTTGATATTCTCTTTTTTAATTTATTTTTTGGCCATTCCAGGGCTTAAAATCAAAGCCCGATGCGTTCCTCAGCTGTTTTGCTCAAGGGTGAGGCTCTACGACCCCCACAGCTCCACTTCAAGCCATCTGGTCATTAATTGGACATAAGCACCTTCCAAACTTTCTTGCCTGGTCTGGCCTGTTTTTCCTGCTGGGCTTTCTGTCTCAAAGCTGGAGCTACCCTCTGGGCCAGTACTCCACTTCTGGTTTTCTGTTGGTTTTTGGAGATAAGAGTCTCAAAGACTTTCCTGCTTGGGCTGGCTTTGAACAGCAATCTCCTGAGGAGGCTTCAAGCGGCTTTCCTCAAGGACTCTCCAAGGAGGTGCTCCACACAAATCCTTAGTCTACATCTTGAGACCATGAGCTCAGAGCAGAAGCCCAGAGCTTTACCATTTTGTGCCACAGCTTCATTTCTGATCTGTGTGTATGTGTGTGTGTGTGTGTGTGTGTGTCTGTCTGTCTGTGTGTGTGTGTGTGTGTGTGTGCATGCACGCTTCTGCTCTGAGCTCATGGTCAGCACATAGGCCCTGCATTCAACCTCAAAACCTAGCCACTCAGGACCCAACTAAGAGAACTGAAACATTTCAAAACCTGATGAGCTTTACCATACTCATATGACAGGAAGCATTGTGATACCAGACATATGCTTGGATTTCCCAAGCTTCCAGAAACCTGGGAGAGGCATCATAGGTCCATCATTGCTGCAGGTCCTGGGGTTGAACTGTGAGCCTAGGCATACTCCCTGAGCTCCTTTTACTCAAGGGTATTGCATTAACCTTGAGTTCCAGCCTTAATTCTGGGGTTTTCTGTGATCTCTCAGAAATAACAATGTCAGGGACTTTCCTATGCTGGCTGGATTCAAACTAAGATTATCTATATCTCAGCCTCCTCAGGAGCTGGGATTACAGTCGGCAACCACTGGCACCTGCCTTTCTCTTCTTCTTCATTTTTTTAATCTGGACAATATGACTTCTTAACAGTGTCATTCCAATGGTTTGAACTTATAAGTAAACTACCCCAATGTTCTTTACAGCTGCTTTCTCTGAGGATTTTCTCTCCTCATCTTCTCCTCTAGTCACAGGTTTGAAGCCAAAAGTGAGAAATGAGTGCCACAGGATTTGGGAGCAAATGTCCACAGGACATGCCAGATTTGTCACTGCATTGAGCTGTAGTGAATGTACTGTGGCAGGATGAGAGGACCAAAAGCTGGAGTGATCCTCATACTCTCTGCATTGCTCCTTTTGTTTATAAAATGACCTAATAATTATGAGTGCATTGTGTCTCCAACCTTAAGTATCTAGAACACACTAGAAGCATCTACATGTTTCTTTTTTTGTCTAGCACACACACATGCACGTACAACTTCACTTCTGGTCTGTGTGTATGTGTGTGTGTGTTTGTGTGTGTGTGTGTGCATGCACACAAATGCACATACACATGTGTGCGTACATCAGTCCTAGAGCGTGAACTCAGGACCTGAGCACTGTACATAGTTTCTCTTATACAAGGATAGCCCTCTCCCACTTGAGCCACAGAGCCACTTCAGGCTTTTTTCTAGTGAAGTGGTCCTTAGAAATCAAGCCCAGGGTTTCATATATGCAAAGTACTCTACCTCTAAGGCACATTCCCAGCCCACTAATTCAGGTTTGTTTGTTTGTTTCTTTTTTTTATTGTTGTTGTTGTAGGTTTTAGGAGTTAAAGTCTGGGCCTGGTGCTGTCCCTGAGCTCTTCAGCTCAAGTTTTGTGCTCTACCACTTGAGCCACAGAGCTACTTCAGGTTTTCTGGTGGTTCATTGGAGCTATGTGCCTCAAGGTCTTTCCTGCCCAGGTTAGCTTTGAACCATGATCTTCAGATCTCATCCTCCTGAGTAGCTAGAATGACAGGCATGAGTCACAAGCACCCAGCTTCCACTTCAGGTGTCTTAGTGGTGAATTGGAGATAATGGTCTCATGGGACCTTTTGTGTCTGGGATAGATGGGAACCCAGATCCACAGATCTAAGCTTCTTATAAAGTAAGGTGACAGACTTCAGCTATCAACTGCTAGGCCGTGGCACTCTGCTGCAAGGAGGTTAGTGGCTCCACGTGGTGGAGTGTTAGCCATGAGCCCAAGAGGTAAGTGTCAGCGCCTAGGCCCCGAGTTCAAGGTTCATGACTGAGAAAAATCAAAACACAACACTTGTCCACAGGATACAACTCACTAGTCTTCAGTAATACATAATTTTGTCTCTGCAATGGGGACATATCTGAGCCTCAATATTCTTGTCTGCATAATCATCTGAGTGGTGGAGGTCTTCGAGTACCAGGTGAAAGAATGCACCCGATGAAGGACACACCACATGTTACTCTTTGCAGAACTCAGCTGACAGCACTCTATGAAGGACTCAGCACATAGATCTATTCGATAAGTTGTCATTAAGATTAGGGTTCTTTCATCAGTATCACCATTCTTTGAGGAATATTTCACAAACCAAACAAGTTCACATCTAATGGTTTAATGGGATTTTTTTTGGGGGGGGGGGGGAGGCGCTGTCCTTCAGCTCTTCAGCTCAAAGCGAGCGCTCTACCACTTGAGCTACAGGGCCACTGCCGGTTTTCTGGTGGTTTATTGGAGATAGGAGTCTCACGGTCTCTCCTGCCCAGGCTGGCTTTGAACAGCGATCCTCTGATCTCAGCCTCCTGAGTAGCTAGGATTACAGGCGTGAGCCACTAGCGCCCGGCAGGACTGGGTTTTAAAGCCCCCAAGCAGCCAGGATGATAGGGGTAAGCAAGCAGCTTCTGGTTCCTTGCAGCTGGGTTGCAGGGGTTTACATCTGGCTAAGTCAGGTTAGGTGGCAACTGTCAGCACCAGACTCCTAGCTTGCTTTGTGATGAGGTATTTGAAGTCCTGTCCTTCTACAGTTGCAGTTAGAACATTCTGCCTTTTTTGGCAGCAGTACTGGGGCTTGAGTAAGGGCTTTGACACTGTCCCTAAGCATTTGTGCTCAAGGCTGGCACTCAATTGATTGAAAGACAGCAGAACTTCCAGGTTTTCTGTTTATGTAGCACTGAGGAATCAAAACCAGGGCTTTATGCTTACTAGATGAGCACTCAACCACTGAGCCCCAGGAGTGAACAAGATATAAATAGATAGAGATTGCTGTATATAAATATTATATACACAAAAGAGAGATATCTGTGTATTATTAAATTATAGATAATATTACTACCAATTATTAGGTATTAAATTATGTCTCCGTTTAATGATGTGTCCCAGTTGAACCATTAATAAAGCATTAATTAATAATTACTCAATACCTTGTTATTATTTATCAAATATGTATATACATCCATACATATAATTACATATTTTATAGAATGAGACAGATGTCTATATATAATTAAATTATGTATGCATCATCTGCTACTACCAATTATTATGTACTTAATTATGTCTTCATGCAATTTTTATTCTGTTAGTGCTTAATAAAATATTAACCTTAATGCAGTCCTATACTTATTATACCTAATTTTATCTTACAATGATTCATTACTAATTCAATTTGTTTATCATTTATTGTAGTGATAACTTTTCCACCTATAACATTTATTACATTTATGACATCCTCTTACATAGCATATAGATTTGCATATGAATTATACATCCTACCTGACACCGAGCACTTTCAAAGAAAAAGAAAACATGTGTCATGCTCAGCTTTTCACTCCACGATTACGTTTTTGGCAGTGCTGGGATCTAAACTCAGGGCCTATAAGGTTCAATTCATGAATGGGTGACTGTCAGCACAGCAGCCTTTAGCCAATTGATCTGCCAGGCAGTTCCCAGGTCCTGAGATCAAGCCCCATATGTTGACTCCATATCGTGTTTAGTGTATTCATTTTATTTTTTGTAGTATTCATTTATCTACCATTTATTTTATTGACTGTTATTACACAAGGAATATTTATTACATTTATTACATAAGGCATAGATTTGCCTGTGTATGAAACTTCACACCGGACACCCTGGCCTTTCACAGAAAAGGAAAACATGTGTCAAGATGGGCTTCTTAATTCACGATTCAATTTTTGTGAGTGCTGGCATCTGAACTTATAGCCTATAGGGTCCAACTCATAAGTGTGTGAGTGTCAGCACGTCAGCCTGGGGCATATGGAGCTGACAAGCAGATCCCAGCACCTGAAATCGAGTCCCAGGGGTTGACAAAATAAGAACAGATTGACATGCAGATGGTAGTACACAAATAAATATAGATCTTTATAGTGCCAGAGATGTTTATACATTATTCAGTTATATATGCTACATTCCTACCAATTCGTGTGTATTCATTATGACTCCATGTAATTAATGTTATTGTTTTCATCCTTAATGAATTATTAATTAAATCAACTAATGTGTCGAAAATATTAATTAAAATCCATCGGCCTCCTAAAATCACTCTAATTTTATAGTAGTATCATTCAAGAAGAACTAATTCAACCTTGACATTCAAAACCTTCCATTGATATTCCTATGAATATGAACAAGACTCTTAAAATGTCCTGCCATTGGTAGGGGTCAGAACTGGGCTTTGAACTCAGGGTCTATGTTGCCATGTTAGCCTGTGGCTTCCCTGGTAGCCTGCCAGCTTTCAGCAAGCCACGTTAGGAACATTTTTCAGTTGTGTCATTCAGATCCAGGATGCTCACCTTGCAAAAAAAACAAATGTAAAACCATCAGCCATCTGCAAGTTGAACGGTTTTATTATGTGTTGATTTATTTACTTTTTTCCTGTCAGCCTTTGGGGCCTAGGAACCCAGGTTCGGCTGTGGATCCAGTGGCTACACCCCAGGCTAGAGTGATCAAAGCTGAGGCAGAGTTGCCACGACCTGGGTTCAAGCCCTGTGGCAAAATAAGATTACATACATACATACATACATACATACATACATTCATACATACATACATATGTACACTACAAATATTTAAAAAATTATAAGGCTCCTTGGCTTGGCATTCATGCCATTTTTTTCTGGCAGACATGGGATTTGAACTCAGGATCGGGGTAAATCTACAGCACTATGGGGGAAGGGCAAGCTCACTGTGTTAGAAGACAAGAAACTCAGGCCTGTTCCCAGAACCTGAATTCAACCCTAGCACTCAAAAACATAATATTCGTATTCATTTTAAATACATGACTTATATTTACTTAGAATTGTTTACTGCAGAGGCTGGGAAGGTGGCTCAGTGGTAGAGCACTTGCCTTGAATGCCTGAAGCCATGGGTTCGATTCCTCAGCACCACATAAGCAAAAAGCAAAAAGCCGGAAGTGGCAATGTGGTTCAAGTGGTTGAGTGCTCCTCTTGAGCTGAAGAGCTGAGGGACAGTCCCCAGGCCCAGAGTTCAGGCCCCACTACCAGACCCAAAATGTTTACTGCATATTGCAGTTAGTGTAGCTAATCATTTTGTTTTTAATTATTTGTTATGTATTTTAGTGAGTATGATTACACATATAACATTTTTTACATCCTATCACATAGGACATAGATTTGCATAACTATTGTACATCATACTTGAGACCCAGGACTTTCACCGGTAAGGAAACCATGTGGGACAATTGGCTTCTTCCACCAGGATTAAGTTTTTGGCAATTCTGTGATTTGAACTCAGAGCCTAGAAGGCCCACTTCATGAATAGATCAATGTTAGCATACCAGTCTGATGCAAGTGAAGTTGTCGGGCAAATTTGAGGACCCGAGTTCACGACCTAGGAGTGGCCAATATATAAACAGATAGATGTGTAAACTGAAATGTTTGTGTGTATTTACATATGTATATGCATCTATCAATAAATGTATACAGAGACAGACATTTATGTAGATTCTAGTGTATAACTCCATATAAAGTTTGATGTCTATATTGTGTGTATATATATATATATATATATATATATATATTTACTAACAATTATTTGGGATAAAATTATGCCTCCATTAATTAATCATGGTAGAAGATTTAATGAAGTATTAATTAAATTAATGATCTATATTTATTGTGTACAATCTTATACTAGAATGACTAACTAATTAATGATTCAATTAGTACATGTCAACATTCTATTAGTATTCCTATAGATAGGAACGAGTTTCCTAGGATCTTCAGCCATGTGTAGGTGGCAGTCTCAGGATTGAACTCAGGGCCTCTGTGCCTGGCTTGGGCTCAGGCTTCATTGACAACCCCCCAGCTATGCAAGGTCATGTAAAATTTTCAAGCTTATTCACTGTCACCCAGGATGATTACAGTGCAAAGGAAACAAAGGTAATACTGTTGTGTATTATTCATCCTCCATTTTTGTTGGTTTGATGTTTTTTTTGCCAGTGATGGGAGTTGAACTCGGGTCCTAGGATACCTGGGTCATCTGTGGGTGTAAAAGCTGCACCCCATCTTAGGGTAATCAAGGCTGAGGCAGAGTTAGGACAACCTAATTTCAAGACCCATGCCTTCCCCCCCCCAAAAAAAATGTTAACACATTGACTTGGAATTTGGGCCATTTTATCTGCCATACCTGGGATTTGAACTCAGGGGCTGGGTAACTCTATTGTGATCTGGGTGACATAGGAGCTCACCCGCCTTGAAGAAAAGAAATTCAGGAACATTTCCCAAGGCATGAATTACAGGCCCAGGAGTGGCCAAAAATAATATTTATAAACATTTATAATGTACATCATATATATGTATGTATTTGCATAGATATTACATATTGTACCTAGGACACAAGTCTTTCACAGAAAGGAAAACAGTTCAACGTTGGCTTCTTACTCCATCTATTGACTTTGGCACTGCTCTGATTTGAACTCAGGGCCTGGAATGTCCCCAATTCTTGAAGTGGTCAGTAAGCACAGCAGCCTCAAAATAATTTACTGCCAGGCAGTTTCCAGGACCTGACTTCTAGCATATATATATATATACAGAGAGAGAGAGGGCTGGGGGAGAGAGAGAGATTTATAGGTATATTCGATTGTATATTTAAATATATAAAAATATTTATAGAATGCGAGATGTCTACATATAAAATTACATGTAATATATTCCTAATAATTAATAGGTATTGAATTATGCCTCCATTTAATGATTATCATGTTTTAAGGCACAATAAAATGCTTCCTTGAGCAAAAGGAGCTCAGGGACAATGTCTAAGCTCACAGTTCAAGACTCAGGACCTGCCGCAAAAAAAAAAGAGCAAGTAACTCCACGTATCTGTGTATATATGCAAGTATTTCTATCGGTGAACATCCAGAGTTACTATGAAAAAAGGAACCCAGCTAGGAAATTTGCTTTAAGTAGAATGATTTCATAGCACAGCTTTCAAGACAGTGCATGTTCCAGAGCTCCCCTCACGGTTCCCAGTGTAACTTCAGGGTTTCTCCACACCCCAGGCTACTGGAGGAAGTCTGCTTCATTGTTGGAACAGGCAAAAAAAAAGCCTTACTCCTGTACAGCTGTGTAACAAACATTTCATCCAGGGCAATTAGTGAGGATGAGTGTGGGTGGGTTCTAAAAGCCAGGAGAAAAAGGCCTCCTTTTACCCCAAGCTATCTCTCTCCCCAGTGCTCTGTTTTGACAGGAAGTCTTCATTTGTGCCACCTCCTGTGGCAGGCCAAGTTCCCTGTACTCATCCTCTCTTTGTTACACTGTGTTCCAATGTTGAGACAAACTGCTACAATTAATTAAAGAGTCCTTCTGACAGACAACTAGGGCCATGAGTCTAATGAAATGATTCATAATTGGCAGTGTTGCCTCCCTAGGTTTCCGGAAGCTTGCTAAATCTAAGCACTTGTGCAAAATCACAATGCTTCCTGTCATCTAGGGCTGGTGAAGCTCATCAGGATTTGAAACCTTTGACTTCTCCTAGTTGGGCCCTCGGTGGCTAGGTTTTGGGGTTGAACACAGGGCGAAGGTGCTGACCATGAGTTCAGAGCAGAAGCTCAGTGCTTTCCCATTTGATGTCACAGTTTCACTTCTGGTCTCTGTGTGTGTGTGTGTGTGTGTGTGTGTGTGTGTGTGTGTGTGTGTGCATACACCACTCCTGAAGGACTCAGGACTTGATCACTGTACCTGAGTTTCTCCTGTACAAGGACAGCACTCTACAACTTGAGCTACAGAACACATTAGATTTTTTTCTACTGATGTGGTACTGAGGATTCAAGCCCAGGGTTTCATACATACAAAGCACTCTACCCCTATGACACATTCGCAGCACTCCACTTCAGGTTACTTTTTACTTATAAGTTGGAGGAGTTGAAGTCTGGGCCTGGGTGCTGTCTCTGAGCTCTTCAGCTCAAGTCTAGAGCTCTACCACTTGTGCTAAAGAGCCCCTTCAGATTTCTGGTGGTTCATTGGAGATAACCATCTCAAGGAATTTCCTGCTCAGGCTGGCTTTGGACTGTGATCCTCAGCTCTCAGCCTCCTGAGTAGCTAGGATGACAGGCGCGAGTCACCGGTACCCAGCTTCCACTTCAATTTCTAAGTGGTGAATAGGAGATAATAGTCTCATGGGACCTTTTGTGTCTGGTATAGTTTGGAACTCAGATCATCAGATTTCAGCTTCCTGAGTAGGCAAGATGACAGACCTCAGCTAAAGACACCTAAGCTCTGACACTTTTATACAAGGGGTCGTTGGCTCCACGTGGTAGAATGCTGGCCATGAGCCCAGGATGAAAGTCAGCGCCTAGTCTCTGAGTTCAAGGTACATGATGGAGAAAACTGAACCCAAACAATTGTCTGCAGGAGACAACTCACTAGATTTCAGTACATACATTATTTTGGCCCTGACATGGGGGCATATCTGAGCCTCAACTTTCCCATCTGCACAATCATCTTACTTGTGGAGCTCTTACAAGGACCAGATGAAAGAATGAACCCCATGAAAGACTAGGCACACAACAACTCATGAAGAACTCATCACATAGTTGTATCCCACATGCTGTAATTAGAATTAGGGTGCTTTCATCAGTATCACCATTCTTTCAGAATCACATCACAAACCTCACAAAGTTCACCTCTAATGATTTAGAGGGGAATATTTTGGGGGGGAGTCAGCCACGTGGATTGCACTCAGAGGTTGGGGGTACTATCCTAAGATCTTTAGCTCAAGCCTAGAGCTCTGCCACTTTGAGCCACAGGTCAGAGATTTGCAGACTTCATGCCAGGGCTGAGTTCTAAACCCACCAGTGTCAGATCTCAGCCCCCGAGTATCTTGGATGACAGGGGTGAGTGAGCCAGCAGCATCTGTTTCGGTGGAGCTGTGTTGCAGTGGTTTACTTCTGGTTGTCAGGTTAGATGTCACCTGTCAACCCCAGACTCCCAGCTAGTTCTGTGATGAGGTATTTGCGGCCTATCCTGATATCATTGCAGTCAGAACATTCTATCTTTTTTTTTGGTGCCACAACTAGGGTCTTGAGTAAGGGTCTACACACAGTCCCTATGCTTTTATGCTCAAAGCTAGTCCTCTACTACTTAAGCTAGACAGCACAATTTTCGGTTTTTCTGTGCATGTGGTAGTGAGGAATCAAACCCAGGGCTTTGTATGTCCTAGGAGAGCACACTACCACTGATACCCAGGAGTGACAAGTGTACAAACAGATAAATGTGTAGATTGGTATATAGGTAGGTAGGTAGGTAGATAGATAGATAGATAGATAGATAGATAGATAGATAGATAGATAGATAGATAGATAGATAGATAGATAGGTAGGTAGATAGATAGATAGATAGATAGATATAGAGGTATATGCTTAAAACAAGAAAGAAATGTCTGTATATTATGAAATTGCCTATACGATATTACTACCAATTATTGGCAATTAAATTATTCCTTACTTTTTTAAGTATCATGATTGAATACATAATAAAGTATTAATTGAAAATTAATGAAGTATAATTGTTTTATAATATAATCATACACTAGTAATTTATTTGTTACTTTTATAACATTTCATTTGTATGGATGTATATCAGAATGCACCTTAGAATCTCCCACCATTCATTAGTGTCAGTACCAGGATTCGACCTCCAGGCCTAAGTTGCCTCTTTTGGCTATGGCTTCCCTAATAGCCCACCAAACATCAGCAATGCAAGGTCATGTACACTTTCTGGGCCTTGTCATTTAGGCCCAGGATGGCCACAATGCAAAGGGGGAAAAAAAGTAAAACCACCTTCTTGAACTTCTCAGTTTTTTTATTGTAAGAATACCATACAGAGGAGTTACAATTACATGGGCAAGATAACTAGTACATTTCTTATCAAGCATTGTTGCCTCCTCTTTGTTTCCCCTTTCCATCTCAGCTTTATCCTTCTCTTTTGATTTTTTTTTGTCAGCCCCAAGATTTGAACTCTGGTCTTAGGATCCCAGGGTTGGTTGTGGCAGAGATGCCAAGACCTGAGTTCAAGCCCCATGGTTTGGCCAAAAAATAATAATAATAAGGCCCTGACTTGGAATTTGCACCATTTTTCTGGCAGGCCTTTGATTTGAACTCAGGGTCTGGGTAACTCTGTGACACTGTGGGTGAAGGGGAAGATCACTGTCCTTGAAAACAAGAAATTCAGACCAATTCCCAGAGCCTGAATTGAAGCACCAGCAGTGAAAAAACTAATATTTATGTATGAGATCTATTTATATTGCATGGGTGTACAGCATATGGCATTTATTACACTTATTAATTTAGTATTATTACACATATAATGTTTCATTACTTCATATCACCTAGGATATATTTGCATTTGGATTATACATCACACAGACCAAGGACTGTCACAGAGAAGAAAAAAATGTGTCAAAATTAGCTTCTTACTCCACGAATAAATTTTTGGTCATGTTGGGATTTCAACTCACAATACCCAATCCATAAATGGGGTCACAGTCTTAGCAGACCAGTGTGTGGCAAACTGAGCTGCCAGGAAGTTCTGAGGACCTGTGATCAAGCCACAGTAGTGCCCAATATATAGATAGACAGAAAGATATATATATATATATAGAAAGATAGATAGTTGGATAGATAGATAGATAGATAGATAGATAGATAGATGTGTATATATATGTATATATATACATATATATATATATATATATATATGTGAGTGTATGTGTATATATGCATATATATATACAGAGAGGGAATGTGAAGATATTATATATATATATATATATATATATATATATATATAACCAATTATTAGTGATTACATTATCCCTCCATTTCATGAAGTATTATGGTTGAATACTTACAAAATCTGTAATTAAAAATTAGTCAATATCCTTCCATTAGGTGCTAGAATGGAAGATATAAATCCAGTAATTTGTGTGTGGCATTCTAAAATAGAATCAAGAATTAACTGCAAATTATTACTTTTATAACATTCCATTAGCATTCACATGAATAGGAATGAGTTTTTCAGATTCTCCCTTCATTTGTGGGGGGCAGTCCTAGCATTCAAACTCCAGGCCTGGGTAGTTTACTTCGAATACAAACCATTAGAATGGCACTGTGAATACTTCAGCTTGTCACGTTTAAAAAAAGAACAGGAAGAAAAGATGGCCAGGTGTCAGCGGCTTCTGCCTATAATCCTAGCTCCTCAGGAGGCTGAGATGTAGAGAATGCCAGTTGGAATTCAGCTGGGGCAGGAAAGTTCGTGACACTCTTATTTCTAAGAGACCACAGGAAAAAAATACACACATGGGTGGGGCTGTGGCTCAAGGGCAGAGCACTACCCTTGAGTAAAAGGAGCTCAGGGACAGTGCCTAGGTACATAGTTCAATCCTGGACCTGACCAAAAAAAAAAAAGGAGGCAGAATTCTGTGTCTCTGTGTATAGATGGATGGTGTATGGATGATGGGCATTCAGCAGGTTGCCCATGCCCAGCCCCCAAACCTGGGTAAGCTGGGACAAGCACTGAGACAATACTAAGTCTGAGCTGGCAGCTTGAACAAAGCATCCTTCTCTGCCATTTAAGTACTGAAACCCCAAAGGCTTTGCCTGGGCTTGTTTGTGCAACAGGTGCATTATGTTGTGGGTGAGGTTTCCCATCAGGACACCTAGAAGCCAGCCACTGCATCCAGGGAGACCACACTTCCTAGGCTGTAGGAGTTGTCCAACGTTCTTGCTACATATTCTAGATCCCTCTGTAGGATGTGGGGCCTGGTGCCTATCACTCATTCATCATTCCTGATTGCCAAGTCTCAGGCTGGTCCCAAATCCTGGGAAAGATAGGAAATAGCCAGTGATTTCTGTGCCGAAAGGGGTTAGCCAATAAGTCCCACCCTCATAGCTCCTGTTAAAGTGAGCCTTGGGCTGGGGATGTGGCTTAGTGGTAGAATACTTACCTAGATTGCACGAAGTCCTGGATTCGATTCCTTAGTACCACAGAAAAAGAAAAAGCCGAAAGTGGTACTGTGACTTAAGTGATAGAGTGCGAGCCTTGAGCAAAAGAAGCTCAGGAACATGCTCAGACTTTGAGATTAAGTTCCAAGACAGGCAAAAAAGGGACCCTGGTGAGATATATTCTTCTGGGACTCAGAGGAGGGCCGAGGTTAGAAGTAAGAGGTCAGGTGCTGATGGCTCACCCCTGTAATCTTAGCTACTCAAGAGGTTGAGATCTGAGGATCAAAATTACAAGCAGGAAAGACTATAATGAGACACTTTTCTCCAATTAAATACCCCAAATGCCAGAAGTAGATCTGTGGTTCAAGTACTGGAGTGCTAGCCTTGAGCACAAAAGCTCAGGGATACTGTCAAGGTGATGAATTCAAACCCCCAGACTGGCACAAACACACACACCAAGATAGAGCATTTGTCAGTTGGCCTGCACAAGTTCCATCTCTAGAAACTCAATATTTAAAAAAAGAGAGAAAAGGGAAGGAAAGAGTTGCTTCAGGAGGTGATATAACCAGTGCCAAAATTCCACAGCAGTTCTAAGATATAGAAAAGGACAGAGAGCCTCAGGCAGAAGGTACAGCATGAGGTATGGTGTAGAGCCGGTGGTGTGGGTGGAATGAAGGTTCTTTGACTTCAGACAAGTCTGGAAGGAGATTCAAGGCTGGGTCAAGTTTTGTACTTGAGTCACAGGTAGGGCAGAGGGTGGGGACCCAGAATGGGGCCCAGGGGGAAGATTAGCTTGGCTTTTCACCATGGACCCCAGCCATTTCCAGTGGCTGGAAGCATATTTTTCACAGCTCTTGACCCTCAGAGGCCTCCTTTGCATGGAGGAGTCAGGGCAAATGCAGGGAAGAACTCTTTCTTAAGAAAAGTTTCTATCAACCAGTGGCTCAACCCCTGTAAATCCTAGCTATTCAGGAGACAGAGATAAGATATCATGGGTCAAATCCAACTCAGGGGAAGAAAGTTAGTGAGACTCTTTTCTTGCCAATGAACTACCAAAAGACAGAAAAGGAAATGTGGCTCAAGTGGTAAAGTGCCAGCCTTTAGAAAAAGTTAAGAAACCAGGGCTCAAACTCTGAGTTCAAGCCCCAGTACAAGCACAGAAAAAAATAAAGAAAAGCTTTAAGAAGCTCCTAGCACACTGTGGTAAAAGGCCAGATCAGCTAAGAGCATGTGGTTCATGCATGTCCTCCTAGATCCTCAGGAAGCTGAGATCAGAAGATTGTGGTTCAAAGCCAGCCCTGGCAAGAAAGTCCAGGAGATTCTGATCTCCAAGGAATCACCAGAAATCAGGAAGAGGTGCTGTGGATCAAGTGGTAAGCTGAAGAGCTGAGCTACAGTGCCCAGGCCCAGAGTTTGAGCCCCTTGACAAACACCTGCTTGGAGCTCACTCTGTGGCTCTAGGCAGAGTACTTTTCATTGGGCCTCTGAGGGTTGAGTCTCCCAATGTCTAGGTGTCTTCAGAGCAGTCTCTTTTGCAGCCTTTGTGTATGGAACAGGCCACAGTATCGAGAAGGGTCCCGCCTTGGGGCATGGAGGTCATCAGCCCGCTCATCAGAATGGCATCAGTCATGGGTGAAGTGTGCATCTGAACAGTAAACCGACATTTCAGACCACGGTTCTGGGCCAGGAGGGCCAGGAGCTGCAAGATGGCACAGCAGGTAATGCCCACTCATGCGGGTATCAAAAGTTTGTGACTCTGTCAGGCACACCTTGGGCACGTGTTGAGGTGGGCTCATGAAAGACTTGTAGGCTCAGGTATCCACAGCTGGCTGGCTGATGCTTGTAGCAGTCGCTATCCCAGGAGTCCCAGGGCTCAGAGACCTGCTTTCCTCTCCACTGCTTGGGGACAGATGAAGGTCTGCAATCTTGGACTGACTACAAAGGAGCATTCATAGTGTCCTTCCCTTGGTCCTGTGGCCCTGTGCAGAGATGGAGGGGCAGATTCCATGGAACTTACTGCCATGGCCCATACCCACTCAGCCCAAGAAGGACTTAGGGAGAAAGCACTTGATCTAATTTGAGAGTTTACTATGACTATGACTATGCCTCAGGACTGCCCCCCAGTTCTAGCTCAGTTCATGTGTGTGTGTGTGTGTGTGTGTGTGTGTGTGTGTGTGTGTGTGTGTGTGTGTGTGTGGTGTGTGCGTGTGTGTGTGTCTTTGTATGTGTGTCTGTGTGTGTGTGAGCATGTGCGTGTGTGCACGCACACCCATGCATCTTGGTGCTAGGGCTTGACCTTAAGGCCTGGGCTCTGTCTGTCAGTTTTTTCGTTCAAGGCTACCAGTCTACTACTTGAGCCACAGCTTTTCTTTCAGCTTTTGGGTGTTTATTTGCAGAAGAGAGTCTCACACACTTTTCTAGCTGGACTGGCTCTGAATGGTAATCCTCACATCTCAGCCTCCTGAGGAGCTATGAATAGGACATCATCAGCTATTAGCATCTGGACACACTTTCCTTCTTGCCTAAAACAGAGTACCTCTCTCCAAGCCGAGTACCCATCTGCAGCTACCCCTCCTAACCCAGGCTTCAGAGGAAACATTCCCTTCCCTGAGGAGAAAGAAATAGGATCAATTTTGAGCTTTATGTTCTCCACACAGTCAGGGGCTGCTGGGAGCTGATGTGGAGGTCAGAAGATCTAGGCCAGGGCAAGCAGACAATGTGTTAGAACAGAAGAGAGTATGAGAAGACATCTTTGTAGCTGGATGCCAGTGGCTCATGTCTATAATCCTAGCTACTCAAGAGTGACACCTGAGGATCAATCAAGATTCAAAGCTAGCCTGGGTGGACTCTTCTCTCCAATGAATCACCAAAAATCTGGGAAGCAGAGATACCCTAGTTCAAGTGGTACAGCACCAACCTTGTGCAAACAAGCTAAAGGATATCACCTAGGCTCTGAGTTCAAGTCCTGGTAAACACAAACACACACACACACACACTTACATGTGCATGTACACACACATACACACAGTAACATCCTTAGCAGTTGCCAATGGCTCATACCAGCAACCCCAGCTAATCAGAGGCTGAGCTCTTAAGATGGCAGCTTGAAGCCAGCCCAGGCAGGAAAGTTCACGAGACTCTTCTCTCCGCTAAACGACTAAAAAGGATGAAAGGTGAGCTGTGGCTCAAGTGGTAGAGTGTTAGCTCAGGGACAGTGCCTAGGCCCTGAGTTCCAGATCTGAGATGCTTTTCTTAATAGACACCCTTTGCCATCCCCATCCCCACAGGCCATATATCCAGATTTTGGTTATCCTAGGTCTCACTTCCACTCCTGCCACTTCCACAGTACTGCCACAAAAGGCTGGTGTGTGGCCAACACTGGATTAAGAAATGAACATACACAAGGGGGGCATAGCCAGGTCATGGCTAATGCCCCAGAACATTGAGGTATTGGCCATACCAGTCTCTCATCCCCCAGTTCCCTAGCCCTGGAATCTAAAGTCTGTGTCTCTGTGTTCTGGGCATCCAGAATTGTCTAGAAGGACCTAGAGAGGTCCAGCTGGGGCCAGAAGATAGACTTTCCTGTGGTAAGGTACATTGACATTTCCTAGACACCGACAGATACTTCCAAGCCACCTTGGCCTCACCTCCCATGTAGCTCTGGAAGATCCTTGGTTGGGCGGCCTTCAGTCAGCTTTCATGCTTGAGTTGTCCAGAGCCACAGGCAACCACCCTTCCCCCACTCCACTACCAGCCTTCAGGAAGGGACATGCAGCCAGAGGTCCAGCTGAGGAAAACGATAGGACATCACATGACTGAGCCCCCGCCCTTCCCCCCACCCTGTGTCAGGGGACAACCTATGCCACCTGCCCTGCTAACCGAGTATCCCCTGGAGGTGGCCAGAAACATGGACGACTGGATTTGGGCCCCAAAGAAAAGCTGAAATTTGCAGGTCTCTGGCAATTTAAGACTCATTGTAGACCCTGATAAGGGGCTAAATGCAAGGTTGCTGTGCAGGAGGGGCACCATGTGAGGTCAGAAAGAGGCAAACAGGCACCAATGAAGGGGACAGACAAAGACGATGGAAAAATACACACACACACACACACACACACACACACACACACACATCACATGGGTAGCCCAAGGCCTCAGCAGTCCCTGAGCACCTGAATACCCCAACCCTTGAGAAGATGGCACTACCATCCTCAGACCAACTATAGACAAAACTCAGAGCTTCTCACATGTCTGGACTGTCTCCTGGCACAGCATGCCATTTCCTACTGTACACACCGCTATGTAGAAAACTCAGCTACCTTATTTTTGGTTGTTGGTCATGGGGTTTGAACTTTGGGCTTGTGCGCAGTCCCTCAGCTCTTCAGTTGAAGGTGCACGCTCTACCACTGGAGCCACAGCGCCACTTGCGGTTTTCTGGTAGTTCACTGGAGAAAAAGTCTCACAGATTTTCCTGCCCGAGCTGGCTTTGAAACTGGATCCTCAGAGCTCAGCCTCCTGAGTAACGAGGATGAAAGTTGTGAGCCACTGGCAATGCCTGGCTTCAGCCACCTTCTCACACCCAGGGGAAACCCACCTTCAGGCCACAAACCACATGCAGCCCTTCCCTTCAGACTTTAACACCAGCATACAAAACCATTCCTCCATGGATGGGGAGAATATAATTGACACTACCCTCCCACCCCTATTCCCATTCGCCCACTCCCTGCTTAAGAAAGGACACGACCTCTGGAGTTCTTGGTAAGGCAAAGCCCACCATGCTGTAACTTCACCCTTGGGCAAAACTGGGGAGTTCTTAGAAATGTCTGTACCCTGAGGCCAGTACCTGGTCTCCCAACCACAGCAACCCCTCTCCTTAACCATCTCTTGTAGGCAAGGAGTGTCTTTCTTTCTTGGATTTTTTTTTTTTGGTTGAGGGGCTTAAACTCAGGGCTTGGGTAGTGTCCCTGATGATGATTTTTGCTCAAGGCCAGTGCTTGAACCATGGTGCCACTTCTGGTTGGAGATTGGAAATGAGACTCCCCTGGGACGTTCCTGCCTGTGTTGGGGAAACAAGATACTCCCGAGTAGCCAGGATGATAGGCATGAGCCATCAGAGCATGGTTTATGGTGTCTCATTCTTTAGAATTTCCAACTAGTCCTCCTCTAGACACTCCAACCTAGTCACTCCTCTAGATCCCTTAGGGACAGCAAAGGGAGGCTCAGAATCTGGGTAGGGCCATAGGCATTAAAGTGCCCCTTCCACATCACTACCCCTCTCTAACCTCCCAACCGCCTCCTCTGGAAGGCATGGCCATCTGGGGCAGATCAGACCCACTAGGATTTCTGGGGCCTGCCCTGTATCCCATTGCGCCACTCAAATGGTATCTGAGGATTTTCTGGGGCCAGCTGCTCCATGTCTTGGTGGAAGATGTTGGGAGGTTTGCTGATAACTGGGTCCAGTAGATGCCAGGGCAGGAGTGTCCAGCTTCCCTCTGTCAAAGAAGGTGACACATAAAATGGATGGATCTACTAAGAGCTACAGGGCATAGCCATCCACTTGTCACCAAGGACCCTTGGAGTGCTGTTTTATGTTGACAGTCCTGGGGCTTGACCTCGGGGCTTAGGTGTTGTACCCAAGCTTCTTTTGCTCCAGGCCAATGCTCTTCCACCTGAGCCATGGTGCCACTTCCAGCTTTTTCTGTGTATGTGGGATCTAGGAATTGAACCCAGGGTTCCTGTGCACTAGGCAAGCCCACTACTGCTAAGACACAATCCCAACCCTGGATAGCTGTTCTTCTGTAACCACTTGGGCGTGTCTCAAGACAGTCCTGCACATCTGTACTGAGTTTCTCAGCAGCAGCTCTGGCTGGAAGTGAACATGCTCCTCTATGTTGTCCTTTATGTACAGCATCTTTGCTCTGTGTGCTTCCTGTCAGATACTCCTTGTTAAGCAAGACCCCTTTTCAAGTGCTGCTTCTAAGAATCCTGCTCCAATCACCCTGGCAGAGTGGGGTCTTCTCTGCTCTGCAGTCACACTCTCCCTTCCTACTGGAGTGGGTTGAAAGCACATGAAGGGGAAGGCCTGGTTTCCACCACCCAATTTTTGAAGGCTCTGATACACTAACCAGGGACCAATGCTGTATCACACTCCATGAGAGGGCACTAGAGGCCCAGGCAGTCTGGGGGCAACAAGATGGGTCCATTACTTTGTGTGGGCTTGAACTGAGGATCTGGGAGCTGCGTCTCTGAGGTTTTGTACTCAAGGCTGGTGCTTTACCACTTAAGCCATAGCTCCACTTCTGACTTTTTGGTGGTTCCATGGAGAGAAGCGTCTCACCAGCTTTCCAGCTTATGGCTGGCTTCAATCTTTGATCCTCAGATGTCTGCCTCCCAAGTAGCCAGGATGTCAGCTGTGAGCCTGAGCCAGAGGTGATGGGCACCAGAGCCTTTCTTTTGAGCTTCTGTTTATCTCATGTCAATTAGCAAGCCCTAGTTAAAATACTTAGTTACAGGAAATCAAGTTCCTCTCCTAGGTCAGTTAATCCAAGGAGATGAAGTGTCTTTGGAAAAGGCTAGTCTGAGTTGGCCTGGGTGAGTATGGGTGTATATGTGTGTGTGTGTGTGTGTGTGTGTGTGTGTGTATAAGTTTCAGGGATACCTACACTATTTCTCCGGTGCCTCATCCTCCCAGTGATGAGTACATCCAGGATCCCCACCCCAAGGAAGGCGGGTAGGGGAGGGTACATATGGTCACATTGAGTGGAATGATATGAATTCTATCCTGCAACTGAAGCCTGGAAAGATAATGGATAGGAGAAGTTTAGAAGAACATCAAGAGAAGCCCATGACCTTTGGATACAAGTACCAGAGAGAAGACTGAATCCATCCTTTTTGGTAGTAAGGTAACAGATGCCCACTATTCATTTATTTCATTATTTTTTTGTGAGTCCTAGGGCTTGGATTCAGGGAGTGAATGTCATTCCTGAGCTTCTTTTACTCAAGGCTAAGGCTCTAACACTTGAGCCACAGCACCAAATCTGGCTTTTGTGTGTGTGTGTGGGGGGGTGGTTGTTGGTTTATGGGAGATAAGAATCTCACAGACTCTCCTGCCTGGACTGGCTTTTAGTCACGTCCATCAGACATCAGCCTCGCCAATAGCCAGGATGATGTGCAGGAACCACTGGCACCTGACCACCACCATCCATTTATAATCCCCTAGGGCCAGTGCTGGACCACCTGCACTGCACCCCCTTGTTGTGAGTGGGCAGCAGACATGGGTGGGTTTGATACTTCAACAGCCAACATACCTTTGAGCATTGTTCCAGGTCAGTCTGATGGTGGCTTCCTCGTCATACACAGCAAAGACTTGGCTCTGTCACAAGAAGAAATGTCCCCCAGAAGGTGTCAGTTCTGGGGTCTTTCCTCTTCACACCGCCCCCACTCCCCAAAATGACATCCCAGCAAAGCGATGTAGACATAGAGTGAATTCATTTTCTTACATCCAGGGTCTGGCCAGAAAGGTAGCAGTGGGGAATCCAATCCAGATCAGCCTGAACATATATTGAGACTCTATCTCGGAAATACCCAAGACAGAAAGTCTTGGCTCACATGTTAGAAGACCTGGCTGGCAAGTCTAAAGCCTTGAATTCAAACCGTAATATACCAAAAAGAATCAGAGGCCCTGGTGCCAGAGGCTCATGCCAATAATCCTAGTACTCAGGAGGCTGAGATCTGAAGATCACAGGTCAACATTTAAAATAGGGTTGGCCTCGCCCATCAAACATCATGATAAGACCCAAAGTCTGAACCATGAGAGTGCACTCCATATTAACATCTTTACTAAGCTCTCATCCTTACTAAGTGCTGGCCATGCTCTCTGTCCCCCTGGGGAGCCACCTCTGCAGGCCTTACCCCCAGGTCCTCCCAAGCTCCTTCTGCCACCAACCATGCCCAATGGAGTATGCCACACCTGTTCCAGTGGAGTCTGCTTAGCATGGAACATCTGCTATCAGATCTGAGAGTGGGGCTTCAAAGAGGCCTACGTCCTGGAAAGTCTGGCAAGCCCCTGGGAAAGATGTGTTCCTGTTTCTCTTTTCTTTGCTGCATAGGAGTGCCCATTATTCTTTTACTGTTCCTGCTGCTTGTTCTACTTACTCATGCTCAGCATTCTCTTATTCAGGGCTCTTTCTTGGAAGTGATGATGACTCCAACATCCGATGAGTGTCCTGAGAATATGACTAATCCACCAGATTTAAGTGATATGCTGAAAGCCCCTCTTATGGAGGCTATTAAACAAGTCATAAGTGAAAATAAAAGCATTGGGGGTTTTATGATTTCACTTCAGCAGAAGGAATTGTTTGTAAGAGATTTACAAGAAGCTGTAGGCACAGCTAGAGCAGAAAGAGTGCATGGCTATTGGAGACTTCCCTTTAATCTTGAAGTATCTACAGTAGATAAGAAAGATGTAGAGGGATATTTAGACCAAAAACTAAATAAGATTCCTAAAAGATTGGTGGATGGAAGATGGCAGTGGCATATTAGGGGATGCTGGTGGGATCCTGCCTTATCAAGAGGGCCTCAAAGACTTCCCCCAGATCCATAGCCTTTTACAGGTGTGTATGATAAGGATAGCAACCGTTGGGAAAATTACTTAGGAGAAAAAATTTCCTATTACTCTCTTCCATTTACTGAGAGACTTGCTAGATCTAGGACTCCTTGATGCTTACTATCAAAAAGAATAAGGAAGATCTTATGAGACAGTTAAGGCCTCTATGGAGAAGAGTAAATGATTATGTGAAAGGGTTACAGAGAAGACACTATGAGCCTGAATTTGATGTATGGCCAGATTTAGCTATCTATACTGAATATCATGATTTTTGGCCACAAATTGGGGACTTTCTAAAGAATGGCAAAGAAGCACAATTGCTTAGAAAAGATTTGAAATGTATAAAGTACAAAACTAAGCAGAAGTAAAAATAAAATACTAGAGTTTATGCCTTTCTGTCTAACACCTTGCCCATATGCTCTGGTTAATGGTTAATAGGTGATAAGCATCTCAAAACCGATTAACTTTGCTATTCTTATGGGGTTGATGAGGTAAAGCCTGGAACAAGTGCCTATCATCATAGCTCATCATCCAAGAACAAGATCAGGCGACCAGCTGGTGACCACCCAAAGCCTTGCAACAAGATTATGTAACTGTTTGCCCTTTCTCATGGAGCCTTTTTTCTATAAAAGCTTGTCATCCTCTGCAACAAATCGCACTCAGCATTCACTCCTCTTGTGTATGAGTTGTCTGTTTGCCACCTCCCTACCTGTTCCAGTTACCCCTACTAGGTGTCCTCCGCCATCCCAACAGAGCCAGTCCGCAGCACGAGTAGACATCTCCAGGGCACACAGATCCCTTGGTCTTATAATTTAAGTGCTGAGTCCCCATTAAGCATCTCACCCTTCCAGGTCCCCAGACCTCAGCCACAAAGCCCATGTACCCCCAAAGAAAGCACGCCGAAGTTACCAAAGGGTCCAGTGCTCTTTGTTACAGCCCACTTCTACACTCACATACACACACACACACACACACACACACACACACAAACACAAACACACAACCTGCAGGGGTGGTTCATGTTTGCCTTCCTTGCTACTCAGGAGGCTGGGGATTGAAGAACAGGGTTCAAAGCCACCCCATGCCCATTCTGGAAAGAATGTGAGACTCTTATCTACAGTGAACCACCAAAAAGCCAGAGGTGGAGCTATGGCTCAAGTGTCAGAGCAATAGTTTTGAGCACAGAAGCTCAGGAACAGCACCTAGACCCTGAGTTCAAGGCCCAGGTCTTCTATCAGCAAACACACACAGACACAGACATATACACAGACACAGACAAAGAAACAGGCACAGACACACACACAGACACACACACACACACACACACACGCACGCACACACACACACACACACACACACACATAGACACACTGACAGCCCAAGGCTTCAGCAGTCCCTGAGAACAGAACCATGGACTGTCTCCATTAGGATCACATCCTACCCTCAAGAAGGTGGCACTACCGACATTAGACCCTCTATAGATAAACCAGTAAGCCTCTCACATATCTGGAATGTCTCATAGTCCAACATGGCAGTTCCTACTGTCCACACTGCTATGCAGAAAACTTAGCCCCTCTCCCTTTGGTCATGGGGTTTAAACTCTCGGCCAGGGCGCTGTCCCACCGCTCTTCAGCTGAAGGTGAGCAATATCCCACTTGCACCACAGCGCCAAATCCTGTTCTCTGGTGGTCCATTGGACATCAAGTCTCACAGACTTTTCTTCCCAAGCTGGCTTGGAACCATGGTCTTCACATCTCAGCCTTCTGAGTAGCTAGGATGACAGTTGTGAGCCATCAGCGGCTTCCGGCTTCAGCCAACTTCACATACCCAGGGGAAACCCATCCTCGTCAGGCCACACACTTCCTGCAACCCTTAATTTCAGACTTTGTCACCCAGCATCCAAATCCATCCTTCAATGGAGAGAATACAGACACAATAATCCCACCCCTGCACCCATTTGCCCACTCCCTGCCTGCCACAGGCCAAGTCCTCTTGAAGCTCTGGCTTCAAACTGGGGCAAACTTGGGGAGTTCTTAAAAATGTCTGTACAGTGATGCCAGCAGCTGGTCTCCCAACCATAGCATCCTCCCCCTCCCACCCCCCACACACACCTGCACCATCCTTTGCAGGCAAAGATAGTTTGCTTTCTTTCTTTTTTTCAGTTGTGGGGCTTGAATTCTGGGCTTGGGTGCTGTCCCTGAGCTCTTCAACTCAAGGCAAGCATTCTACTACTTGAGCCACAGCACCACTTGCAGTTTTCAGGTGGTCCGTTGGAGATGAGTCTCAGGGTCTTTCCTCCCCATGATAGCTTTGAACCATGATCCTCAGATCTCAGTTTCTGAGTACCTAGGATGACAGCCATGAGCTACTGGCACCCGGCCAAAGATAAATTTTCATCCTTTTCATCCTTTCCCCTCAGGAGACTGAGATCTGAGGACTACAGTTGGATTTCACCCTTGGCAGTAAAGTCCATTAGAACTCTTTTTCTACAATTAAACACCCAAAAAAGTTGGAAGTGAAGCTTTGGCTGAAATGGTAGAGTGCTATCTTTGAACATCAAAGACAAGGGATAAGATCTGGTCCTTAGTTTCAAGCTTTTTCTAGCAAAGACCCACCCAAGAAAGGGAAGCAGGTTGGCACACGGGAGCTCAAAGTTCACACATAATACTCAAGACTCCCAGAACAGACCCCATCCGGCTCTCATTCTCTAGATTCTATGTCCTACATCATGGCAGTCTTAGATGGGACTGACCATGCACCAAGTTAGGACATTCAAGTACAATCTCATACTGAGGATCCCCTGACCTTATCAACGAATCAGGATTTCTCATTGTCCTGCCTTGACACTGAGCAGCAAGGTGAGTTCTAGTTATCCAACCACAGGATGTGAATATTAAAGGATTTCTCGGCCAAGGGACTCCAACTGGAGGGGCTATAGGTCCCTCTCTCTCTGGAAGGAGAAAAGTGCTGGTCCATCCCAGGAATGTTCTTAGGTTGTGAGTATCCTCAAAGAAACAACCCTGCTCAGAGCTCAGTGCCTCTTGTTTTCCCACCAGCCTCAACCCAAGCCTGCCTCACCTTCAGTCAGCCCTCTCTGAATCCCAGACTGCCATGTAGACTAAAGGTTGAGCCAGCAGAGACCCACCTCTGCCCCTGAGAATGGCAGACACGTAGTCCTAGCACCCCCTAGAGGAAGTCTCGAAGTCACTCAGGTCCTGACTCCCGTCCTCATTCCCTGGCTGCGCTGTGCCAGTGGCCCACTTACCTCTGTCTCTGGTGGAGGAATGAACACCGGGGGTGTCATCTTCTGATTGAGCCATGGAAAGTCCCAGTCCCCAAGGATGTACTGCACAGGCATCCTGCAGTGGACAACAGCCAGGCAGTCAATGGTGAATCTAAGGTTCTAGGACTCTTAATAGAAGTGTGGCTGGGTCAAAGACTCCATAACTGGTGGTCTATGTTGTCAGGAGAGATCATGGCTTCAATGTCCTGACACACCTGACCTGGGATCGTCCGACCTCTTCATCTTCCTGCTTATGCCTTGCCCCGCCCTTGACACTCCCTCACCCCAACACCTCCCTAGCCCTTAGACAATTTCTTATTATCTGACCAGGAAATAAACTTGCTAGGGCCGGGATAATTGAAACCTGGTGACGCACCCTGAGCCCTAGGTCCTTCCTGAGGCTGCTTCCCCCTGCATTTGGTGACCACACAGCTCCTGGATGTCATGAAGTTGCTGAAGGGTCAGTGGCTTAGTCCTACATACTGGCTTTAGGCTGTGAAATGTTACCCACAGAGATTGTGAGTGGTTGGCTCTCTTGATCCAGGGACTCCAAACCAAAGCTTGCATGCTCCCTTCTTCCTTCCTTTCCTCTTTTTTTCCCTTTGTCCTTCCCTCCTCTCTCTCTGTTTCCTTTCTTTGTCTCACTCCTGGCCTTGAATTAGGAGCCTGGATGTTGTCCCTGAGCCTTTTTACTCAAGGCGACCAGTCTACGGCTTGAGGTACACATTCATTTCTGGCATTTTCTTTTTGGTTGTTACAGTCTTTCCTGGCTGGGCCTTAAGCTTTGATCCTCCCATCTCAGCCTCCTAAGTAGCTAGCATGACAGGCATGAAGCACCAGCATCCAGTTCAAACCAAGGTTTCTTCATGTCCTGTGGAACCAGCACTGGAACCTTTCATCATCTATGACAACCCCCACCCCTTCGAGCATGGCGCACACTGTAACTATTTGTTGGATAACTAAATGAGCATCTGTCTATGACCATATTACAGAAAAGTCCCATCCGATTCATGTAAGCATCCTGGGGCGGGGGGAGAGGGGGCAAGGCAAAGTCTGATGTAGCTCTCCCACAGTTCTCCCTCGTCCCTCTTCCCACCCTCCTCGTGCCACCGCATTTAACTGTTTTGGCTCCCAGGATGTGAGCCACAATGTTCTCGCTGGATTCTGGGGCCACTGGGATGTCTATATTCTCAAAGATCTCTGTCCAGTGGCTGACCAAATCTGTGGCACTGAATTCCCCCTCAGGTGTGAACGAGGTTGCCATGAGCTGAACCCCTGGCTCAAGTGGCCTCCTTTCCTCTCTGTGGGACCAGACAGGATGGCCCATTATATCTGGCCCCCAAGTTGCATGTTACAGAGAAAGGATTCTCGAGGCATCCCGGGTTCCACTTCAGGTGCTGAAAATAGTCTCTGCTCACAGCTGGCAGGCTGGGGATGGCAAGGTCACTCTCTGCTCCCCATGACATCCTCAACTGTGGTGTCACCCTAGAGAGAGCTGTAGAAGAATCAGCAGCTGCTAGAGAAATGCAGTCAAGGCATGACATTCATAGCAGGAGACCATCTGGCTTGGGAACTCTGCCTGTGCCTCTTTTAACATCACTGTTTGACAGCTGAATTGGTTCATCTAATTTAACCCATGAATGCAGGCATTAGTGGAAATTGCCAGCTTCAAGAAAAAAAAAAAAAAACCTGGAAAAGGTGGCATTTCACTTGTCCCAATCAAACTTAAACGGTTCCAAAATCAGTGGTCCCCTTTTCCTTCCAAGCAGCCTACAGCAGGTTACAGAAACTGGCATTCAGAGAGCCCTAGCTAACTGCCACGGTATGATACCGAGCAGGCTCCAGGAGGGGAAATTTGCCTACCACTGTCCAGCTGGAAACGGCCCAGGTGGGACACAGATTGGAGACTGCCGGACTCCAGGGAGGACTACACACGGATGCACTGCCTCAGGAGGGAATCCACGCCCTCAGTGGGGGCCCAGAGCCCCTTGCCCAAATGCTCACAGACACCGTCAATGCCCTGGGTAAGGTTCTCCTCTCATCCTTGGTTGTGGTGAAGCATCTGCCATGTTACACCGTTCGCCACTCCCCAGACACTCCTAGCTTCACAGCCCCTGCCCTACTCCCACCCATCTCGTTCCTTAATTATGTTTGACAGACACATTCCCAACCCTTGAATTAACTCCAACTATACACATGAGAGCAGAGTGTCTGGCTGGAAGAGTGCGGCTGTGGTCACACTGGCCTCACAAGGGTCTGGCTGAAGACAGGACAGGGGTCCACTCTGTTCTGTGGTTCACACAGGCCTCCTAGGGAGTCCCATGCAGGTCCAGCAGCTACTGTGGGCTGCAAGAAAGGGGAAGAGGGAGGTGGAAAGAGGTGGAAAGGAACATATACTGAAACCTTCCCCAAAGGAGCCATGAAATGGTGAAGGAGAAAACAAAAATTGTGGCTGGGCTCATACTGAGCATTCTGAAAAAACAACAAATACACACATACACACAAATAAATTGCTTTTGCTCTTTTTACATATGGTGACTTAAATATATTTTCATTTTTCTCATCTCCTAATCTCCCAACACACACACACACACACACACACACACACACACACACATCCAAATGGGTCACACAAGACTCACCATGAAACACCTGCAATTTGCCAACTGATCACTGACCTGAGCACAGTCAGGCTGTACGAGGAGAGAGATGATCGTTATCTCCCTCCCTCCCTCCCTCTCCCTCCCTCCCTCCCTCTCTCTCTCTCTCTCTCTCTCTCTCTCTCTCTCTCTCTCTCTGTCTCTGTCGCTGTCTCTCTCTGTCTCATACACACATACACACACACACACACACACACACACACAAACAGACTCAGAGCAGTGCCTCTCCTGAGTTTGTTGGTTCCTCATCTGGGCAATGTACAAGCTCGAGCATGGCAGTTCCCTTGTCAGAACCAGGGGCTCCCAACCAAGGGGAACACTGCTCTAATAATGCAGAACCACCCTGCCTCTCCCTTTACCCAGGGCCAGACCTTTCCATTGGGAACAACCAGCCTTGTCTCCCCATTCACCAAAACCCTAGGGCCGGACACTGGGTCAAGGAATCCAGAGACAGATGACTCCTCAGAGCCCTGAAAGAAAACACAGCAGGCAATCCTGGTGCCTCCAGAGAAGTGTCTGACTTGGGGTGGGATTGTTGTTGGGGAATTTGATGGGGTCATAAAGGCTACATACATACTCCCTATTTCCAGCCTAGATGCTTCTGGGCTAATTGGCAGATTCTTGGGGAGGACTAGGAGACCAGAAGGACCAGGAGCACCAGCAGAAGCAGGCAGAGCTGGGAAATGTGATCACCCTGTGAGTACTGTTGACAGCTGGGGGGGGGGGGGACAAGACAGGTGTATGTATGTCAGAGGGGGTGTGTTCCTCCCAGATAGTCACCTTCTGACCCCCAGTGCCCTCACCTCCCTAGTGGGTTCTTCTGGGACCTCCTCAGGTGAAAGGGTGACCTAGCACAGAAGACAAGGGCTCACACAGCAAGGGGGGCCTATCTCTTGCATCTAACACCCCCCAACCCCAGCAAAAAGGAAAAGATCCTAGAAGGCAGGTGTGGAGGTGCTCCTCCCCACATCTAACTAAAGCCACTAGGTTCCCACCAAGGAGAGGAAGGGTGCTGATGTGGCTTTCCCTGCTCTAGGCCAGGGGTTCTGTGGTGCCCCCTCCTCACCAATCCCTGCATCTGCCCTTTTCCTGGGACACTGGCCCTAGGAATGGGGGTGGGATCCTTGGGGCAACACCCACCCCTCTCTCCTGGGGCGCATTTGTGGCAGAGCCAGGGTGGACTGTGGAGTGCAGGGGAGGTGCAGGCAGGATGGAGAGAGGAGACAGGAGGTGGGGTCCGGGTCTGTGGGGGAGGGGGAAGGAGGGGGTCAGGGGTTTCGCCTTGTGCAGGAGTCACCAGGTGTGGTCCCATGGAGTGGCCACTCATGCGTGCTGCTGGGAGAAGCTGTAGGCAATGGCTCTGGGTGCACCCAGGCCCGGAGTGCAAGGACCAGGTCCAGGAACTGGGTCTGGACCTCATGCCAGGCAGGGACCCACCATTTCTGCTGGGCCACTGCGAAAGGGGCCTCGGATCAGACCAGGCAGGGCCATGTTTGAAATGCTACGCTGCTGGGAGGTGGAGGGGGCATCTGCCTGCAGCTGTGCTTGCTGCCACCCCTGCCTCAGCTGCCATCACCACCACCACCTCCGTCTCAACTGCCTGCTTCCATTGCCTCCACCACGGAAGCCACCGCCGTGCTTCCCGTGCCAGGACCTCAGATTCAGGGCAGCCATGGCCGCCGTGCCCCCGTGGGGCTGCCCGCAGTGATGTACCTGCCTTGCCGGCTCCAGGTGCTCTGTGCTACTGTTCAGGACTGCGCTTTGATGGCAGCGGCCGCCAGCCTCTAGAACAGCTTCCCCTCATGCTTGTGCTTGCTCTTCTCTCTGCTCTCTCTCTGCCCCCACTCCACTCCTGGGCCAGCACACAGGCGTGCCTGCTCCCCCCCATCGCTGCCACCACAGTGCACCCCAGGGCCCCTCCCCCTCCTCCACTTGGCCATGCCCACTCCTCCCCTAGGCCATGCCCCGTATTTCTAGCTGCAATCACAACCCTGACTGGGCTCTAAGGCTTCCAGGCCATGGCAATTGCAGCATCACCTCAGCTCAGCACTTTCTCCCAACCCCAGTACCTGCCCCAGGGATTGAATCTCCCCTCAGCTCCACCCCTAGAGGAGATTCTCCTCCATCCCCCTTCAATCCACACACTAAGAAGGTGCATGGTGACCCTTGTGTATGTGTGTGTATGTGTGTGTGTTTGTGTGTGTGTGTGTGTGTGTGTGTGTGTGTGTGTGTGTGTTTATGTGATGTTGGGGATAACTACTCTCAAGGACTCAGAACATAGCACTCTTTGGGATGACACACAGCACACTTTGAAAAACAGCACAAAGCACCCTGTGTAAAGGACTGAGCACACAGCTCCCTTTGAAGGACTCAGCATATAGTACCCTGTGTAGAGTACTCAGCACACAGCATCCTTTGTAGGAGGGAGTCCATAGCTTGCAGTGTAAAGGACTCAGCACATTGCATGCTTTGAAAAACTCAGCACATAACACACTTTCCCAGGGGCTCATTACATAGCACCTTCTGTGTTAAGACTCCACACAGCCCTTTGAAAGGCTGAGTAAAAAGCACCCTTTGTAAACCACTCATTGCATAGCACCCTTCGAAGAACTCAGCACATAAAAGAATTTTGAAGGTTGCTGCACATACCACACTATGGCAGGACTCAGCACATACCACACTGTGGAAGCACTCAGCACACAGCACCGTTTGAAGGACAATACAGAGCACCTTGTGTAAAGGACTCAGCACACAGCACTCAAAAAACTCACCTCATCCCTCTCTTCTCAAGGGCTCAGCACATAGCAGGACCCTTTTGGATGAATTAGCACACCACACCTTTTGAAGGACTCAGCATACAGTACATTGTGTAATGGACTCAGCACACAGCACCCTTTGAAAAACTCAGCACGGCCCACTCTTCTCAGGGACTCAGCACATAGCAACCTATGGGATGACTCAGCAAACAGCACCTTTTTGAGGACTCAGCACAAAACCCCCATGTGGGAAGGACCCAGCAAATAGCGCCCTTTAAAGGACTCAGCACATAGCTGTATGTCACAGGTTTAGCTTTCATTAGAAATAGGGTGCTTTCTTCAGTATCCCCATTCTTCAGAAACACTTCACAAATCCTACTAGTTCACATTTAGCCAACCTGTGTTTTATGGGGGAGGGTCAGCTGGGGGTCTTGAACTCAAAGTTTGGGGGCCATATCCCTGAGCATTTTGGTTCAAGGCTAAAGCTCTATCACTTGGAGGCACAGCTCCAATTTTGTTTTTTTGGGGTTGTTCTTTGACAGGTCTTATGGTGATAAGGAAGGCCAAGTTGGGGTGTCTGTATGCAAAGGCTCTTAGTTCAGCTTGGAGCTGACCTCTCTCTTCCTTGTGCTCCTGGGAAGCTGGGCCTCATGGAGCTCTCTTGGCCTAGGGTGGAAAAGACCTGCTCTGGTATCAGCAATCAGGGTGAACAAAAGTCAGCTTGGCCCCTGGTCACTTCTCAAAATTGAACTCTAGAGGACAATGGCATGGGGCTGCATATCCCGCATCTGGCCACCAGGAGGCAGGAGTGGCCCACCATAGGGATTGTACCTGGGAGTTATGTTTACTCTTGCTTCCCTGGGGTCTCCATCATGCTTCCAAGTCACCCTGGACAGGAAAATCCTTGAGACACTTACCTACAATTAACAATCAAAAAGCAAGTGGGGCTGTAGCTCAAGTGGCAGAGTAGTAGCCTTGAGCAAGAAAACTGTAGACCCTGAGTTCACACACACGCACACACACACACACACACACACACACACACACACACACACACACACACACACCACATGCATGAAAAATCAGAGATTTCTATACTGCAATCTTTGTATATTCTCTACTTTTTCCCCACTAAGCCTGGTGGCTGCTGGCCTAGGTGTCATGCATACAACACTACCTGGCATCTTTAATTTTGGGGAACAGAATGGGTAGAAGGTCATCTTTCTCTGATCCCAGCTCCTTGATTGGGTCATGGTCTATCCAGGCCCTTTGGGGCTCCTTTACAAAATCGCCAAGGTGCCTTCAAAAGTCATCACATACTGGGCACTGGTGGCTCATGCCTGGCATCATAGCTACTCAGGAAGCTGAGATTTGGAGGATCACGGTGCCAAGCCAGTCTGGGCAGAAAGTGTGTGAGACTCTTATCCTCGATGAACCGTCAGAAAACAAAAGTGGTCCTTTGGCTCAAGTGGTAGAGTGCCAGCCTCGAGAATAAGAGCTCAGGGACAGTGTTCATGTCCAACAACAACAAGGAGAGGCTTTGCATGTTGGCTTTGGGATTGGCATTGGCCAAATATAATTGGAATTTTCAAGTGCTCCAAGACAAAGCAGTGCCTCCGTTAGTCCTGTGCTGGTCCATCTTGTCTCACCCCCTGGCCTTGTCCATGCTTTGGGTCAGCATGGCTCTGGATGGAAGGAAGGGCTCCAAGGAGGAAGATCCCAGAGCAATCACCCCACCTCCTTCTGCCGTGCTCACCCTGCTGCTTCTGCTCTTTGCCATAAACTTTCTTCCTTGAATCCATCCATGAGGTCATCACCACCAACATAGTGGTGAGTGGTGGGTCTGGCCTAACTCGGGGAAGTCAGAGGTGGAAGTAGGTCTGGGATTAGGAACTTCCACCGTGGGTGTGGGCTGAGCCCAGAGTTGACCTTTATTTCATCCTGAGCCTTACTGTGGTGGGAAGACAGTGTAGACTCCACATTGAGTCAGGTAAGATTGGAATCTAGAGGACCCCTTGTGTGGGGGAGGATGTAGGGCCACTGCTCTTGATACTCCTCTCTCAAGACTCCCCTGTCCCTCCCTCATCTCTCAATGGTAGAAGATAAACTTCAACTAAGGGTGTGGGATTAGGGGGCGGGGAAGTATTTTGTTGTGAACCAGAAGTGCTTCATATTCATCCTAGCCCCTACTTCCTATTTATCTGAGGAATGGCCATATGGGTTTGGGAGGAGTGAATCATCCTAGCTGAGAAGGTGCGTCAGTGGTAGAGCGGTCACCTAGCATGACTGAAACCCTGGGCTTGATTCCACACAGAAAAAGCTGGAAGGGGAAGTGGGGCTCAACTGGTCGAGCACCACCCTTGATCAAAAAGAGCTCAGGGAGAGTGGCCAGGCCCTTAGTTCAAGCCCCAGGACTGGAAGAACAAATCTTTGTTGGAGGCTTTTTTTCCCCTTTCAAAACAATTTATTGTGATAAGCATAACATGGGTCTCTTCCCTGGCCACCAATGGGCCATTATATCTCTTGAGCTTGGGCCACCTCCCGGCAGCCTCTGCCCTACCCAACACCCAGTTTAACCTTCCCTTCACCCAGCAGATTGAGGCCTGAGAGAAGGCCACCTGACCACCTACTTCTGGTGGCTTCCAAGGCTTTTCAGAGTCAATATGTCACATGGAGAGTCATTATCTGCATCAGTCTACAGAAGAAAGGGAGGGAGCACTCCTCGCCTGAGCTGTGGGCAGATCTGTATCTGGGGCATCTGCAGCAGGACGTGCTCCTTGAGGGAGTCCTCTATGGTGACAAGAACCCTGACATATCCTCTGGCAGTTTCCACACTGTCTTCAAGTTGCAATTCTTCAAAACCTTTCTGCTCCTCCCTCATTTCACCCACCACAGGCCCTGATACATCTGAAGCAGCATTGGTGGGGGAGGGGGGGCTCGCCTTTGCTGGCATCTGGAGCCTGCTGTCCATGCCTTCCTCTGTGAGGATCAACAGCAGCTCCTGCAGCACTCTCCCCTTCTTCATCTTCTCCTGGGACAGCCAGCACACACACTTAGATTTCTCCCAAAACAGCTCATTCAGAGCCAACATCTGCTCTTTACACACCACGAGGGATTCCTCAATAGTTTGGATGTGTGCTGACCGCTGGATGCATCTCTGGTGGAGCTCACCTGCTGGATTCTGGAAGTCCACCTCATCAGGCAGGTTGTGGATGAAGCAGATTTACTTCTTGGACGCCCACATGTCCTGCTTCCCATCCCCATGAATGCTGTGGTGGCAGCACATGTGGCAGGGGGCTGTAGCTCCAGGTTAGTCTGTCACTGAGTTGCCAGGTAGGCCAGGTGCCTGCAGCTGGCCCACTGCTCCTGAGGTATGATTTTCCCCCCTCTAGATCTCAGCCTCAGTGTGTTAACAGAGCCTCATCCATCTACCAGGCAACATGGAATGTGGGCGTAGCCACATTTCTTGTATCCTATTGGTCAGAAAGAATCATGAAATAATAGGGGTGTGGCCAGAATCCTGTGATGCAGGCAGAATGGACAGAGTTAAGATGACAGTGGCTCCCCCAACTCCTTTCCCAGGGAACTCTGTCCAGTTCAGTTAGGGACAGGAGGATGACCTGCTTGAGCCGGATGGCTGCACAGATTGTTGTGTATGTCCGTTTGTTGCCAGTCTCGGACATTGAACTTAGGATCTGGCACAGTCCTTGAGCTGTTTTTGCTCAGAGCTAGCCCTCTACCACTGGAGCCACACGGCTCCACTTCTGGCTTTGTTGCGATTGAAGTTGGACAGGGGTCTCAAGGACTTTCTGGCTTAGAGTGACTTGACCATGATCCTCCTATCACAGTCTTGTAAGTATCAAGGAGGAGCCACTGGTGCCTGCCTCATCATTGGTTTTGCTGATGTTCTTGGACACACCCATGAGTTCCTTATCCTCAGGTTTAAGTGGTGGGAGCTGGAACTCGCGGTTGGAATCCTGGTCCTGCCACTTCCAAATGGCAGGAGATCCTAAGAAACAAATTCCTATCCATATGAATACCAATGGAATGTGATGAATATCATGATTGAATGGGCAGTTCTTGCATGATTCTAGGATAAAATTATACACAATTGTATTCTAGGACACTGATTGATTTTAATTAATACTTTATAAAGCATTTAAACAATCACATTCATTAAATGGAGGCAGAATGAAATACTGAAGAATTGGGCATCACATAGTATAGAGATGCCATTTTTTCTGCCCGGACTTTCTTTACTTAATTGCTATATACCATTTTCTGAATGTACATTGGTATATGCAACTAGGATATATTATACTTGATCTGGAAATCAATTATTCAAACTGTTTTTTTATCAAAAATGCTTATAGCAAATTAAAGAGGTAAATCCAAATTATGTATATTTGAAGACAATGCTTGGTTAGTCCTCTTCTCACATTACCTATTCCCTTCTTGAGAATAATACACATTGTAAGGAAATGCTTAGAATGTTTTGGAGAACTAGGTTAACTTTAAACCAGTTATTCTATGCTGCATTTTGTTTACATTGTATCTAGAAAAGCTAAATCTTACCTTAGGCTTTATATTCAGGTTTAATCTCTGATGGGTGACAGATAAAGATATAAACATTTTTTAACAGTTGTTAAATTTAGGCTGAGGAATCTAGGTACAATTATGCTCATGCAGATAGGCCTCATCAGTCATGAGACCATGATACCAAAATCTTAACCAATGCTTACTGGTGTCATTCTTATGAGATTTTGTGTATTATAAACAATGGTTATTACCATTTGTTTTGTAATCAACATCATTTCATGGGTTAGGAATTGATGTGAGACATTATACTCAGAACTATATTGAAGGAGGAATCCAAAATTAGTTACCAAGATATACACTTAACGCACTGTTTTAAAAATGTAAGCTAAAGGAAATAATTTATGGAAAAGTCCACATTTACAATAAATACAGAATCAGTATGACTGATTTTTCTTTTATCCCAGTTGCAATACGGCTTGCATGATGACTTTTATGGTTATATGTTTAGTTAGGTCTTGATATTTAGTTGAAGTTCTGTTTTTTCATATATTCATTTGTCAGATCAAAGAGGAAATTAATTCCATGCCAGAGTCAACATCCATAATAATGTTACCGTTGTATCCTGCTACTTTGCCAAAGTTTCAAATGAGCTTGAGTATCTTGGGTCTTTTTTGGATTGAACAATATATGTATGCAATTTTGTCAGTAGTATAAAAATTTTTTTACCACTATTTACTAAACTATTATTTTCCAGAAACTACTACACTCTTTTCATGAGATTTTTTTGGGGGGTCCGGTCGTGGGGCCTGAACTATGGGCCTGGGTGCTGTCTCTCAGCTCTTCAGCTCAAGGCTAGTGCTCTACCACTTGGGCCACAGCGCCACTTCCGGCTTCTTTATTTTTGTGTATGTGGTGCTGAGGAATCAAAACCAGGGCCTCATGCATGCAAGACAAACGCTCTACCACTGAGCCACCTTCCCAGCCCTTTTCATGAGATTTTTAATGTCATTTATATCATGGGTTGATGTTTTCCTTTAGATAACCCACATTCTGTATTCTATAAAATGTAATTTGGAGTAGTTTAAAATTATGTGCACTCAGGTACACTGCTCAGATTCTACTATTGGCATATTTTGTTCTTGTTAAATCAGTAGGATTTAGGTCTCAATATGGATACTATTAGACTTATTCATTGCATTTCTGCATTTTTTAAGATGTCATGATTTTTGATATTTTATTCTCTTAAATATGTGCAGATCTTACTCCACTTACAGTCACATTTCTTTTAAACAAATTGATCCATTCAAGGGATTTGCTATATCAGGTTCATCTAGATGAATTTAATTACAAATGAACACAACCGTATTTTTGAGACACAGTTATCTTTATGGTTCTAATCAAGGGTAACATGTATTTGAGGTTTTTGTGCTTAAAAATAACTCTGCACAACATGTTTTTATTCCTGGTGGAGTTCTACTTTGTTGGTTGTTTTTCAAGCTGTGGTGACTTCAACATATGTGTGCATTTTATTTCAATTGTTTTGTGTCTATATTTTGTTTCATATAACAGAAAGTACAAAAAGAATCAGTGATTTAGAACTTTTTGAAATAGATTTCTAAGAGAGACACGAAGTTTTGTGACATCTGGGACCGGATAAGTCTTGTTAGTGGAGGGTGTAGTAGAATAAAACAGACATTGTTTGACATGGTTTGAATTCTTCCTCTTATTGCCTCACTATTTCAAATAGTATTACTTCAAAGTCTTTAGTGGAAAGAAAATAATTTTGTCTGTATGAACTCAGAATTTTTGCTTTAATTGGGACACACTACACATTTGTAATTGATTTTAACTCTAAAACCTTCTTTCCTTCTTTTAAAATCACAGATGTGAATTTATAATGCTAAAATATCATCTACTAATTTATATGAAATAGTCCAAACTATTTTCCCTTCACATTATATGTAATATAGACTGTAATAATAGTGAGTAATATAATATGTAATAATTGAATTTGGGGAATGTCAATTACAGTGGATTTTTTGAGATACTGAGTAATAGTAAAAATTATATTTTATTCTATTAAAAACTTCACAGTTACATCTAAAAATAACTCATAATTATAAACTAATGCTAAAAAGTAAGATTGTTTATTGGAAAAGCTAGACGTTGCAATAAGCTTGCTTTTTATACATTGATTTGGATCTGGGCTTTTGTGGCTCATGCATGTAATTCTAACTAGTCAGGAGTCTGAGATCGAGGATAGTGGTTCAAAGCCAGCCTGGACAGAAAAGTCTGTGAGACTTTTATCTCCAATAACCCACTTGAAAACTAGAAACGGCACTGTGGCTCAAATGGTACAGTGGTATCAATGAGCAGAAGAGCTCACTGAAATCTGCAACCAGGCCCAGAGTTCAAGCCCCACGACCACCAAAAAAAAAAAATGACATGGATTTTTATTTTATTATTTCATTATTTTTTATTGTAAAAATACAGAAGGGTTACAATTACATGAGCAAGGTAATGATTACATTTGTTATCAAACATTGTTTCTCCCTCCTTTGTTTCCCCTTACCATTCCTTCCCATCTACCCCTCAAAGCAACCCAGGCACCAAAGTTGTAAAGTTCATTTTCCAACATAACTTGTTGTACATCTGATTATTGCATGGGACCACCTGTATCCCTATTTATACAACTTGTTTTTCCCTTCCCCTTCACAAATTATAACAACATCAAATACAGTGAAAACAAGGGTTATGTCATGGGGGAGGGACATACAAAGCAACAAAGAAATCATCTTATAAATATGCTAAAAATAATAGCAAGAGAAATTAAAAACATTTGAGTCCTTATCTTTGGGTTCATTTCACCTAACATCAACTTATCTGATCATTGCTGCTTGTCCAACACATATACTAATAATTGCAAATAAGGGAAACCATGAGACTTATATTTCTTTGGGTCTGGCTTACTTCACTTAATATAATTTTTTCCAAGTCTTTCAATTTCCTAAAAAAATAGGGCAATGTCTTTCTTTCTGATGGAGGCATTGAATTCCATTGTGTATATATACCACATTTTCTTGATCCATTCATTTACTGAGGGGTATCTGGGTTGGTTCCATATTTTAGCTATGGTAAATAATGCTTTAATAAACATAGTTGTGCTGGTAGCTTTAGTATGGTCATGTTTGTGATCATATGGGTAAGTGCCCAAAAGAGAAATTGCTGGGAAATAGCGGAGCGCTATGTGGAGTCTTTTGAGGAACCTCCATACTACTTTCACAGTGGTTGAACAAGTTTACACGCCCACCAACAACACAATAGGGTTCCCTTCTCTGCAAATCCCCTCCAGGTTCTGTTGTTATTGGAGTTCTTATTTATAGCCATTTTAACAAGGGTAAGGTGGTATCTCAATGTTGTTTTCATTTGCATTTCTTTTATGGCTAGGGAGGTGGAGCATTTCTTCATGTGTCTATTGGCTATCTTTCTTTTTTCTTCAGAGAAGTTTCTCTTTAAGTCTTTAGCCCACTTATTTATTGGGCAGTTGTTTCTTTGAGAATTTGTTTTTGGGGGATTTAATTTTTTGAGTTCCAGGTATATTTTAGTTATGAGACCCTTGTCTGTTTTATGGCTAGTGAAGATCCATAATTTAACTTGTTTTTCTACAAATTTATAGAATAGTGTAGCTTTGGAAAATCAATAAATGTTGCATTTTCATATAGGATTACATAACCTTGCAAGTGTTGTCTTAAACTTATCTACACTGAAATGATTGCCATTGATAGCTTTCTCAAGATTCCAGATGTTTATACTTTCAGCTGACCTTCCACAAAACTCATACCCGGAACATAAGTTTTTAGTTTGTTCATGTAATTATAGAAACATAAACATATGAAGCAAATGTTAATTACTTTTACCTGCTGTCATTAATGTAGTATAACTAATACAATTAAGTATATACCTTGAGGAAAATAAGATTCTTCCTTTGAAATACATGCTTCAAGGCACTCTCTCTCTCTCTCTCTCTCTCTCTCTCTCTCTCTCTCTCTCACACACACACACACACACACACACACATATACACTTACCACTCTGACTCAGGTTAGGTTCCTGACATTGGGTATCAGACAATCATCTAATAATCAAACTTTCCTGCCCAGACATAAAATACATTCATAATTCCACACATATAAAAATACCAGATCATTCAAAATAATGAGACTATTTAACGGAATCACTCAGTTCCTGTACCATCTACTCCCTGATTTAATTCATTTATGACAATGCATTTTTCATATCATCATTAAAATAATTTTGAGTCTCTCTGATTAGCAGACAAAAATATGTTATCATATAATAGAAAATGTAGGTAAAATTACTTTTCCCCTGTGTAATCTTTTATATAACTTATCAAAAACTTCTTTTTCTTTGCATACTCTGTTTCTGGCATTTTGCCCTAATGTCTAATATTAAATTACAAAGGACATGCCATATTCCTTAGTTCATTTTTCCTAAAGGTTATGCTATGGAGTTGAATCTGATTTGTTTGATTATTCTAAATTAAATTTTCTCAACAACTTGAATTATTGTTTATGTTACTCCTAAGCCATTTGAAATATCAAAAAGAACTGCAAATTCACTTTGGCAGTGATTTGTGAATGGCAGCAATGCTTGTGGATGGAATGAAGGACTTGAATTATATAGACTGACTTAAAAATGGCACTGTTCTTTATAAGGCTGATCATTTAGTAAGCTTTTGAAGTGTGGTCTTCATATTTCATCTAAGAAGATAACAGTATGCTTTTCATCACATTCTTGCCTGCAAAGCACTTCATGTCTATCTCCTACTGTAGTGAAACCCACAAACAACTGCACAGCTGTGTTAGCTGCTCTGGATTTTGAAATTTTCTTCCAGTAGCCCTAGTGATTTGAGCCCAGATTCATGGGATAGGCACATAATATACAATTACAAAGCACCACAATATACAAAGACAAAGTACAAAATGAGGTTCAATATTCTTCTTTGTTGTTTCCTTTTGTCTTATTGATTGTCTTTTAAGGAGTTAGGGGCTGTTTATTTCTCATTACTGCTGATGTAACTTAAATAAATTACCAGATTTTTCAAATAAAATAAAGAGATATAAAAAAAGACATATTCAGTCATAAAATAAACATTTCGGTGATGTTTTTTATTCTAGTCCTGTTCTCAGTTATTTTCATATAATGTTAAGATGAGTCAAGCATATGTATAAATTGACATGTATTAAGCACACCGAACTCTGGAATCTTTGGGTTTGATTTCTATATCAACCACCTAGAAAAGAAAATTATCACTTGCTTCATGTCTTAAGTAATCTACTTAAAACAAGTTGTATTAATTTTTTTTCTCTTAAAATATGTTTTCCTAGTCCTGGGTTTTATTATATATATAATTAATTGTGAAAATACCCTATAGAGGGGTTACAATCACATGGGCAAGGTAATAAGTACATTTCTTATCAAACATTGTTGCCTCTTCCTTTGTTTCCCCTTCCCATTCCTTCACATCTCCCAGTTGGTATAATTTGTGGAAGGGAAGGGAAAAAATAAATTGTTTAAATAGAGATACAGGCAGACCCTCACAACTATAAAATGTACAAGAAGTTCTGTCTAAAAACCATTTTACTAGTTTTATTAATTTTATCAATAGATCTCATAATCTATGGAATTGATTCATTGCAAAACAATTTGATTTCTTATTTCCACTGGATTAATATTACGTTTATTTTAATTTTTTTACACATGAAATAATGACATTCTTGTGTATAAAACATCCCTGATTTTCATTTTGGTTGCCAAAATGGAACTATTACACACTTTGAAAATTTAACTTTAAACCTGAACCTTCAAATTTCACTAGGACTTGAATTGTGTTACTTACAAATTTAATGTTAAAAAAAGCATTATTAAATAGAAAGCAACATTATAAGTTATCATACCATAGTCCCTGAATTGACTTTTATGATAAAAAAATTATATTTATATAACATGATATACATACTCAAACAAACTATGAGACATGGAAACAGAAGTCTCCTTTTTTGTTTTGTGTTTGTTGTTCTTTATACTTTGTGATGAATCTGTCTTTACCTTACGCCTGATATGTTCATTGTACGTCTTCAGGAAGGTGAGGGGTGTGCACAGAGCTTTAGGGAAAAGGGTAAAATATTGCAGCAGTGGAGTTCATTGAACATTGATGAAAGTGAACTATTTAACACATGGATGGGGACAGGAGTGAGGGACTAGGAACAAGTGAGGGAACCAAGACATTTCATAAAAGGAAATGTACTCATAACCTGACTCATGCAATTGTAATCCCTCTATAAATCACCTTAATAATAACAACAGAGAAATTTTTTAAAGTCAAATAGAATATTGCTTTTTAGAATTCTAGAAGTTTTTTTTGTTCACTGGTTTGAGCTGTTTGAGTCTATCTCTGAAAATAGCTACATTGACATTCATTGAGTGAATTTGTGAGTTACTAGTAGATAAAAGTCAATTATGATTGCTTGTATGTTTTTTTGAATTTCTGATTTATTTATTGCTTTAATCTAATTTGTATTATTTCTGTCTACAGGTTTTTGGTTTGGCTTGTTCCTCTTTTTCAAGGACCTAATCCTGCACCATTAGTGCTGATTCAAGATTGTTCTAATTTATTACCGCACATACTCAAAGTTATAAATTTTCCTCCAGGTATTGCCTGTGCTGTTGTGTCCCAGAGGAAGTAGTATTTTGTGTGTTCATGTCCACTGAATTCCATAAACGTTGGAACTTCCCTCCATATTTCTTCAGTGACTCACTGATGATTTAGAAATGTTTTATTCAGTCTCTGTGAGTTTCAGAATTTTCTATGATGCCTTTTGATGTCAATATCTAATTTGGTCCCATCATAGTCTGACAGGATAAAAGGAGTAATTTCATTTTTATTTTTGAATTTTCATAGATTTTCCTTGTGATCTAAGATATATATTTTGGAGAGTATTTGATGGGCTGCTGAGAGAGATATATAGTATGATGCTGCTAGGTGAAAAATTCTGTAGATAACTATTAGGAATAGCTTGTCATTGCAGTTACTTAGGTCTGAAGATTTTTTTTGCTAAGTTTTTACCTGGCTGGCCTATCCAGAGGTAAGAATGATGTGTTCAAGCAACCAATAATGTGTTTGGATGTATGCATATTTTTACGTTAAGTGGCATTTTTCTGATGAACTTGGGAGCTCTAGGATTCAGGGCATTGATATTTAGAATTGTTATATCCCCGTTTTCTTTGTCAATATTTAATGTCGTTTTTGTCTCTTTTTACTTTCATCCAACTTTTGATTTAAGCCTATTTTATCTAATATTTGTATACCTACTCTAGCCTGTTTATGAAGTCCATTTTTAATTTGTGAACCCTAAGATGTATATTCAAATGTTTTTTCTTTCATGCGATTTTTTCCAACATATTTATAAGATTATTTCTTAGTTGCTTTGTATGTCCCTCCCCAACGGTATAACCCCTGCTTTCACTCTATTTGATGTTGATATAATTTGTGGAGGGGAAGGGAAAAAACAAATCGTTTAAATAGGGATACAGGTGGACCTATTGCAACAATGAGACATACAAGTCGTTATGTCGAAAACGAGGGGGGAGGGATGGAGTTGGATTCAGTGAGGGGAGAGGATGGGAAGGGATGGGAAGGGGAAACAAAGGAGGAGGCTACAATGCTTGATAAGAAATGTATTCATATCTTGCCCATGTAATTGTAACCCCTCTGTACAGTATTTTCACAATAAAAAAAGCTGATGTACAGAAGGGTTACAATTATATAATCAGATATTGGACACTCTTTTGAACCATCTCACCTCTTCCCTCATGTTCTCCCAGATTTTCCATTTGAACCTCCCTCCCCTATAAGTTGTATAGTTCATTTTCAATGTAGTGTTTATTGAGTAGCACTGCTGCCTTTGTTCACCCTTTGCCCCACCATTTCTGTTTCCCCTTGCCCTTTCCAAACTTACATATAAGACCAAAGGTACAAAAATCAAAACAGCAACAGAAGCCAGGAGGAAAATGCAAAATAATAAAACTCTCATGATCACTTCTTTTAGATAGTTTTGCTGAATATTATTTTATATGATAATACTCATACAGCTATTGAGCTTTTGTGATCTTCTCCAAAGGGCGTCCTCCGTTGATCTCACTGTATAAATTTTTAGAATCCCATATAACTTATCTTGTCCAAGTCTAATGTTTTCTCTTTTACCATCTAAGTGTGTTTACTTGTAGAATTATAGGCACATTCTAATGCAACAAATAAGGGAAATCAGGAAACCTACATACACACACACACACACACATATACATACATACATATGTAAATATATACATACACATACAAGACATATATATATATATATAATTTTATTGATCCCTATTTTTAAGTATGTATGTATGTATATATACACACACATATATATACATATATATATATATATATAAATAATCAAATTCCATTAATCCATCAGAAAGAATAATATTGCACCATTCTTAAGGAAAATGAAATACTTAGAAATAATAATATTAAGTGAAATTAACTCAGAGAAACGTAGGTTGCATGATTTTCTTCATTTGTGGTAGATAGAAGGTTCTTATAAATGTAAAATTCTTCTTTAATTAATTAATTTTATTGTGAAAATACCATACAGAGGAGTTACAATTATATGGGAAAGATAACAAGTTCATTTCTTATCAAGGATTGTTGCCTCCTCATTGTTTCCCCTTCCCATCCCTTCCCATACAATCCCCACCTCTCCCGACCTGATCCTCCCCCTCTCCACCAAAGTAAAGCTCGTTTTTCAACATAACGATTTGTACATCTCATTGTTGCAATGGGTCCACCTGTATCCCTAGTTAAACGATTTTTTTTGCCCTTCCCCTCCACAAATTATAGCAACATCAAATGCAGTGAAAGCGGGGGTTATACCATGGGGGTTAAATATACTGGATGGTATACAAACAGGTACAAATGAATTATCTCAAGTATCAGAGTCCATGGAGAGTGAAATACTGTTATTATTCTCTTAAAAGATTAAGTCAAAGCCCCACAAAATAAATACCAATAAATGTGTACTGCAAGAGAGGACACTGGGGACAATGTGAGAGGGGTAGGAAATTGAAGGGGAAAAGGATAGAATACAGGCATTAAACTATTGCATACTTCCCAGAATTGAAATATACAAAGCAAGGGGTAGAATGAAATGAGAGGCAAGTTGTTGAAATGGTAACACAATTCCAGGTGCATTGTACACATAAATTGCTTTGTTAAATTGCAAGTAATTCCGTATATAACATAATATTGAGATACGTAAAGACTGGGGTTGATTGGGAGGAGTGAATGAGAATATTGAAAGGGTGACATTGACCAAGATGCACTGCAACCATAAACTGTTTCAGTGAATGGCAACTCCTTTGTACAACTTCTTAAAGATATTAAAATATTCAAAAAATTAATTATGATAGTTGAATAGAGAGTTGCACATCAATTCAATTCCCATTTAAAAATATTTTTAACCTGAAGGTTTGGAGAATAATATTCAAATAATAAAACATTATGAATCTTTTTTTCTAAAAATTTGAAATTTAAATCAAAACTACTTTGCTTTTTGTCAACCATTGGGCTTTTATAAGAGAATACTTCAAAGTAAGTGGCTTACAAACATTAGGAGTATATTACTTATAATCTAGAAACTTGAACATTGATTATAAAAAATGGTTATTCAAATCAATTCCTTGTCTTACGGGGGTCTACTTTCTAGTTCATTATACTTTATTTACTGGATGTTCACATGGCAGAGTAGTTATATTGGGCTTCTTTTATCAGGATCATTATTTCAGGGTCATCTCTGAAAGGGTAATTCTAATGTCACCAGACAGGTGAATACAATTTCAAAATATGTATTTGGGAGGATTTACATCGTCCAATATATTTTGCAACTTTTAACTCAGTGTAGTTTATCATTTGGATATTATTTCATAGAAAATAATAACTTAAGGACAAACCTATAACAAGTAAATCATATGAATGGTTCTTCTTACAATGGGAATATTTATAGTGATGACAAAGCGAAGTATGATTGTTTTGTGGCTCTTGAACTAGATCAAAGGTAATCATGTAAACATGGTGTAACCTTTCTAAGGCCCTTCTGATGTATTTGAACAATCTCCATTGAGTTAATTGCTTTCAGAAATACAGATCTCCTTTGATTTTAATAATGTCTGCTATTAGGACTCCCACAGACACCAAAATTAGAGGATGCTAATTTCTCTGATAAAATAAATAATTGTTATAATTAATATAACATGAAGATTGTAATATTATTAACATTTTAAATACTACTGCTCACATTATATAATACATTTACATCCTTTGGTTCCATCAATTTTTAGAATATTTATAACTAAATGTAAATTGTTTGTAAATAGTTATTTGATGATGTATAGAAAATGAGAAAAAGCTTTGTGTACATATTTACTACAGATACAAACATTCACGTGGTTATTTCTGATCCTTCATTTGTTGGTTTCATTCATGCATAGAGAACAGGCAGAGAAATGACAATTACAAACTTGCAATTACTAAAGGGTTAACTTACATGAAATTTATGTTGGGCTAAATAGCAGATTTTATAAATTAAATTGTTTTTGTCCCTTCCTTCCTTCATTCATTTTTTTTCTTTCCTTCCTTCCTTCCTTCCTTATTTCCTTCCTTTCTCCCTCCTTCCCTCCATCCCTACCTCTCTCTTTCTCTCTTCTTTCTTTCTCTTTCTTTTTCTTTCTTTTCTTTCTTTCTTTCCTTCTTTTTCTTTCTTTCTTTCTGTCTGTCTTTCTTTTTCTTTCTTTCTTTCTTTCTTTCTTTCTTTCTTTCTTTCTTTCTTTCTTTCTCTCTTTCTTTCTTTCTTTCTCTCTTTCTTTCTTTCTTTCTCTCTTTCTTTCTTTCTTTCTCTCTTTCTTTCTTTCTTTCTTTCTTTCTTTCTTTCTTTCTTTCTTTCTTTCTTTCTTTCTTTCTTTCTTTCTTTCTTTCTTTCTTTCTTTCTTTCTTTCTTTCTTTCTTCCTTTCTTTCTTTCTTCCATTCTTCCTTTCTTTCTTTTAGTCAGAATATTTCTTAAGACTATAGAAAAATACCAAATGTTCTACTCCAAGGAGTTATGAGGAATTATAACTATTAAGTAGATTAATCTTAATTTTAATAACCTATGCTATATCTTAAAACAAATTTTACTAAAAACCACTTCACAAAAGTTGCAGCATATGTAACAAATATGACTTTTCATGATATTGTTTATTTCTTCAAACTAAAATAAGAATTTACACATAATATTTTCCATGTCTCTCTGTGTATGTGTGTGCGTGTGTTTTGTTCTTGTAATTTGAACTCAAGGCCTATCCCTTAGTTTTATTCACTCAAGTATAGTGTCCTAACATTTGATCCACAACTCCACTCCTGGCTTTCTCTCTCTCTCTCTCTCTCTCTCTCTCTCTCTCTCTCTCTCTCCTCTCTCTCTCTCTCTGTATGATTGAGATGTGTCTCACAAAATTTCTTGCCAAGGCTGGCTTTTAACTCCAGCTTCCAGCGTACCCAGGATTAGAAGCTTGAGAGACTCATATTCAGCATGGATATAATATATTTAAATATAAAATAAATTTCTTGTTATTTGAATTCCAGAGGTCAATTTAACAAACTAACATTTAGATATTTATTTAGTTATTAAATCTGAACCTGCACTGTGGAAAAATACTTTTCATTTTTATGAAAAAATATACACTCGAAGGTTTAAATGACAGAATCTTTGGACAAATTGAAATACTCTATTACTCAAAAGCGACAAAACGATCATTAATCAAATGTCTCATGTAAGCTAAAATCAATAGGCTCTGTCAGTCTGAATGAAGCAATTTGTCATTAACATTAATTTTTATCTATTGTGGCTATACGATTTTCTATTCTTTTTACCCTAAACGTTTTTGACATAAAATGTAGATTCATATAATTTTTGAGTATGCAGAAATCTTAGTTACTGGTCATGTATTTCTGAGGTTAGAGTAGAAGTGGTTTCAGAGGTTAATTTCATGTATTTTATGTCAACACTGACTTTTGGAAATTGAATCCATCTAAATATGAGATGAATAAAGCAAGATATTCCATGACTTATCCAATTATTCCTATAGATCTGAATATAACTTATTGTTGAATGGCAGGAAAATCATATTATACCTACTTTCTATAGAAGTGATAGTATTCATTTTCCTTCTACTTGAAAGAATGAACCTCACTATAGATGACAAAATACTTGAATAAAAATGCCATAAAATTAGGAAAAATTCAAGCCATTATGAGTTAGATGAAATAGTCATTTTTGAAGATAAAAAATGAAATATCTTGACGCTTCCTTATCTGTTAAATAAAATGTATTTGCACTCAAAATATTTCATTCATCTCTCCAGCAATTGTATAACCTAACCAACTCCAAGCCAAATATCTCCTCTGATTAATTCAAGTAAATATTTAGGAACAGAAGTTATACAATTGTACAGAAATATCTACCCACCACTCTAGAAATTAAATCTGAAATCATAAAGGATTGGGATTAATAATTAGTTTTCACTATGTTGCCATAAAGAGGTGGTGAACATTTTCAAGTGGGCACAATTGTAGAGATTTGGTCACTCTGAACTTGTGATCAAAGAGGACAATAAAATCAAAGACCTTTCTTCCTCTTCCTTCTTTTTCTTCTCTGTCTCCTTCTCCCTTTCCTTCTCCCTTTCCTTCTCCCTCTTCCTCTCCCCCTCCTCCTTTTTCTCCCTCTCCCACTCCTATTCCTCCTCTTCTTTACTTCCTCGCTTCCATGAAAACACATACTCCATCGCATGTTCCTGACATGGGGTACTGTGCCACCACCAACCCAAAGCAATGAGGATAAGAAACATGAACTGACATGTATAAAATCAGAAGGCAAGATTAATCTTTCCTCCTTTTAGGTTGATTTTATAAAGTATTTTGTCATATTAATAGGAGACTAACATAGCATGCTCTCATTTAGTACAAGGGATAAGATAATGAAATGATTGATTAAATTAATATTATAGTAGGGCAAATCTACTTTAAAATATCAGATGTACTTCAACAAGAGGCAAAAAATTCATCACTATGATTTGCTATGAAAAGACAGCAGAATTCAATCTGTTCCTCAATGAAATTGACCTATAATTGGCAGTGTTGTCAATTTTATAAATTATTTATTAAGAATGAAGAATAAATGCCAACTCAAACTGCGTGATATAAAATTTACTTTGCCCCTGTAAACAGCCTTTGAATTCTATCTATATTTGGTCCCTAAAATGACTTGTATTTTATTCTAAGCATATTTTTAATTAACTTTAAGTACGTAATTGGGGGTTGCTGTTTGACCATGCAGTTTATAAATAGTTTTTAGTGAGTTATTTTGGTTTCCTTTTTTCTCTCCTGAGGTTTGTACTCTGGCCCTGGGTGCTGCCCCTGAGCTCTTTTGGATGAACACTAGAACTCTATTACTGGAGGAACAGTAGTACTTTCAGATTTTTCTGAGATTTAACTGGAGATAAGAATCTCACAGACTTTCCTGCCTGGGCTGGCTTCAAACCTCAATCCTCACCCTCCTGATTATTTAGGATTACAGGCATGAGCCACTAGTGCCTGTCTTAATACATTGCTTCCTTTTATTTTGGCCAGTCCTGGGTCTTGAACTTAGGGTCTTGACAATGGGCAATGTCCTTGAACTTCTTTTCCTCAGGCTAGCACTCTACAATTTGTATCACAGTGCCAATTCCAGAATTTTTGTTTATGTAGTACTGAGGAATCAAACCGAGGGCTTCATACTACTACTAAGTCTACCACTAAGCCACATTCCCTGCCCAGTATAATGCATCTTGATGATCATTTTCCCTCATCCTTCTCAATCCTATCTCATCCCTCAATTTACATAATTTTGTAGAATATTCACTGACTCGCAATACCATATATAGTCACGTAGAGGATATGCCACAGATCATATTTTATAGATAATCTCATTCATCAACATACTAAACTTATGCATTACAGAATTCTGTGATTTTAATTTCTAAATTATCTCTCAGATTCACCCACTACTATTCTAAAATTTTTCCTAAGGTTAATGCAAATGCAATCTGTAATTCTTCGATAAAGTACAATGATTCATAGAAAGTTACAGTTGGACTATGAACATCACCTTCAGTTCTAGAATATTTTGTCATCACAACCCTCTCAAAATACTCCAGTATTTATTAGTAGTCACTTCCTGTCATCATTTCAACCTACCATCCATTGACCAACCATTACTTCATAGTCTACCACTACAGATGTGACAATTTTATAAAGCTAATTTAATTACAAAATGAAGTTTATTTTATGTATTTCTCCCATGTAATATTAGTGTTTCCCAAGTAAGTTCATATAAATTTTTCTCAATTATAGAGCATATTGTTTTGTATGCATTTGAATAATTGTATAATGTCCTCAATTGGCATTTCAATATTTTATTATATATTATTGTAAAAGGTTTTGCTATGTATATTCTTGTACATGTGTCTCATTGGGCATGTGTTGAAATCTATTTTGTATATAAAATTATGATTCATAATGCTGGATAATAGAGCAACTATATGTGTAATATCTTAAAGATTGTCAGTATGTTTAACAAACTGACTATATCATTTTAAGTGCTAAACACCAATGTATAAGGATTCCAATTTCTACATAGTGGTTGTGCAGTGAAATCTTGTTTCTATTTCCACTAATCTCTATATGTATGCAATGACTAGGTAGGTTATGTTCTTTCCAAATGTTATTTGGTTGTTGACATATTATTACAAAGATATGTATTTGGACTTTTTGATAACTTAGTCAGGATGGTTAAGTTTTTCATTGGCATTAATATGCCCTTAATATATTTCTGATTCAAGTCTCTTTAAATCAGTGTATATGTATACCTACTATGTGTCCGTATGCATATATTCATAATTACATGTGTATATATACAAATAACTATATATGTATACACATAAATGAATATGCAGATGTATATATACATGTATATAGACATATATATATATATATTATTATTATTTTCATTTGTCCGTAAGCTATCATTTTACTTTATTTGCCAAACATGTCCTTTATTGGCTTTAACAATAAGCAGTCTTAAATATAGGTTCAAGTCTAATATTTTAGTATTATCTTAGACACCAATGGCCTTCTATTCTAATGAGCCATGAGCCCCGACTGTTGACCAAATTTCTTAGTTTGTTTACACAATTACTATAATCATGTATTTTCTCATCTATCATTGTTTCATTTCACCACAGAATCTGTATTTATCCTTTATGTCATGCTTGAATACCAATGCCTTTGGAAGATATTTATTAATTGGTGTATATTAATTTTATGAAGAAATCGTATTGAAATATTTTGCACACTCACATATTAATCAAGGGCCCGATTAACCTGTTTCTGTCTTTCTCAATTCCCATAGCCCTTTATTTTTCAATGGTTTTCTGTGAATGTCTTTGTACTATCTCCACACATCGTTAAAATCTATTTCAGTGCTGTTCACCCACCATCATTGAAAATTATACCATGTTGAATATAAAGACAAAAATCTAAATAAATGGAGACATATAATTTTTATGGATTGGAGGATGCATATTGTCTCCTGCTTCCTCCCCCCCATTTTTTGGTCATTCTTGGGGCTTAAAATCTGGGCCTGGGTACTGTCCCTCAGCTCTTCACCTCAAAGTGAGTGCTGTACCCATTGAGCAACTTTGCCACTTCTAGATTTCCCATGGTTAACTGGAGATAAGAGTCTCACAGACATTCCCATTCCAGCTGCATTTGAGCCACAATCCTCAGATATCAGCCTCCTATGCAGCAAGGATTATAAGCATGAGATATCAGCGCCCAACTTCACAATTTTATTTATAAGTTTTTGACAATTTCTTAAAACACCTGACCAACACTTTAATTCATTGACAAAGGAATATAAACTGGAATATATTTCTCTGTCCAATATTAAAACTTTTAGTGTAAAATTGTCATATTTGTAGAGGAAAGATTATATAGCTAAATGGGTCTGTAGGGCACCATATTAGAGCCACATACATATTATCAAGGAATATTTAATAAAAGTGTAAAACCAAACACTTGTGGAATGACATTTTCTTTAATAGTGGTGATAGATTAGACAGTATTGGGGAGAATTAAAAAGTGAATGTTGACTTAAATATAATAATTTATTCAAATATTCTCTTAAAGCAGGTTTTGAAGGTGGCATATAAAACAAAAAGAGTGATGTAAATATAAAGCAAAGGAAGATGTCTTGACAATTTTGGAGATGAAGTATACTTAAATATGGCATTAAAATTATAGGAAAGGAAAACTTGATATAGTAGAACTCAATAAAAGTGTAAAATAATTTAGTCTGTAAAAGCTCATATACAAGTAATGAATAGAAGTTGGGAGCAGGTGGCTCATGTATAACATCCTAGCTACTTGGGAGGCTGTGATTTGAGTATTGTGTTTGAAGGCAGCCCACAAAATAAAGTTCCTGAGAATCTTATCTCTGCTTAATCAGCAAAAAAGCCAGAACTGAGGCATGATTCAAATGGTAAATTGTTAACAAAATGCAACAAATCTCAGGGGCCCTGAGTTCAAACCCCAGGACCATACATACATGTAAAAAAGTAATAGTAGTAATACTAATAGTGATGATGATGATGATGATGATAATGATGATGATGATGGAAGGTACCCATAGTCAAGGATAAAATAGTTACAAATCCTGTATCTGAAGCATGCCTCAAACCTAGAGTCTACATAGAACTCTCAAAACCTAATGTTAAAAAAATCAATTAGAAAACATCAAAGTACCCCTTGTGAAAAATAAGCACAAGAAAATTATCATCAGTCATCAAATGAATGAACATTAGAACTAACATGACATCATAAAACATATATGAGAACTACTTCACATAATACAATAATGTCCATACTAAATGCGATCAAGAAACAGAGAAACTGGATGCTGGCAGGAAAACTCAAGATATAAATGAATGGTATTACCACTCCATACTTCATAAATGTGTAAAAATAATTATGTAGTAGGTGCCAGTGGTTCATACTTGTAATCCTAGCTACTAAGGATTCGGAGAGCTGCGAATCATGGTTCAAAACCAGCCTAGGCAGGAAAGTCCATGAGACTCTTATCTCCAATGAGCCAACAAAAAACTGGCAGTGGCTCAAGTGGTAGAGCACTAGCTTTGAGCTGAAGAGTTTAGAGAAAGCGTCCAGGCCCAGATTTCAAACCCCACAGCCGCCAAAAGTAAAAATAAACAGGTAAAAATAAATATTTTGGCATAAATGTTAAAATATGTATTCTAAAACTCTTTAAATCTTCACCAGATATAATAGTTTACATAAATGTAGGGAAGTGTTTTCTGGTCTTAGTTGTCATTGAATCAATTGTGTAAATCACATATTTCTCATTCAATTCATATTTATGTTTATATACTCATATGTCATAAGTATAATTAAGTGATAAGTGATAGCCAGTGCTGTTTATGGAATCTCTCTTGGCTTTCTAACATTAACCGTTCTACCCTAAATCTATATGCCCTCCAACTTTGCCAGAGGTTTCATTTACAGTAACGTTACTCATTTCATTGAAGCAGAAAAGTATAAGCCGTAGTCATTGTTAGGAATAACTGTCACATTTACATGCATTTCACTTAGTTTAAGAACCATGCCAGTAATAGCAAAATGTCTTTTGAGCTATTCAGTATCGTAAGTGATGAAAATCTTTATTATACACCTATTTTTTGACTAACATCTTATTCCTCAGGAAAATCTTTTTGTGAAACTCTGTGTTCCTGATTAGAGGATGGAACAAAGGCAATAATGAAAATAGTCAAGTAAAATACTTGAAAACATTTTAAAAAGCAATAACAGACACTCTTGTTTTGACTGGTTTCAATGAAAATGTACATTAAAGTTTCACGTTTTTGTTATCATTTAAACTTCAATTAGCAGTGTAGAAGGGAACAGAAAACTTTGTTTGAAGACAGCATGACTTTGAACAATTCAACATAAACATAATGGATTTATCATGTTTTTCTGTGTAGTTGCCAAAATAATAGAGAGCAATGGCCAAATGCAGGAAAACAACTAAGCCAAAACAATAAACTTTTGCCTATAAAATAATTATTAGGTTCTGACTCTTTCAAAATCAGGCTTGCAAAGGGGAAAAGTGTATTTGCTTTAGTGTGAACAATAAAAAATATAAAAATCCTTTATTAATGTTTTACATATCTTGACTAGGATTTCTCTTGTTAAAGAAGAGGAAAAGTATGAAAAAGATCAAGATTGTTTGACTATTCCCAAAGATCATTCTTATTTATTAGCTATAGCAACACAAGTAGTCTTGGTTACTCTCAGTATCATTCTTTTTTACATTTAGAAGCATTATTTGTTGCTGGGTTATAAGCTGCAAACCCTTAAGTATTAATAAGGAGTCATTTCCTGTGAGAGGAAAGTTGCTGTGTAAATAAACCTAAAATATCAAAGACAGAATAGTGGAAACTATTTTCTAGCTATATCACAATCTGTAGGTGTAGATTTTGTTTCCCATTGTTCCGAGGGACCCATTTTTATTATCTTCTTTTTCACCATCTAGTGATCTTATAACATTCTATAACATTCTGGGATTGTTGTACCTTTACTGGATTCTCTAATTTCTGTTGGAAAGTTAGGAAGGATAGAAAATTGAGTTTCTGTTTCTGTTTTACTTCATTTTTTATTACTTTAGAAAATATAACCCAAAATGACATAAATTATCTTTATAATATTAGGAGACAGATTTCATTTCCCTATTCGTACCTTAGCTTTCTACATAACTGTAGTACTTAGTGATCCCCAAATGTGAAAATAAAGATAGGGAGCTCCTTATTTAGATATTATTTAGAATTTCAAGACTTCATTAATGCAAGGCCTTTAGTAGTATGTACTCATACATGTATACAAAGGCAGTGGCAACTTTTTCATATTCCCAGAAACTAGGACATGTGTTGTCCCTGTAGTTGCATCAGTAAAAGGCTGTAGTTGACTTGGTTTACTCTATCAAATCTGTCAAATTTCGACAGATATACAGCTTGTATAATCCGTATTTATCATTTTAGTTCTAAAGGACAGAAATCTAAAAGAAGTCTCACTAGATTAAAATCGAGCCACCGACAGAGCTGAAATACTTTTCAGATGATTCTAGTGGAAATGGCATTTACTTCCTGTTCCGCTTTCCAGAAACTTCAGAATATGGGTTGTTGTCTTTTCCTTTATCTTCTAATGTAGCAACTTTACATCTTTCTGAGGGTTCTTACCCTAATCATGCCCCTTTCCCACTACAGCTGGGACTTTTAAGTACCCATTTGAATATACTTCCCCTATCTGATAATTATTCAAATTTGCGCTCCTTGGGTAATGAAAAGTGATTATTTTTACAAACTTAGATAGATAGATAGATAGATAGATAGATAGATAGATAGATAGATAGATAGATAGATAGATAGGTAGGTAGGTAGGTAGGTAGGTAGATAGATAGATAGATTAGATAGATAGATAGATAGATAGATAGATAGATAGATAGATAGATAGATAGATAGATAGATAGATAGATAGATAGATAGACAGATAGATAGATAGATAGATAGATAGATAGATAGATAGATAGATAGATAGATAGATAGATAGATAGATAGATAGATAGATAGATAGATAGATAGATAGATAGATAGATAGATAGATATGTATAAAGTGCAAATCTACATTTAAGGAATTAGATATTTGGGGATGATATTTTGGGAAGGTATTTCACTGCCTACCACAATAAGTGTGTAGCATTCTTTCTAATATGAACTGTTATCCTTTCATTAAATTTGAACAACATATTTCTTCTATGAATTATAACTAAAAAAAATTTAGTCCCTCAAAGCAATTAATCTTGGTTAAAACATTCTCATGTTCTAGAAGCCCTAAATCCCAGAGAGCAGCTACTGAAGCAGTGCTGGCACTGGCACTTTTTTATACATTCTGTTTAAAATCTTCTCTTTTCAAGAACATTTGACTGCTATTATTTTGGAATTATGGTTAATATTTATTTGTCAGCTATTTTTAAAGACTATACTACCCAATACTGGTTCTCTTTTTCTAACTTATTGTGTCATCTATTTCTGAAACACAGTTATTTGAATTACATGAACTGCTTAGAAAAAGGATGTCTCTGTGTGTTTGTCACGTTAAAAATGTACCTTACGGGGGCGGGGGAGGGAGAGATTGGGTGGGTGGGTGGGGGGAAGCAGGGAAGGGAGGTGAAGTGTAAACAAAGGAGGAGGCTGCAATGCTTGATAAGAAATGTACTCATTACCTTGCCCATGTAATTGTAACCCTTCTGTACTGTATGTTCACAAAAAATAAAAAGTAAAATTAAAAAAATAAAAATAATGTACCTAACAGCTATTTATCTTAAAATCATTTATTTTTCATTTTGTTTAGATTCTGATAAAATTTAGCCTCTCAACTCACAAAATGTTAATGCAGTCTTATTTCATGCCTGCCAAAAGCAAACAACAAATTACTATTTATTTAAAAATTATTTTTAAAAATTTTTTAAAATTACTATTTATTTGAAAAGCTATTTTAAAAAAATAGCCAAGGCAAATGGTTTATTAGATATTTAGAGTCATGGTCCCACATTATGGTGGAAGCCAGACAGGGAAAAATCATATTTTTATTCTTCTTCGAGCCACTCTGATTTACTTGTAAGTGGAAGCAGAATGTTATGGATGTCGGAGATGACTGTTAATGGTGCTTTACATAATAATGTCACATGTAACAGCCCCATGAGTCCTGCAGGTCTTAACACTGTACTTCATTAGTGATGTCTGGCTTTTCCTGAACAGTTTATTGGAGATAAGAAGCTAAGGAAACTTCCTGCCTCGGTGGGCTTTGAACCATAATCTTCAGATCTTAATATTCAGATATTCGGATCTCCTGAATATCTATGATAGATGAAATAATAATAATAATAATATATAATAAAATAAATATATAACAATAAATAATATTTGCAAGTGTTCTGATCTCAAGAATAAAACTTGGGGGAAAATGATGCAGCAAAGTTTATTGTAGTGTTCTTCGCACAATTGGGAGGGCATCACAGCAGAAGTGTAGTATTTTTTCACAATAGTGATAAGCAAGTCATGATGTGAATTTAGGAAATTTTAAGGTGCACTTTACAAATTGGAAACTGTTGTGCTAGGATGACTTTATGGCATAAAAACTTGGGATTGATTGTCATAGAAATAATAGCTTACTCTGATGAACAAATGTATACTCTTCAGGAATTAATTATTCTAGATAGTTCATAGGTTTATCTTCTACCAGAATGTGGCCATTTTTTGTTGACTTTTAAATATGTAACATCCCATTGGAAACTGCATCTATTGCAGAATTAAATAAAAGGCAAACAGATACTATTTTAAATGTCTCTGGTATGGTATGATCAGAATTTGAAAATGAGTATTTAGTAGTCATAGGAATTTTGAAGAACACATATATTTTGTCCTCTTAACAATTATTCAGTTTTAAAAGTTAGTACTTTCCATAGAGTAGAACTGTTTTCTGTTTTAGTATAAGACATTACTAAAATAATGTTTTTTTCAAAATAATGGCAAGTATATTCTGAAAATATTGTATAGTTTGATAACATTCAAGTTGATGACCCTCTGATAAAGAAAGGGGTAATTGAATAATATTGACTATACCAATACAGTGAAATTATATTTTATGTAGCTTATATTTTAATTAAATTTTATTGTCAAGGGGATATATAGAAGGGATTGAAGTAATTGTAAGGTAGTGAATATATAACATGAACTTTTTACCCACTCCCTCATTTTCCTTACTGTTTTCCTTCACCCCAATACCCCTCACAAGTTGTAATGTAAATTTCCAAAATTTTGTTTTGTGAGTATTGCATTGGTTTGCACTTTGACCTTTGTCTCGCCATTTTGTTGTTCCTCTTCCCTTGCCAAATTAAGATAAATATATATACAATGACACATGATACTGAAAACAAATACAGCAAGGAACAAGCCACAGGAGAAAACACAAAAGAAAAAAGAAATCACATAGTACATTAAAAACAACAACCCCAAAGAAAAACCTCTGTTTCCATATGTAGGAGTTCATTTTGCTCAGCATCATCTTACACATAGCTATTGAACAATTGTGCTCATCTGCTAGGACAATCCTAGATATTCCTACTTATTACAAATGAGGGAAACCATGGAATCTATTTCTTTGTGTCTTGTGTATTTTACTTAGTAGGATTTTCCCAAATCTTTCCATTTCCTTATGAATTGGAAGGATATAATTCCACCTGGTATATATATATATATATATATATATATATATATATATATATATATCACATTTTGTCAATTCGCTCATCTACTGAGTGGCACATTGGTTTGAAACATGATTGCATGTAAGTATCACGTAGGGCCATTCAAAAATGACAGAGCCACTTCCCCAGACATTTTAAAATCATGATTTCTATATAAGACAGGATTTCATGGTGGTCCAAGTATTGAGACATGTGTATCAGCCTAATGTATATCTTGCACTGGATTAGGCAGGAAGGTATCCTGCATCATATAGGATAAAAAATGGTAGTGACAAAATATTCCCTTGAGAAAGATATAGGAGGTTGCCAGAAGTATGAAGCAGTTCAGATAATTTTGAAGGATTTAGAAATGCAAGCGCAAGTATGTCTCTTTAAATAAAAATTATGCAAGTGGAAGGGCAAAAGAAGCAGAAGAGAAGAAATAACTGACCGCAGATCATTGTCCCAAGTATAAAAGGACACAATCTATAACTTCCAAGTTTAAAAGAGACCAATATAATACGTCTCACTTAATTTAGGTGTTTTTTTTTTTCCAGGGCTGAGGACTGAACCCAGGGCTTTGTGCATGCCGGAAGGGCGCCCTTCTGCTGGGATAACCCCCCAGCCCCAGTCCCACTTAATTAAGGTACTTGCAAAATGTTTACTTGGCTTTTTCCTAGTTTAATGCTCCAAAATAAATGAAGAAGTACTTCAACCTGAACACTAACTCTGATGAGCCCTCTTTTTCTCACTTTGCACATGGAATAAAATCCCTAAGTTGATTATGTTGTAGCTGATTAGAGTCAGACTAAGGGGCTTCTACTTGTACAATTATCCCAGAATAGTTTAAAGAAGTTTCGCCTGAAGATATCCAATTACATTGTCTGAAGCTATACTTTGAACACTCCCTCACACTTGAACACATAATTTCAAATTACACTTCAGCATTTCTGTGGCACATTCTACTTTGTGACCCTGTCTTTTTGCACATTCCTTTTGAGTTCATAGTTGCTCTATTTCCATTTCATCTGTAAAAATTGCTAAGAACATTGTTCAACTACCACTTTTTGTTTGGTACTATGTCCATGTTAAGAAATAAGGTAGCACTCACTCTCTGAGGAGAAAAGTTCCACAATATAACCGTATGACCACATTAGAGGATGTAGAATTTAAAGCATTTTGAGACAAACAGTGATATTAGAATTGAAAGGCTTCTTAGGGACATTTTCTTGGAGCTCATTAGTTTACCCAGGAGAAATATAAATATCCCCAAAATCTGGAGCTAATTAGTTAGTATCCGAATTAACACTAGATCTTAGACGTTGTGTTAAAACAAGTCACCATTGTATTGTTGTTACATCAGAATCCTTCCCTACTTGCAAATGGGTATAAGAAAATGAAAGAAAGGCATTAAAGCAAAATGTCTTATCTCTATAGGCATTTAATCCTAGTGGTGAGGGAAATGTCTGAACTCTTCCATTCAATAAAAGCTTGAAGTTTATAAGAGTACTTCCTACATATAAGAATTTGTGGCCGATTCATTGATTTATTTCAGCGTGGAGATATCCCTAACAAGAACTAGAGTTAAATAGAGTATACGGCAGTTATGATGTGTCAATGGCTTTTGAGGCATTTTCTACTCTAAAGAGGAATCAATTCCAGAAGTCTTCAATCACATCAGCAAAGCTGTATGTTCAACCTAATACTTGGTTTTACTTTTCCTACATTTATAATGAATAGGCTGATAAAATATCCAAACATATCTAAAGATATTTCAATAAAATCTCAAACTGTTGTGGATACATGGGTCACTAATTGGAACTGTAGGACAAATTAGGCTTGTCTGTGCTGTAGTTCAATCTCTAATCTGCTGGCTGAACAAAGTATTCAAAAATATTCACAGAATACCTCTAAGTAAAGTTCATGAGAGTTATATCTGTATAATTTTGCTAAGGTCAGGATAAAAAGCATTTGTTCCCAGCATTTAAAATCAACAGGATCTGTTGAATTCATGGATCCAGAATTTTATGGGCTCAAAATTTTATCAATATAACTTTCAACAAAACACTGTTCTTTTTAAACTTGTCTATATCCTTTCACTTTTCAAATCCAAATAGCATATTCCCTTCAATATCTTCCTGAAAATTCTTTCCTTCCTTTACTTAGGAAAATGTGTGTTTATTACTTTTTTGGTTCCTTGTTTTTCTCTTTGTTCCAATCTTGTCCACACTGGTGCTCACATTGCTCACATTTGTGTGAGAATTTTTCTTTTCCTCTTCCCTTCAATAATACCCCCCCTATTTTATTATCCTTTTTCATATCCATGGTCGTGGATATTTTGATGATGTCTAAACAGACCTATCTTTGCATCTGTTTAATATGAACTTTAGAACTATCAGAGAGTTTTATCCCCTAAATCCATCATTTCCACCTGTGGTCCTTATTACTAAGAATATCACTAATACAGTTGCTAGCCAGACCTGTGGAAGGACCTTAGATTTCTTCTTACCCTTCTACTCCCTCCCATTAGATAAGATGAATGATCAAGATTTTCTCAGGTTTTGTCACTAATATGATTTCTATGTACTCCTTTTCATGCCCCTGACACCAGCTTGTTTCATTTACTCATCACTGTCACCTAGTCCTAAAACAACCATTTCCAAAGTATGCTTTTTCCCCATATTCTTTTCATATTGGTACTCTCCATCACCAAATTACTCTTTGTAAGCACACAGAGTGAAGACCTCAGACAAAAATTCTGCTATCATTCTTTGCTCACTACATTGACTGCTGGCCTTACATTTCCCATCTGTAAATGGATGTAATCTACCAGAAATAATGAAGAATATATTTGTTGACTTCTAGAGCAAGAAAAGAGAAGAGTGAAGAGACCTTACATTTTCCAACTTAACTTACAAATAAGGAAAGAGTCAAATTCAGTTTGTTGGTATAAAGTCACAAATTGTTTCATGCAGAAATAAAAATAAATTTTACCTCCTTGCTCTAAGGCCTAAGTCCTTTTAAGGTAACTACAGATATGTAAGTAGTATTATGTAAATTTTGTCATGTGTTACAGCTGTATTGAAGAACATACTCTTAATATATTACTGGAAAACATTGGTTATTGAATTGTGTGTATATGAGAGCCATGGCTTTCATGTTATTTGAACTAATCACACTAAGTTGAAAAGTACAACTTATTCCATCAAAATGTGGAAATTAATGATTTTATTTATAAGAAAACAATACCGCCAAGAATAGTGAGCATACATGAAAGAGACTGTAGGAATTACATTATGGTTTTACTGTCTGTGATTACATTTCTTGATATTGAAACTCTCGTCTTGTTATTCTTATTGTATGTAATCCAAAGCTGTTGATTACTATGTATTCAATGTGGGAAATCTAGCTTCAAAATTGTGTAAAGTTTTTTTTTTCCTTTTGAATCACAACATGGTCATTATCAGGGTACACTGTGGCCCTCATCATCATCATAAAATTAATATTAGCATCATATTTGCTAACTATTGAAGTCTGATATGTATCTATGATTTTGCAATTATTTCTCTGTTGATTAATAATTTTAATGTTACCACTGTGCATACATCCATATTAAAATTTTGAACAAATAAAGAAACAAAAAAATTAAGCCATAACAGGTAACTTGACTATGTGCTTATAACAAATTATGGAATAGAAATTTGAAGTATTGCAAATTCCTAACCAGTGTGAATTCACTTCCTCTCTCCCCACCACTACACACAAATATTTAAGAGTTTGAACAGAATCATTTCAAGTAATATACTGTAAATGTTACTACAATATCATGTGTATATCTAAAATACCCTTGAAAGTAATAAACTCTACTTTCTATTGAAGGTTAGTCATTCTATTCTAGGAAACTTTTGGAAAAATATACTGTATATCTTTGAAATGAAAAAAGGTCAAAAAAGAGCATAAAATTTTAGAAGGTGTCTATCTTCAGAAATGTGTGTGTGTGTGTGTGTGTGTGTGTGTGAATAGAAAGACATACATTTTTAGAGATTATTTGTCATCAGAAATATATACATATGTCTACATTTATGTGTAGAATATGTACATTACAATGAAACAAACATCTTAAAACATATTTAAAATTAAAAAAATACATCAAACCAAGTGCCACTGACTCATGCCTATAAATGGAGCTATTCTGGGTAATGAGATCTTAGATTTGTTTTTGAAACTGGCCCAGACAGAAAAGTACTTGTTAGATTCTCATCTCCAATTAACCACTATAAACAGGAATTAGCTCTGTGCCTCAAGTTGTAGAGTGCTGGCATTGAGCATAAAAAGGCTTAAGGACAATGCACCGGCCTTGTAAACAACAACAACAACAACAGCAACAAAATATATTACATTAATTTCACAAAAGCATCTTTTAACTGCTGTGTACATTTCTTAGAAACATGAATACATGCCCCTGGAAAATGTTCAGTAAAAGTATAGAATATTTACATCTATGTTAAATACATGACTATTTAGATTGTTTAAGATATTTAGGTAATGATTAGGAATTAAAAATAATGATAACATATCAAGACTGGTGTTTTATTCTATTTTGCCATAGTAATAAAATAATATTTGTAATGATTATGTAAAATTACTCTTGTTTGGTATTTGAATTATAATAAATGTTAAACATTTTTAAATGATTTCCATAGTAAAGAATCATTTTTAATGGTATCAATTCTTTTGTAATTTCAAAACTATTAAGAAATTTATTCCAAGTCTGGTTACTCTAAGACTGTATTTGTTTTCTTATTCTAGTTTTCATATGTTGGTAGAAATTAAAATTCAAAAATTCAGTGGATGTTGGCATTCAGGAACATCTTCATAGATACTAGTATTAGAGCCCCTTAAATGGAATTGCTTTATTTCATTTGTTATTTTCACAAATAAATCAAGATTATTGTGTGTTTTGTTTCTTTTCATTGCTATTGGCTCTTATCCTGAGAATACTTTTTTTCTTAGCAAAGTAGAGAAAAGCAATTGGATTGAGCAAGTAACATATGGCTTTCATAAATCACAGGTGTACATATTTGGGTCTTCTGTCATTTGCTAAACGTTTCTTCCAGCAAAGGTTATCAATTACTTATAAGTGATGCATAATCCCTAGGTATTCCAGGTATCACATACACTTTTTGATTGAGTTATCTCTGTAAAACTAAAACAAACAGACCAAAAAACTCAAAATAAACAGAAATCAAATCTTTGTTCTAAAAGCTGTAGTTTAGAAATAGATTTAGCCAACACCGAAAACATCTTTTTAGGTATTCTTCAATTTGTGCGAAGTATCTTTAACAATAGTGTTTTTTTTTTTTTTTTGCTAACATGTAATTCACATGCCATATATAATCTCCTTCTATACAATTTAGTGCTTTGGAAGTGAATTGTACAATCATAGATTTTCCAAGCCTAATTTTCCCTTGCATTTCTTCAAATAGAAATGGTGTAAATTTTAGAACAGACATTAAAATAGATATAAAATTCACTTACAATAATTTGTCCAGCATACATCCTCAATTGTGTGTCTTATCAAAATTCGTTTTGGGGGATTATTTCCAAGGTCTCACACAGACTATTGAAGTGCACTGTCAGTGAACTACATTCTATGTCCAAATAAGTTTTTTAATTCTCCTTAATACACACATAGAAGTGTAATGGCTGAATCATATACAATTCTCTTTGACCTTTTGAAGACTTGAAAACTTGCTTGCTAAAATGATTACAGTATTATGCAAATCAATCTACTATGTGGAGTATATCAATTTCTCCACAAACGCATTACTATATTTTGCATCATCTTTTTATATTATGGTCATACTTGTGAGTTTTCATTTTATTTTTTCTTAGAAATTAAAGAGGAGCTTATTTCATATGCTCCTCCTATTGACTATTAATTTACATATGTTCTTTAAAGAAATATCCTGTTTGGGAAAACATTATATAAAATTAGAAGATATAAAAGTACTTAAGACTCAGTATCATTGTAGCATTAACATTGTACCATTAACAAATATGTGCCCTCTATCTGTTGGATATGTTTTCACTTCTTTCATAGAATTATAAAAGGTTATCAGTTGATATTAACCAGTACATTCTTCTTTTCTTTAGCCACTAATGCTTTCCATGTCAAATTTTTAGAAACCTTTACTGATCCAATGTCATGAATTTTTACATTTATGTTTTATAGGTTTTTACATCTCACATTTAGTTTGATAATCATATTTTATTTTAAAATTTTGTATAAGGTTTGAGGAAGTAGTCTAAGCTCATTCTTTAAATCTAAAGAGGCAATAGTGCAAATACACCAATTTAAGATTCTATTTTTATTTAATAAAGTCATGGCATCCTCTTCAAAATCTGTTGACCATAAAACTAAGAATTTATTTTTGACAAATCTGTTACATTCTTCTATGTGTCTGTTCTTATAGTAGACTAAACATGGTAATATGATTCAAATCTAGTATGAGGGCTCAAGCTACAGCAGTTTACAAAATTATTCTGACTGACCTGTATTCCTTGAATTTACATATAAGTTTATTGAGCAGGTGGACCAGTATTTAACAGTTATCTAGATGTTTGATAATCAATCATATTTGGCACTTTGTGAAAACACACGATCCCAGATATTACATATAGTAAAATGTCTTAAGAGAATGCTTGAAAAAACTAAAATTAATTTAGGAATGAGTTAAAATTTAGATAACACTATAGCACAATAAACCTGAATGATAATGATTTGAGCTGTACTACAGAGGAGAGTGAGAGGGGATAGAATAGAATGATGGACCACATATGAGCTGTATGTCATTGGTTTTGTGTATGTCATTGGTTTTGTGTTTCAAAAAACAGAAAGTCTTGAGAGAGGAGGAGGAGGAAAATAATTAAAGTGTCCTGAATCAAGTTTCTTTTTAATCCACCTAATAGTGTGAACTGAGAGTCAGAGAAGATGGGAAAAAATAAAATTAAAAATAAAGCATTGTACAGACCTGTTACAATGTAAAGAAATAGTAATAAGATTGTGATAATTAATTACCAAAGAAATAAGAGAAAGAATAGGTAAAATCTAAAGGCAAAAAGAATGAAGAGAGAAAAGAAGCAAAGTAAAACCTTTATCAACAAACGCAAGGGTTTGGAAGTGGAAATATTCTAAGTAACAATAAAATAACAATAAAATTTGCTAACATGGATAGAATATGGATCACATTGTAGCATATATAATTTTGAAAAAACATACTAGGAATGAAAATTTAAAAGTCATAATTTAAAGCACTATTTACATTATAACTGCACAGTATAGTTCAGAGGTAAAAATTTGGTTTAGCATATGTGAAACAATGTTATCCCAAGTGATATCCCAGTGATATCCCAAGCATTACAAAGTACACACAAATCATACACACACAAAAACCACATAAACACACACACATACCACATACACACATTGGGATTATTATTATCATATTAAACAAAAGAAATTACCACAAATAGTAAAAAGTAATTTAATATAGTAAATCATAATATTGCTTGTACTATTTAAAAGTTTAGTAGAAATAAAATAGTCACAATATACTTGGATTCTTATAGATTAAGTTAATTGAAAAATAAGAAATTGAAGACATGAGAACCTTTGCAAACAAGTTTTAAATAATGAACATTTTGAAGCATTTATCCTTTTATTTTGACAAAATATTGATGTTACTGGTGATAACCAGCTGCTCTATATCTCACTAGGGATGGCCATATCTCTAATCATTTCAATATGGATATTTTTATAATGAGGTCTCAGTTTCTCAGACTTTCCTGAATTACAAACCCTATTCACAGTTACTACCATCACTAGAAAATGGAAGCCACAAATCACCTTGCCCAGCTCAAACTTATTTTTAATTCAAGTACAAATATTTATAAAAAATAACCGGGTTATGAAGTTTTTCTTAATAAAGTATATGTTTCTTGGAAATATAGTAAGTATTTGTTACCTGGAAAATATGTTTAGAACTATAAGAAAATAAATTTATTTAAATTCACCTTCCATATATAAATTAAGGAAATAATTTTAGATATTCACATGTTAAATATTTTAAAAGCAAAATATATGTGCCTGAATAATTTACATGTGTTAAAATCATGCAAAATTAAATTAACTAATCCTACAACTATGAAAAAAGAATTACCCTAAAGAAACAAAAGAAGTTCAAAATTTGAAATTTAGAAAATAAAATGAATTGTACTGTTTAGTTGACCTAAATAACTGCAAACCATCTGTATATCAATTTTATAATGAAAATACATGAACAAAGAAAGCAAAAGTACAGTAGTTGTTTGAGTGTAGAAATAAAACCCATGGAGGGGATATCAATGTTCCTTCCATAAGAAATGTACTCATTACCTTATGTAACTGTAACCCCTCTGTATATTACCTTCACAATAAACAAAATTGAAATTAAAAATGAAACAAATAATATACCATTGGTATATTATTTAAAGCCATTGGTTAAAAACTTTGTAAAATCTGCCCCCAGTACCCGAAGGATATACTTTGATGATAATATTTAAACACATAAATTTCAGCAGAGAAACAAAAAGTTTAAAAACTGTTACAAAGTAATGTCAGAATATAATACTATAATAATACTAGATGATTATTTTTAATTTTAATTTTTACTGTGAAAATACTGTACAGAGGGATTACAATTATATTGGAAAGATAATGAGTACATTTCCTATCAAGCATAGTAGCCTCCTCCTTTGTTTCCCCTTCCGATCCTCTCCCAGTCCCCCCACCCAATCTTCCTCATCACCCACCAAAGTTGTAAGTTTGTTTTTCCATATAACGACTTGTACATCTCATTGTTGAAATGGATTCACCTGTATACCTATTTAAATGATTTGTTTTTTCCCTTGCCCACCACAAATTATACGAACCTCAAATACAGTGAAAGCAGGAGTTATGGTATTGGGGAGGGACATACAAAGAAACAAAGAAATAATCTTATAAATGTGTTAGAAACAATCACCTGAAAGAAAAAGAAAACATTGAAATACATATCATGGTGTTCATTTCCCTAACATCAACTTATCTAACCTTTCCTGCTTGACTCAGACATTTAATAGTTATTGCAAATAAGGGAAACCATGGATCCTAAGTTTTTTGGGCCTGGATTACTTCACTTAATATAATTTTTTCCAAGTCTTTCCATTTCCTAAGAAATGGTGCAATATCATTCTTTCTGATGGAGGCATAGAATTCCATTATGTATATATACCACATTTTCTTGATCCATGCATCTACAGAGGGGCATCTGGGTTGGTTCCATATTTTAGCTAGGGTAAATAAGGCTGCAATAAACATAGACGTGCTGGTAGCTGAAGTGTGATCTTGTTTGTAAACATTTGGGTAAATGCCCAAAAGTGGGATTGCTAGGTCATAGGGGAGCTCTATGTGGAGTCTTTTGAGGAACCTCCATACTACTTTCCAAAGTGGTTGAACAAGTTTACACTCCCACCAACAATGCAATAAGGTTCCCTTCTGTCCACATCCCCTCCAGCATCTGTTGTTATTATAGTTCTTGATTATAGCCATTCTAACTGGGGTAAGGCGGTATCTCAATGTTGTTTTGATTTGCATTACTTTTATGGCTAGAGGGGTTGAGCATTTCTTCATGTGTCTATTGGAAATCCTTCTTTCCTCTTCTGAGAAATTTCTCTGTAAGTCTTTAGACCACTTATTTATTGGGCAGTTGTTTCTTTGAGGATTTGTTGTTGGGGAATTTAATTTTTTGAGTTCCAAGTATATTTTAGATATGAGACCCTTGTCTGTTATATGGCTAGTAAAGATCTTCTCCCAATCCGTGGGCTTTCTATTCATCTTGCTAGCTATGTCCTCTGTCATGCAGAAAATCTGCAATTTCATGCAATCCCATTTGTCGAACCTTTCTTTGATGTGTTGTGTTTCTGGGTCTCTATAAGAAAATTTCGGCCTGTGCCATGGAGACCTGGGGTTTCTCCCATTAAATCCTGTAATGTTTGAAGCGTGGCTACTTTGACTCTGAGGTCTTTGATCCATTTGGAGTTTAATTCTGGTGCAGGGTGATATATAAGGATCTAGATTTAGTTTTCTAGAAGTGATGAACCTATTTTGCCAGCACCATTTACTGAAGAGGCTGACTTTATTCCATTCTATTTTTTAGCTCCCTTATCCTTATCCAAGATTAAATGTCTATAGGTCTGTAGTTTTATTTCAAGGTTTTCAATTCTATTCCATTGGTCCTGAGGTCTGTTCCTGTGGCAGTACCAAGCTGTTTTTATTACTATGGCTTTGTAGTAGAGTTTGAAATTTGGTACTGATATTCCTCCATCACTATTCTTTCTGTTAAGTATCATTTTAGATATTATTGGGTCTTTTATTTTTCCATATACATTTTTGGATTGCCGCTTATATTTCCTTGAAGAATGAGGATGGAATATTGATAGGTATCGCATTGGATTTAAAGATAGCCTTGTGAAATATCGCCATTTTAACGATGTTGATCTTTCCAGTCCAGGAGCATGAGAGTTTTTGCCACTTGTTTTTTCATAAGGCAAAGTTCTTTGATTATTTAATCTCAAAATTAAATGATGACATTACAATTCTATGTGTGATTAAATAATTCTTATAAAACTCATTAAGTGTTTTAGCTACTTTAAAGGCTCAGGTATTTTTTTTTTATTTTAATTTTATTTTTTGTGAACATACTGTACAGAGGGGTTACAATTACATGGGCAAGATAATGAGTACATTTCATATCAAGCATTGCAACCTCCTCCTTATTTTGCCTTCACATCACTTACCAGCCCCCCCCGCCCCCCCCCCCCCCGCGCTCCCACACAATCCCCCCCCCCCCCCCCCCCCCCCCCCGGCAACAAAGTTGTAAAGTTCGTTTTTGACATGACAACTTGTACTTCTCATATTTGCATCGGGTCCACCTGTATCCTTAAACGACTTATTTTTCCCCATTTCCTCCCCAAATTATACCGACATGAACTATAGTGAAACAGGGATTATACTGTGGGGAAGGGACATACAAAGCTACAAAGAAATAATCTTATAAAAGAGTTAGAAACAAATGCACGAAAGAAAAAAAACATTTAAATACATATCTAAGGGTTCATTTTCCTAACACCATATTATCTGATCTTTCCTGCTTGACTCATATATATACTAGATATTGCAAATAAGGGAAACCATGGGACCTATGTTTCTTTGGGCTTGGATTACTTCACTTAATTTTTTTTTCCCAAGACTTTCCATTTCCTAACAAATGGGGAAATGTCATTTTTTCTGATGGAGGCATAGAATTCCATTGTGTATATATACCATATTTTCTTGATCCATTCATCTACTGAGGGGCATCTAGGTTGGTTCCATATCTTAGCTATGGTAAATAATACTGCAATAAACATAGTTGTGCTGGTAGCTTTAGTGTTCTCTTGTTTGTAAACATTTGGGTAAATGCCCAATAGTGAGATTGCTGGGTCATAGGGGAGTTCTATGTGGAGTCTTTTGAGGAACCTCCATACTGCTTTCCAAAGTGGTTGAACAAGTTTACATTCCCACCAACAATGAAGTAAGGTTCCCTTCTGTCCACATCCCCTCCAGCATCTGTTGTTGTTAGAGTTCTTGATTTTTGCCATTCTAACTGGATTGAGGTGGCATCTCAATGTTGTTTTGATTTGCATTTCTTTTATGGCTTTTATGGCTAGAGAGGTTGAGCATTTCTTCATGTGTCTATTGGCCATCCTTCTTTCTTCTTCAGAGAAGTTTCTCTTCAAGTCTTTAGCCCACTTATTTATTGGGCACTTGTTTCTTTGAGGATTTGTTGTTGGGGGATTTAATTTTTTGAGTTTCAAGTATATTTTAGATATGAGACCCTTGTCCGTTGTATGGCTAGTGAAGATCTTCTCCCAATCTGTGGGCTTTCTATTGATCTTGCTAGCTATGTCCTTTATGCAGAAGCTGTGCAACTTCATGCAATCCCATTTGTCCAACTTTTCTTTGATGAGTTGTGTTTCTGGGTCTCTATTAAGAAAATTTCGGCCTGAGCCAAGGAGGCCTAGGTTTTCTCTAATTCCATCCTGTAATGTTTCCAGAGTGTCTGCTTTGACTCCGAGGTCCTTGATCCATTTGGAGTTGATTCTGCTGCAGGGTGATATATAAGGATCTAGCTTTACTTTTCTACAAGTAGTTAACCATTTTGCCAGCACCATTTACTGAAGAGGTTGTCTTCCTTCCATTCTATTTTTTAGCTCCCTTATCAAAAATTAGATGGCTATAGGTCAGTAGGTTCATTTCTGGGTTTTCAATTCTATTCCAATTGTCCTGAGGTCTGTTCTTGTGACAATACCAAGCAGATTTGATTACTATGGCTTTATAGTAGAGTTTGAAATTTGGTATTGATATTCCTCCAGCAGTGTTCTGTCCATTGAGGAGCGTTTTTGCTATTCGGGGGTGTTTTATTGTTCCATATGAATTTTTGGATTGCCTCTTCTATTTCCTTGAAGAATGAGGTTGGAATTTTGATAGGTATTGCATGGAAGTTGTAGATAGCCTTGGTAAATATTGTCATTTTCAAGATGTTAATCTTTCCAATCCAGGAGCGTGGGAGGTTTTGCCATTTTCTAAGTTCTGTTTAATTTCATTTTTCAAGATTTTAAAGTTTTCATCAAAGACATCCTTCACTTCTTTGGTTAAGTTAATTCCCAGGTATTTTATATTTTGAGGGGCTGTTACAAATGGAGTTACTTTCCTAATTTCAGACACACTTTTCTCATTGTTGGCATACAGAAAAGCCATTGATTTTGCCAAAGTTTTGAATCACCCTGAGTAATTTGGGAATGGAGTCTATGGGATTCTTTAAATACAAGATCATGTTATCTGCAAAGAGCGAGAGTTTTATTTCTTCTTCCCCTATTCAGATCCCCTTTATGTTTACATCTTGTCTTATTGCTGTAGCTAGACATTCTAATACCAGAATGAAGAGAAGTGGAGAGAGTGGACATCCTTGTCTTGTTCCTGAGTTAAGAGGAAATGGCTTTAGGTTTTCACCATTAAGTATAATGCTGGCTGTATGTTTGTCAAATAAAGCCTTTATTGTATTGAGGAATGTTCCATGGATTCCTAACTTTTCCAAAACCTTCATCATAAAGGGGTGTTGGATGTTCTCGAATGCTTTTCCTGCATCTATTGAGATAACCATGTGGTTCTTATCCTTGCTCCTGTTGATGTGATGAATAATATTATTTGATTTGCGTATATTGAACCAGCTTTGCATCCCTGAAATGAATCCTGTTTGATCGTGGTGTATGATTTTTTGGATGAATTATTGAAGTCGATTCGCCAAAAATTTGTTGAAAAGTTTTGCATCAATGTTCATCAAAGAAATGGGTCTATAGTTCTCTTTCTTTGATGAGTCCCTGCCTATTTTTGGGATGAGGGTTATGATGGCTTCATAGAATGTGTTCGGTAGTGAATTTTCTCGTTCAATTTCATTGAGGAGTTGGAGGAGTATTTGTGTGAGCTCTGCTTTGAAGGCCTTGTAAAATTCCATTGTAAAACCATCTGGTCCTAGACTTTTCTTAGCTGGGAGGTCTCTTATTGCTGTTTCTATTTCAATGCTTGATATGGGAATGTTAAGATGGTTTAACTCATCTTGATTTAGTTTTGGCATGTCTATGTTTGCTATGAAAATGTCCATTTCTGTCAAGTTCTCAAACTGATTAGCATAATGTTTTGGGAAGTATTCTCTTATAATGTTCTGAATCTTGGTTGTTTTCATGGTGATGTTTCCATTCTCATCTCTAAGTTTATTTATTTGGGTGTGTTCTTTTCTTTTTCTGATAAGATTTACTAAGGGTTTGTCAATTTTGTTAATTTTTTCGAAGAACCAACTCTTCGTTTTGTTCTTTCTTTCTATAGTTTCTTTGGATTCTAATTCATTTAATTCTGATTTAATTTTAATTATTTCTTTCCATCTACTGGTTTGCGGTTTTTCTTGATGCTCTTTTTCCAGTAGGTTCAGATGTCTCATTAAATTGTTGATTTCTGATCTCTCCAATTTGTTGATGTAGGAGCTCAGAGGTATAAACATCCGAGTACTGCCTTTGCTGTGTCCCAGAGGAGCTGGTAATTCGTGTGCTCATTTTTGTTGAATAGCATGAACATTTGAATTTCGTTTCTAATCTCTTCCATGACCCACTCGTGATTCATCAGTGGGCTGTTCAGCCTCCATGTGTTATCAGACTTTCTTTGGTGGCTTTTGGTTTTGAGTTCTAATTATATTCCTTGTGTTCAGAGAGAATGCAGGGTATAAATTCAATGTTTCTGAATTTGGACAAGATTGCTTTGTGGCCTAAAATGTGCTCTATTTTAGAAAATGTTACATGAGGTGCTGAGAAAAACGTGTGTTCTGATGCTGCAGGGGGAAATATTCAGTAGATGTCTGTTAAATCTACTTGATCTATGCAGCTGTTTAGATCTGAAGTTTCTCTGTTGAGTTTTTGCCGAGTTGATCTATCTAGTGGCGAGAGTGGTATGTTAAAATCCCCAACAATTAATGTCTTTGGATCCATGTGGGATTTGAGGGAAAGTAGTGTTTCTTGGATAAATTTGGGTGCTCAATTGTTTGGCGAATAGATATTTAGAATTGTAATATCCTCCTTAAGGAGAGATCCTTTAATTAGCATGTAGCAACCTTCTTTATCTCTTCTCACAAATTTTCATTTGAAGTCTATTTTATCTGATATTAGGATTGCAACTCCTGCCTGTTTATTGGGGCCGTTTGCTTGGTAGATTTTGCTCCAGCCTTTAACAGTGAAAATGTGTTTGTTTTTATGGGAAGATGTGACTCCTGAAGGCAGCAGATAAAAGAACCTTGATTTTTATTCCAACTAGAGAGTCTATGTCGCCTAATTGGAGAGTTAAGTCCAGTAATGTTAAGATAAATGACTGAGAGGTATTTGGGGGTTCCTGCCATGTTATCCACTTTCTTGAGGGTTGCAAAAACTGGATTCTTCCTATGGTTCTTGGATTCTCAGTTTGGGTGCAGTTTCTTGGCCTTTATTTTGGTCTTGTTGGTTTTCTATGTGTAGGACATCTTTAAGAATCTTTTGTAGGGCTGGTTTGGTGGAGATGTGTTGTTTCAATTTTTCTTTGCTATGGAAGGTTTTTACTTGGTCTTCATTTAACAAGGAGAGTTTAGCTGGGTACAGTATTCTTGGTTGATAGTTGTTTGTTTTTAGGGCATGGCATATATCATTCCAGGCTCTTCTTGTTTTGATTGTCTCTGCTGAGAAATCTGAGGTGTTTCTAATTGGTTTCCATTTATAGGTGATTAATCTATTCTCCTTCACAGCTTTTTGGTCTGAGTTGGTCCTGTGTGGATTATAATGTGCCGGAGGGATATTCTATACTGATCTGGTCTATTTGGAGTTCGTGAAGCTTCTTGTATCTGAATAGGCCTATCTTTTTGCATGTTTGGGAAGTTCTCTGCTAGGATCCTGTTAAACAAATTTCCTAGACCATTAACTTCTGTTTCTAGATGCTCCTCTACACGCATTATCCTTAGATTAGGCCTTCTGATGGTGTCTTCCAAGTGTTGGATTGATCTCTCATATTTCTTGGACTTGTCTTGGATGATTGTATGCTCTTTCTCTATAATATCTAGGCTATCTTCAGTCTCCGAGTTTCGATCTTCTGCATGGTGTAACCTGCTGTCAAGACTTTCTGCTTTGTTTTTTATTTCTTTTCCTTCTAATTGTTCAGCTTTAATGGCTTCAAATTCTTTGTTGAAGCTTTGTTTTAGATCTTGTACGGACTTCTTTACTTCCTTAATTTGGTATTTAGTGTTTATTCTCAAATCATTTAATTGATTTTTTATGGTTTCCTTGGACTCCCATTCCTTCTGTTGGGTTCCATTCAGCATTCCCTTTGTGGTCTCCCTGACTTCCTTCAGCTCTTTGTTAATGGATCCCATGAATGCCTTTAGTGATCTTTGTGTATTCTCATCCTCCTCTCTCAATTCCTATATTACTCTCTGCTTAGCTTCCTCCCGTTCATGCCATTCTTGTAGTTCTCTTTGAGTGTTGTCAGCCTGTTCATGCCATTCCTGCCTTTCTTTTTGAGTATTCTCAAGCTGCTCATGCAAATCCTGTATCAGGTTTTGAGTAGCTTCCTCACGCTCATGATATTCCTCCATAAACCTTTGGATTGCTTCCTCTCTCTCCCTCTCACGCTCATACAGAATCCTTTGTATGTTTTCAATGTTTTCCTGCATTGACCTTTTTTGGCCTCCTCTCTCTCCCTATCACGCTCATACAGAGTTCTTTGTATGTTTTCAATTTTTTCATTTATCATGTTTGCCAGCAGTGTTTGTAGAGCTATTTGGGAAATCTCCTCTGGATTATTCATTATCTGTTCTGTCCCCTGATTATCATGAGTGGGATTGGAGATACCCAGACTTGCCATTTTTCTTGTGGTTTTCCGGTTTACTCTGCCCATTTGGAATGAAAGTAACACCAGTTTTGTGCTAGAACACTTACGTAGGGCAAGCATCAATAAAAGTCTGTATATACACAGTCAATAGTCTGCAGATACAATCTAGTTCAACAGATACCTCTATTCAACATCAAACAAGTATATATTAATAGGCTATAAACCACAAAGAAGAATTTGGTAAACCAGAAATTATTAGAGTTAGGGAGAGATGTAGGTAAAAAACAGGAATAGAGTGATGTGGGAAGGCACAGGGAGAGTTAACTTAACTAGTCCTAGTCTCAAAGCAGGAAACAGTTTGGATAGGATTAAAGTAGTGAGAGAGAAATCAAGAAGGAAAAGAAAGGGAACAAAAAGAGACCAGAAAAAATAGAAGATTAAAAATTAATAATATGTAGATCGAGAACAAACTATTCAAAGAACGTTAATATAATGAGAGAAGTAGGAGGGATATAAACGAGATGTGAAAAACTTAAAAATAAAAATACCTAAAATATTATATAGGTATAAAGAGGTAGTACTGCCATTAAGAAATTTAAGTCTCAGAAGTTTTGAATTGAGTAATGAATTTGTGGATTAAGTGTGTACACAATGGGGGATAGGGTCTAATATTCAACTAGGGTTTATCTGAGGATGTGCAGAACAACAATTTAGTCTCATAAAGAAGAACAAAAGAGAGAAAAAGGTGAGAAGAATAAGGAAGAAAGAAAAAAAAAAAAGATCAGAAATTCAGTCGAGCTAAGCAAAAAACAAAAAGAAATTTTTTTAAAGAAAAAAAACAAAAGGAAAAATGCACACACATATGTACCCCTAAAATAAAGATTATAAGGAGGAAAAAAAGTTACTAGAAAACAATTTTTTTCAAAAAAGGTGAAAATTAAAAATTAGAAAACGTTTTAGAAAAGAAAACAAATTTGTAAAAGGTATAAAAAGAAGAAGAAGAAAAAAAAGTTCTTTAATTTTGGGGGGAGGGTTGGGAAAAATCATGTATCTCCCTTGTGCATGTAATCATCCTGTGGTTGGAGTCTCTGGTCTGTTTGTGGTCCTGTGGCTTGGTTGGTTTCTTAAGTCAGTTTGTTTGGACAGGCAGAAAAATGCTCTGCTTTACCCAGGATTTTTCGATCCTCCTCCCAAGTTAGTTCAATGGGAGGGGGATTTGCTTTGAGCATCACAAAAGACGGTGATGGCTTTTTCCTCAAGTTTGGAGATGCCATGATGAGACCAGGTTCTGGGTAGAGTTGAGGTCTTTCAGCAAACAGTAGCTTTTCCTGGGGGCTAGTTTGTGAGAAACTCACAGAGCCCAGCCAGGAGCCACTCTCAGGGTTTCTGTTTACTGATGTCGAGGCTGCTAAAGGGAGGGGCAGCCTCTGGCTCTGATTACCCGATGAAGAAATCCACTCCTAGGGCTGGCGCCTGAACTGGGTGACTTTTCCCTGGGTGGAGCTGAGTCTGGCAGGTCACACCATTAAGTTCTTGTGGCCTGCTAAATGACCCTAGTTTTATTCCAAGGCTTGAGTTGGAGCTAGCAGCTCCTCGGAGCTTTGTTGGTATCCAAGATGGAGATCTCCGGTACTGGGGGGGGGGAGGAGTGGCCTTCCCTCCTCTGCTTCCTGAGAAGGAGTGAGGACGTCAGGCTTCTATTGAAGCCGCGTCTTGGTTCCTGGGTCATCTCTGGTCTGGGAACTGGAGGATAAAGATGTGTGCTCCGTGTCGGTTCTTGCTGGTGTTGAGTAGAATTCGCTCACCTGCTCCGTATGGTTCTTTTGTCCTGGACTCTCTGTGACCGCCACAGCCACCTCTGTCGCAGATGCTACAGCGGCAGCTGCTGGCAAGAGCTCAGATTTGTCTCCTTGCCTGGATATTCCCTCTCTGACCTGTGATGGCACACTTGGTGTGATTCTCTGGCTTGCGACTGTTCACTGGAACTCTAAAACTGCTTTCTATGTGAGAGCTTGTTTTGCCTCCAGCTTCTCCTCCACCATCTTCCCATGTCCTTCCGTTTTTGCCACTTTCTAAGTTCTGTTTTGAATTCCTTTTTCAAGTTTTTAAGGTTTTCATCATAGAGGTCCTTCACTTCTTTGGTTAAGTTAATTCCTAGATATTTTACTTTTGTGGGCTATTACGAATGGAATTGCTTTCCTAATTTCAGCCACACTTTTCTCATTGTTGGCATACAGAAATGCCATTGATTTTTGAGATTTAAATTTATACTCTGCTACTTTGCCAAAGTTTTGAGTAATTTGGGAGTGGATTCTGTGTGATTCTTTAAATAATAGATCATGTCAACTGCAGAGAAGGAGAGTTTAAATTCTTTCCCTATTTGGATCCCCATTATGTTTGTATCTTGTCTTATTACTATATCTAGGCATTCAAATACTAGCTTGAATAGCAGTAGAGAGACTGGGCATCCTTGTCTCATTCCTGAATTAAAAGGAAATGGCTTTAGTTTTTCAGCATTATGTATATTGCTGGCTGTAGGTTTGTCATATACAGCCTTTATTGTATTGAGGAATGTTTCATGGATTCCTAATTTTTCCAGAACCTTCATCATAATGGGAAGTTGGATTTTGTTAAATAATTTTTCTGCATCTATTGAAATAACCATGTGGTTCTTATCCTTGCTCTTGTTGATGTGATTAATTATATTAAATGACTTGCCCATATTGAACCAGCTTTGCTTCCCTGAAATGAATCCTGTTTGATCATCATGTATGATTTTTGGATGACCTTTTGAAGTCGATTGGCCAAAATTTTTTGACATGTTTTGAATCAATGATCATCAAAGTCATGGGTCTATAGTTCTCTTTCCTTGATGAGTCCCTGCCTGGTTTTGGGATGAGGGTTATGATGGCTTCATAGAATGAATTCGGTAGTGAACTTTCTCTTTCAATTTCATTGAAGAGTTGGAAGTGTATTGGTGTGAGCTCTGCTTTGAAGGCCTTGTAGAATTCTGCTGTTAAACCATCTGGTCCTTGGTTTTTCATAGATGGGAGTCTCTTATTGATGTTTCTATTTCAATACTTGATATGGTCCTGTTAGATGATTTAACTCATCTTGTGTTAATTTCGTCATGTCAATATTTGTTAGGAAAAGGTCCGTTTCTGTCATGTTCTCAAACTTCTTAGCATAAGGTTTTCAGAAGTATTTCCTTATAATGTTCTGAATCTTGGTTGTTTGTGGAGTAATGTTTCCATTCTCATCTCTAAGTTTATTTATTTGGGTGTGTTCTCTTCTTTTTCTGATAATATTAGCTAAGGGTCTGTCAATTTTTTTTTTTTCGAAGAACCAACTCATTGTTTGATTGATTCTTTCTATAGTTTTTTTGGATTCTAATTCATTTAATTCTGATTTAATTTTAATTATTTCTTTCAATCTACTGGTTTGGGATTTATATTGCTGCTCATTTTCAAGGATGCTCAGATGCCTCATTAGTTTGTTGGTTTCAGATCTCACCAATTTGTTCATGTAGGAACTCAGAGCTATAAACTTACCCCTAAGTACTGCTTTATTGTGTCCCAGAGGAGCTGGTAGTTTGTGTGTTCATTTTTGTTGAATATCATGAACATTTGAATTTCCTTTCTAGTCTCTTCCATGACCCACTCGTGATTCAGCAGTGTGTTGTTCAGCCTCAATGTGTTACAGGAATTTCTTTGGTGGCTTTTGGTGTTGAGTTTTAATTTTACTCCCTTGTGGTCTGAGAGAATGTAAGGTATAAATTCAATGTTTCTTAATTTGGACAAGTTTGCTTTTTGTCCTTCAATGTGGTATATTTTGGAAAATGTTCCATGTGCTGCTGAGAAAAACGTGTATTCTGAATCTGTTGGGTGAGATATTCGGTAGATGTCTGTTAAATCTAGTGGATCTATGCAGTTGTTTATATCTTCGGTTTCTCTGTTGAGATTTTGCCGAGTTGATCTATCTAGTGGGAAAGTGACGTGTTAAAGTCCCCAACAATTAATGTCTTTGGATCTATCTGATATTTGAGGGAAAGTAATACTTCTTGGATAAATTTGGGTGCTCCGTTGTTTGGAGAATAGATGTTTAGAATTTTAATATCCTCCTGAAGGAAAGATCCATTAATTAATATGTAGAGACCTTCTTTATTTCTTCTTACTAATTTTAATATGAAATCTATTTCATCTGATATTAGGATTACAACTCCAGCTTTTTTATGGAGGCCATTTGCTTGGTACATTTTGTTCTAACCTTTCACATTGAAAATGTGTTTGTTTTTATGGGCAAGATTCCTGAAGGCAGCAGATAGAAGGATCTTTTTAATCCAGCTAGATAGGGTATGTCGCTAATTGGAGAGTTAAGTCCATTAATGTTAAGAGATAGGACAGAGTGGTACTTAGGAGTTTCTGCCATTTTATCCACTTTCTTGGGGGCTGCGGCAACTAGGTTCTTCCTATGGTTCTTGGATTCTCAGTTTGGGGGCAGTTTCTTGGCCTCTTTTGTGGTCTTGTTGGTTTTCTATGTGTAGGACATCTTTAAGAATCTTTTGTAGGGCTGGTTAGGTAGAGATATATTGTTTCAATTTTTCATTGCTATGGAAGGTATTTAGTTGCCCTTTGGTTATGAAGGAGAATACAGCTGGGTACAGTACTTTTGGTTCATTGTTGTTTGTCTTTAGGGCATGGCATACATCATTCCAGGCTTTTCTTGCTTTGATTGTCTCTGCTGAGATATCTGAGGTGATTCTAATTGGTTTCCCTTTATAGGTGATTGATCTTTTCTCCTTGACAGATTTAAGGATGTTTTCATTGGTCTGAATTGATCCTGTGCGGATTATAATGTGACAATAGGATGTCCTATTCTGGTCTGGCCTATTTGGAGTTCTAAAAGCTTGTTGTATTTGAATAGGCCTATCTTTTTTGCATGTTTGGGAAGTTCTCTGCTAGGATGCTGTGAAACAAATTTCCTAGACCATTAACTTCTGTCTCTAGGTGCTCCTCTGCACCCATTATCCTCAGATTAGGCCTTCTGATGGTGTTTTCAAAATGTTGAATAGATCTATCATATTTCTTGGATTTTTCTTGGGTGGTTGTATGTGCTTTCTCTATAATATCTAGGCTGTCTTCAATCCCCGAGATTCAATCTTCTGCATGGTCTAATCTACTGTCAAGACTTTCTACTTTGTTTTTTATTTCTTTTCCTTCTAATTGGTTGGCTTTGATGGCTTCAAATTCTTTGTTGGAGCTTTGTTTTAGATCTTGTATGAACTTCTTTACTTCCTTAATTTGGTGTTCAGTTTTTATTATCAAATCACCTAGTTGATTGGTTATGGTTTCCTTGGACTCCCATTCCTTCTGTTGGTTTGCATTCAGCATTCTCTTTGTGGACTCTCTGAGTTCTTTCAGCTCTCTGTTTATGGATTCCATGATTGCCTTTTTGTATTCTCATCCTGCTCTGTCAATTTCTGAATTACTCTTTGATTAGATTCCTCACGTTCATGTGATTCCTGTTGCTCTCTTTGAGTATTTTTAGCCTGCTCACGCCATTCCTGACTTTCTCTTTGTCTGTCCTAGGCCAGTTCCCCCAAATCCTGTCTATCTCTTTGACTGGTCTCAGCCTGCTCATGCCATTTCTTTATTTCTCTTTGAGTGTTCTCTAGCTGCTCACACAATTCTTGTATCAATCTTTGAGTAGCTTTCTCACGCTCATGATATTCCTGTATTGACCTTTGGTTTGTCTTCTCTCTCTCCCTATCACATTCATGCAGTGTCCTTTTTAGGTTTTCAATCTTTTCATTTACCATGTTTTCCAGTAGTGATTGTAGAGCTTTTTGGGAACTCTCCAGTGGATTATTCATTATCTGTTCTGTCCCCTGAGTATCATGAGTGGGTTTGGATACTCGAACTTGCCATTTGTCTTGTGTTTTTCTGGCTTGCCCTCCACATTTGGGATGAAATTAACACCAGTTTTGTGCTAGAACACTATCTTAAGTTAAGCATCAAACAAAGTCTGTAGTTGCATCGTAAAAGTCTGAAGATACACTTTAGTTCAACAGATATATCTATTCAACATCAAACAACTATGTATTAATGGGCTACGAACCACAAAGAAGAATTTTGCAAACCAGAAATTATCAGGTTTAGGGAGAGATGTGGGTAAAAATAGGAATACAGGGATGTGGAAAGGCAGAGTGTGAGTAAACTTAACTAAGTCTTAATCTCAAAGCGGGAAATAGGTTGAATAGAATGATAGTAGAGAAAGAGAGAAAAAAGAAAAGAAAGAGAAAAAATGAGACAAGAAAAAAATAGAAGAAAAAATATTAAAAATTAAAAAGTGAAACACTTAAAAACTTAAAAATTATGCAAAATGCAGACATAATATTCAGAGAAGAAATTGTATAGGATAAGATAAGGGTAGGGCTAGAAAGTAGATATGAAAAACTTAAAATTAGAAATGCTTAAAATATTATATAGATATAAAGAAGTAGTGCTGGTTTTGAATTGAGTAATAAATTTCTGGATTAAGTGGGTACACAATGGGTGATAAGGTCTAATAATAAACTATGGGTATATCTGAGGATGAGCAGAATAGCAATTAAGTCACGTAAAGAAGAACAAAAGAAAAGAAATTGTGAAAAGAATGAGAAGGAAAGAAAAAAATGATCAAAGGTTAGTAGAGCTAAACAAAAGAAAGTTATAGAGAAAAGAAAAACACAAGAAAAAAGCACACACACTTATACCCCGAAAATAAAAATTATAAAAGGAAGAAAAAAAAGTTAATAGAAAACAAAATTTTTTTAAATGTTAAAAATTAAAATTAAAAAAATGTTTTAGGAAAAATTTTTTTATAAAAAACTAAAAAAAGAGTTCTTTGATTTTTTTTGGGGGGATGGGAAGATCCTGTATCTCCCTTGTGTCATTAACCAGTCTCTAGTTGGAGTCTTTGGTCGTTTTGTGGTCTTTGATTTTCCTGTGGCTTGGTTGGTTTCTTAAGTTGGTTAGTTTGAGCAGGTAGAAAAATGCTCTGCTTTACCCAGGATTTTGTGATCCTCATCCCAGGCTTATTCAATGGGAGGGAGATCTGCTGTGAGTATCAAAAAAGTGGGAGATGGCTGTTTCCTCTAGTTTGGAGATACTGTGATGAGGCTAGGTTCTGGATAGAGTTGAGGCCTTTCAGCAAACAGTAGCTTTTCCCTGAGGGGCTAGCTTGTGAGACACTCACAGAGCCCAGCCTGGAGCCTTTCTCAGGGTTTAAGTTTACTGAATTTCAATTGATTGTCAAGTCTGCTGTAGGGAGGGGCAGCCTCTGGCTCTGTTTATCCAGTGAAGACATCTACTCCTGGGGCTGTCAGACCTTGCTCTCCCCAGGCTGGGTGACTTTTCCCTGGGTGGGGCTGAGCCTAGCAGGACAGGTTAGGTTCCTGTGACTTGCTACATGACTCTTGTTTTCTTCCAAGGCCTGAGTTGGAGCTAGCTGCTCAGCCAGGCCTTTGTCAGTATCAAAGGTCTCTGGTAGTGAGGGGGGAAGGGTGGCCTTCCCTCCTCTGTTCCCTGAGAAGGAATGAGGTTGTCAGGCTTCTACTCACACCAAGTCTTGGTTCCTGGGTTGCCCCTTGTCTGTGAACTGCAGGATGAAGATATCTGCTTCTAGTTAGCTTTTGCTGGGGTTGAGTAGAATCCGCTCACCTGCTGCGTCTGGAGCCTTTGTCCTGGGCTCTCTGTGTTGCAGGTTCAGCATCTAAGGCTGGCCACAGCAACCACCACCACTGGCAAGCGCTCAGATCTGTCTCCTTGCCTGGATTTTCCCTCTCTGGACTAACTGTCTTCCTGTGATGGCACACTTGGTGTGACTCTGGCTTAGGACTGTTCACTGGAACAATAAAACTGCTTTCTATGCAAGAGCTTGTTTAGCCTCCAGCTTCTCCTCTGTCATCTTCCCGGAACTTTTTCTAGAAGAATTTTTAGTGATACTCAAATATGTAAGAAATGAGGTAATTTGCCATTCTTTTGCACTTCATAAATGAGAAAGAATTTTCTAGGTGTTTTTAAATATATCATAATATAATGTAGAACTATTCTGTCACATCGTATGATAATCTGATAAAGATATTAGAATAAAGGACACATTGTACTAAGTTTTGGGATGTTAATGTATATAATTATTTTGATTGTGGAAAATTGTGGGGATTTCAACTTTGGGTATTTTTCTTGTTAGGCTGGCATAATATCAGTGGTTAATTTTAGGATAGTGATTCCCTTTCTACAAGAACATGCACCTTATCTGTCCTTTTAAACTTCCAATCATCAATGGCATCAGAGTTGTACACCAACTTGTCTAGCTTCCGACCTTAGCTGGTCAGGATCCTGCAGTCCTTCCAATCTTAGTTCTTAGATAGTACAGGATGGTGGAAATGATCCAATGCACCCAGCTATAGATTGAGAAGAAAGTCCACTAAAATTTGGCCTGGGATCTGTTCTCAAGCCTCCTAAATAGTTAAGAGTAGAGATGGGAGGCCCTGGTGCCAAGCAGTAACATTATTTTTAAAGCAATTAGACATATATGAGTTACGCTTCTGATTACCGCAGGAAAAGAATAAAAGAGCAGTGAAGCACACAGGACATTCAGATTTTTAACTAGAAACTCAGAGGCTGAATCAGCTTAGCTACCTACTCAGGAGGCTGAGATCTGAAGACCACTGTTCAAAGCCAGTCCAATCATGAAAATATATGTGATTATCTCTAAAAAATCAGAATGGAATAGTGGTAGACAACTATCCTTGGGCACAGAATCTTAGGGATAGTGCCCAGGCAGTATCACACTTCAGGAATGACGAATACAGGCATGAGCATCTGCATATGTGCATGTGCGTACCCACGTGTGCGTGAACACACAAACACACCAATGAGTATTTCAATATGACCTTCTTTATTTTTTTTACCTTGTTGTACTCTGTTTTCCTGAATTAGTTCACAAATTAACAAAATCAGCTATGCAGCTATTTACATCAACTCATCATGTTTCTCTAAAGTCTATTCTCTTTTTGCAAGCCTCCTTTTATTTGACCCAAAAGTAAATTATTCAGGAGGGCAATTCATCTCCCTCAACTCTGTAGTATTAGATTATTGTTTAGGTTCATATCCTAAAGAGACACATTATAAAAATTACAGTAAAAAATTTAGAATTCATCAAATGATAAAATAACAGGTAGAAAGGATCAAATGCTGATCGTTTTTCCAAGTATGTTATCTATGGTACCTAATTTAATCCTCACAATAATCCCGTAAAGTAGAACTACTTCCATTTCTAATTCTCAGATGATGATATTGAAGTCTTCAGAGTTGGAATTACTAGTACAACATTGCACAAATGGTAAATCTTAGCCTGCGCCCCATTCCCACCGTATCAAATAACTTCATTCTAAATTATGACTAAAATACAAGCACGTAGTCTACTAATTCTAGGAAAATTTCCCAGAATTATTGTCCATATTCTAATATTATTTCACTTTATCTTTGTTAGAAAATAGGAAAATAAGCCTGATGCCGGTGGGTCTACCTGTAACCCTAGCTACTCAGGAGGGTGAGATCTGAGGAACGCGGTTCAAAGCCAGCCTAGGCAGGAAAGTTCGAGAGATTCTTACCTATAATAAACCACTAATAAGCCAGAAGTTTCACTGTAGCTCAAGCGATACAGTGATCACCTTGAGAGGAAGAGCACAGGGACAGTACCCAAGCCTAGAGTTCAAGCCCCACGACTAAACAAAACAAAAAACAAAAAGAAAGGAAATAGGTAACTGTAATATGAAAATTCTAAGTTCATAATCAATTTATACCTCCCTGGTGAAAGGAACTGCTAAACTATAACATTCCTGATTTCTAGCTCAAAATTGTAGAAATCATATTCTATCCCATGACAACACTGCACTACCTTGGGACCCAATCTCTCTTTAACACAGTCATAATGAAGGAATGACCTCCCCAATTCCTGATGGAAACAGACTGCAGGTCTTATGGACCAATCATTTCCACATTGTAGCTCACCTAAGTTGTTTACTATTAGAGTTATTTTGATTGCTTTTTATACCCAACATTTTGAGAGAAATGTACTACTTTAAAATGCTATTAACAAGCAAGACTGATATAAAAATCACCTTTGACCTCAGATAAATATTTTTCCAAAATGCAGTCTCACCTATCATTAATGGTAGGAACGAGAGGTTAAAAATAATACACACCAAGACCTAAGCATGAATTAAAGATTCTCCAAGTTGTGAATACAATTGGTTTAAAAAGACATCAATACTACTGCATATTTTTCAAAATTTATTGTGATACTGAAGATTCAGTCATAAAATATTAACACTTGAAAATAACTCATTTTCTTGGAAGTAGGACACAAAACACAAGATTAATCCTAATCATTTTCAAATACATTTATTTTTTCCACAAATTCATTCTTATAAAGATTCTAAAACTAACTGAAGTACAGATATACAAAGAAAATAATTTAACTGCATTATCTACATTAAAAAACTTGCTAGAAAACAAAGTTATAATAATAATTAGCTTACCAAATTTACTTATACTCTTTTATTCTATTTCATTTACTTTCATAAAAACCGGGTTTTCATAAAATGATGCATAAAAAACCCTATATACCCACTTACATCTTCAGATGTTACTAATATTTATTTCAGAAATGTATTTAGCCCTATAGTCAATGAAGTGAAATAATACTAAAATATTCAAAGGCTTTTCAGAAATTGCAAGACTAGCTCTGGGTTGATATTTATATTGGAAAAAATATTCAAAAATCCTTATTTGTTAAAGTTATGAGAGTTACTCACAAAAAAGGGCCATTAGTGAAGATCCCACTGCATGTACAAAACAACTTCAAATGCATCCACAATCTGGAGGTGACACAGGCTTTTTGTTTGTTTTTGAAAGGTATATCTAACAAGCATATCCACAATACTGATTTTCAGTCCATATGATGAGATATTCAAACTTAATAAATACAGGGTAGATTATCTTAGTGAGATTAGATATGATGTTACAAAGAAAGTTATTTTCAACAGAAATCCGGATAGAATTTATCCACCTTGTGTTTCACAGGAATAACCAGAGAGTAATACCTGTTTGGTCAAGTAGGTCAAACTCACTCCATGATTATATCTTAAAAGTATAACCAATTTAAGAGGTCAAATACATATTTTGTACTGACAGTCATCTTACAGCAATAACTTACTACCTAATTATATCTGCATCTTCTTACCTAACATATAATCAGAGCTGAAATTGGTCTCTTTAATCTAACTTAATGTTGTATATGCTTTGATTATGATGATGTTATTATTTGACAAATAAAATGTACAGAAGAGTGGCTCCATAGAAATGACATGACAGAACACTGATAAATAAAAACATTGCAACACAGCTAGCTCTTTTCAGCCTCACCCTTTCCACATTGGCAAGCAACATTGCAACAGCACACTCACACATATACACATACACACATGTGTGCACATGTACACACATATATATGCATGCTAAATTCAGGGTTTAGTACAAAAAGTACAAATAAAATATTAGTGATTTGGACAAACGTTAATTTGCCTTATTACAAAATAATACACAATCCAGTCACCATGGGTGTTACATTTTACTTGCCTCGCCACATGTGACCACTTAATTTATTTTAATTAATTAATTCATTCATTTGTTTTGTGCTAATACTAGCCTTGAATTCAGGGCCTGGTTCTGTCCCAGAATTTGTTGTTTTTTTGTTTTAGTTTTCTCAAGCCTAGAATTTTACTGCTTGTCGCACAGCTCCATTTCTAGCTTTTGCTGGTTACTTTCAAATCAGAATCTAATGGAATTTTTTTTGCTTGGTCTGGTTTCAAATCACAATCCTCAGATTTCATCTTTCTGATTAGCTAGGATAAACACATGAGCCACCAGTGTGGCTTCTAGATTTTCCTCTATAGCTATCTAATGCACATACTTATATAGTAATTTAAAACGTAGAGTATAGAAACAAGTTGTACAGTGATGATATTGTCCTGTCAGAAATTTAAGCTAGTAAATTTCTTCTTAAAACCAGGAGCAAAAATACCATGATATAATATAAGAAAACTCACTATTGAACATATGATCTTTAAGAGTTTTCTAATAGATCCATTATTTGTTACTCAACATTAGAAAAAAACTGTATAATACAGTATTAAAAAAAAGTCTTTTGTAGGAATACTTAATTACCTTATTTTTAAAGACACCTGTTTTCATCTAAAAAAGTAGGCCTGTCTATTGTCTTCATGTGATTTTGATGGTTGAAGGTGCTTAATGAGAAGTCAAAGTGTATTACTAATCCTTTGCTATCAATTAAATCACCTTTTCTTCTTGGAACATACAATGATTAAAGCAATAGTTCATAATCAGCAAGCAATATTTCAGATTCACACTACCAGTGCAAGTGGATCACCAGTAATTAATCCTTGATACCATTTTCCACAAAGTTTTGTTCCAGATACAATCAGTCTGCCTTCTCTAGCTGCTTTCCTAGCCTGGACCTATTCCTTCACTCTACAGGAAAAGTGATATTCAACTGATTTCAGTCAGTTCTGTTACTAGAATTATCAGGGATTTAGATTCTTGTCTGTAATTTGGTCAAAGCTATGTCTCTTTATGTAGGCTATTAAAAATGTATTTACTAATTTCAAGTAAATACATAAATTCTGTTTCCATCTTTTTTAAAAAATAAAATTGTTTGAACTATAAATTGATCTGAGGCATGGATTTTGTGGCTAGCTAGGTCATTGCACATCTGTCTCTTTCTTCCTCTCTCCCTTTCATGGTTCTCATAGATAATATGACTGCTCCATAATTATCCTAATTTATTTTGCTTTTATATTTTTGGTTGCATCATTTCACTTTTTGCTCTGCCATTCCCCAAATCATTTACATAGAAGGCTTTATTTCATATTTTCTCGTTCCTAGAATAAGCTGCACATGAAGACACCACTGGTCCTCATTTTCAGTCTGTACCTTTCTACATGGAGGAAAACCTTTCCTCTGCTCTCTATCAATTCTCTACTCTCCAGTTAGAATAATTTCGAATAGTAAAAATGGAAAAAGAGAAAAAAAATCATGGTGAAATAACAGATGTAGAATATTCACTGGATTTTTCTGAGCAGTTCAACCAACATGAACTATTGGGGAATATATGTGCACCTGATTCCCACTGGTACTCAATGTCTCTGCTTAGGCAATTCTGATGAAGACAAGGCACAAGATGAAAAAGTGAGGAATGATATCATTCGCAGAAAAAATGGAGAAGTATTCAAGCAAATTATTCTATTGGCTGCTGAAAATAATCAGCTTACTACAGTACAGAGATTACTTTCCAAAAAGGCCACTCATGTGAATACTAGGAATGATGATGAATATACCTCTCTTCATCGGGAATCCTACAGTGGACACTTAGATATTATCCATGAGTTGGTGGCTCAAGGCAGATATTCATGCAATAACTGTGAATTGCTGGACATCCCTACACAGTGCTTATATGTGGAATAATACCAGACTGGATTCTTTCTTAGTTCATCATGATGCATATCGCAATGCCCAAACTAAAGTCCTCTTGACCCCCTTGCATCTTGCTGTTTGGAATAGAAATAGCAAAAATATGCTGTATCTCCTACTATTGAATATTATCAAATTATCAAACCAGTTCTGAAGAACTTTGAAGAAACTGCATTTGATATTGCCAAAAGGATAAATATGTATCACTACGTTTTTGGAGTTGTGGAAAGCTGTAAAAATTGTTCTCCTAAGTCATAATGGTTTGGTTAAGTTTCTTAAATTTCAAAAATGCCAATCCATCCTTGTGTCCGTACAAAATATTTTCACCATACAAACAGCAGCAATATCTTACTTTAAAAATTCATGGACTCCATGGTATTCTTCAAGTGAATTGCCTGACTTTGATGTCAAAATGTATTCATGATTTGTTTGTATACATCTATAATGATTTCTGCAGAGTTTGTGTTTTTTAAATCAGAATTCATTTTAACTTATCTGTTGAAATGTGTAGTACAGAAACTAAAGATATTTCTGGTTTTTGTCTGAAAAAAGTATATTTTAATCTAATCTGTATTTTGTTTGTATAATATCCATAATCTATTTCATTCTCTCCTAGATATAATAGTTTGAATTCTACATTGTTTTATAATATATAGGTTCATTTTTAAATGTGTTATTTCAGATAGCATTCCATATAGAAACAGTTTAACATTCCCTTTTTTCCTAGGTCCTTATAGTATGTTATTTCTTTGGAATAAAATGACGATGTTATCTAATTTCAAACGTTTTGTAAAGATTATGCTATGTAAAGGCCTTTCTAAGGTGAGGATTTAATACACTGATGTCAAACTAACTTTTAGTTCAATTAATTACATGTATTGTTACATTTTTATTTTTGTAATCATTTTTAATAACTGTTTTTCATTTCTTGCATCTGAAGAATGAAAAATATGGCATACTTCACAAATTTTCATATCATCCTTGTACAAGTGCCATGTTAATCTCTGTATTGTTGTAATTTGGGTAAACGTGCTGCTGAAGCATGTCATATCCTGTAAATTTACATAGTTAATGATGCAGTCTTTATAAAGGCATATATCCTTGGTTGACTGTTTGTAACCAGGAAAACTTATTGTTCCCAAAATGCTATTGATCTTAATTCTCTAAAATTCTGTGTATATTGGAAAACTTACATTGTTTGGTCGATTGCTCACATTTGCAATTTTTTTTTTGCAATGACTATTTTAAGTCTTTTTCAATTAAATTTGATCATACTTTGAAGCCTTTATAGCTAGATCCAAAGGTGATGGCTTTTCAAGTACTTATTTATCAACTGAGTTAGCTTTGTGGAGCTAATGGATTCAAAATAAGCCTTGCTTAAGAGCTACTTCTAAACCTCTGCAGCTTAAAATTTCCTAAATGAGGTCTTACTGGCACAAATGTCTACCTGACCCTTCACTCTTCTTCCATGTAGCAACAGACCAACCAGAATATCTTACCCTGACAGCATAGATTTCCTTTTTGGAACAAAACTAATCTTAGTTAAGAGGGATTATAGAGAAATGAACAGTTAAGACAGAATCGTTTAGACTAGAAGGTATTTTATCAAAATATAATTGTTTGTTATATCTAACATTTTAAAAGTAGCTAAAGCCAAGAAGGTGAAAATAAATTCATATGCATGATTACCTAATGTCCTGGCCAGGCTACCATCCAACCAGGCAGGAATTTACACTACTGCCTTTCTTTCACCAAATATTTTCATAGGTACAAGAGAAGTCTATATGTTTCTCCTTGATATTAGGCCTTAAATTGGTAATGGTTTAATCACAGTGTTTCATCTTGCCTCTAGGCTGTAAATCTACAAATGGTAAAGCTTTAGGTCCAACTCTACCAAACACTGAGGTAGAAATAATGGAATAATACTTTAAAACACAGTTGCCTTTGATACCCTAACCACAACATTGCTACCACAGTTTTTGAGTAGCTTCCTCACGCTTATGATATTCCTGTATAAACTTTTGGGATGCCTCCTCTCTCTCCCTATCACGCTCATACAAAGTCCTTTGTAAATTGTCAAACTTCTCATTTATCATGTTTGCCACCAGTGTTTGTAGAGCTATTTGGGAACTCTCCTCTGGATTGTTCATTATCTGATCTGACCCCTGATTATCAAGATTGGGAATTGAGATACCCGGATTTGCCATTTTTCTTGTGTTTTTCCGGCTTACTCTGCCCATTTGAGATGAAAATAGCACCAGTTTTGTGCTAGAACACTATCTTAAGGCAACCATCAACCAACGTTTGCATTTATACAGTCAATAGTCTACAAATACAATCTAGTTCAACAGATACATCTATTCAACATCAAACAACTATATGTTAATGGGCTTCGAACCGCAGAGAAGAATTTGGAAAACCAGAAATTTTTAGGGTTAGGGAGAGATGTGGGTAAAAATTAGGAATAGATTGGTGTGGGGAGGCACAGGGAGAGTTAACTATGTCCTAATCTCAATGCAGGAAATAGGTTGGGTAGGATGCAAGTAGAGAGGGAGAGAAAAAGAAGAAAGGGAAAGGGAAATGAAAAGAGACCAGAAAAAAAATTAGAAACGTAAAAATTAATATAGTTATGGAGATTGAAAGACCATCTATTTAGTGAGGAATGTGAATATAATGAGAAAACAGGAGGGAGATAGAGGAGATGTGAAAAACTTAAAAAATGCTTAAAATATTATATAGATATAAAGAGGTAATACTGCTATTAAGGAATTTAAGTCTCAGAGGTTTTGGATTGAGTAATAAATTTGTGGATTAAGTGTGTACACAATGGGGGATAGGGTCTACTAGTTAACTATGGGTTTATCTGATGATGTGCAGGGCAAGAGTTAAGTCACATACAGAGGAACAAAAGAAAGGAAAAGGTGAAAAGGATAAGAAAGGGAGAAAAAAAAAAGATCAGAAGTTCAGTAGAGCTAGACAAAAAACAAAAAGATAAGAAAGAAAGAAAAAGAGAGAGGACAAGAAAAGAAAGGAAAACGTACATTCACGTATTCCTAAAATAAAAATTATAAGAGGGAAAAAAAAGTTACTGGAAAACAATTATTTTTTCAAAAAAGGCAAAAATTAAAGATTAATAAAAGTTTTAGAAAAGGAAAAAAAAATTTTTTATGTATATAAGGTACCAAAAAAAAAAAAAAAAGAAAAAGAAAAAAGAAAAGAAGAAAAAAAAAGTTCTTTGATTTTTTTTTTTTGATTTTTTTGGGAGGGGTGGGAAGAATCCTGTATCTCCCTTTTGTCTGTACCCAGCCTCTTGTTGGAGTCTCTGGTCAGCTTGAGGTCCTGTGGCTTGATTGGTTTCTTGAGTCAGTTTGTTCAAACAGGCAGAAAAATGCTCTGCTTTACCCAAGATTTTGAGATTCCCCCTCCCAGGTTAGTTTAATGGGAGTGTGATCTGCTTTAAGAATCACAAAAGAGGGGTGATGAGGCTAGGTTCTGGTAGAGTTGAGGCCTTTCAACAAACAGTAGCTTTTCCCTGGGGCTATTTTGTGAAAAATTCACAGAGCCCACCCTGGAGCCATTCTCAGGGTTTCTGTTTTTCAATTGATTGTGGAGGCTGCTAGAGGGAGAGGCAGCCTCTGGCTCTGGTTACCCAGTGAGGAAAGCCACTCCAATGGCTGGTGCCTGAGCTGGGTGACTTTTCCCTGGATGGAGCTGAGTCTGGCAGGTCACTTTGCCGTTAAGTTCTTGTGACCTGTTATATGACTCGTTTTATTCCAAGGCCTGAGTTGGAGCTAGCAGCTCCTCCGAGCTTTGTCGGTATCCAAGATGGAGATCACCGGTGCTGGGCGGGGAGGGGTGGCCTTCCCTCCTCTGTTCCCGGAGAAGGAGTGAGGATGTTGGGCTTCTACTCACGCCGAGTCTTGGATCCTGGGTCGTCTCTGGTCTGCAAACTGCAGTATGAAGATGTCTGCTCCTTGTCGGTTCTTGCTGGTGTTGAGTAGAATCCTCTCACCCGCTGCGTCTGGCTCCTTCGTCCCGGACTCTCTGTCAATGATATAATTCATGAATTGTAAAACTGAGAAACATTAGAATTTAAACAAATAATTTATCATTATTGTTTTATTTCTGTGAATTAATGTAATAATTCAAAGTGTATTCTACACTTAACACTCATCTTAACATCAAATAATAAATTATTTCACATGACTCGGTTTTAGGTGGAAGGATTCAGAACTGTGATAAAATTCACACCACACAATACACGAGGGAATTACCCCTCTCATCAAGTTTAAGTTGTGGAAATTTGATTTCTACATGAATGTTATATTTCTGTCTAGGTGACATCTATACAAGTATATACAATTATATGCATGAGGAGTACTTCAGATGATACTTAAAAGTCATATTCATTAATTAAATTTTTATGATTTTGTACCAAATAAATATTTATAGAGAGACTGAATTTCTGATTAGATGATGGTGTATGTGGGCCAGATTATGCATATTGAGGCTTATTTTATATTCCTGATATTGTTTCTACAGTTAAATTTAATTTTCCATAACTGGGTTAAGTGTATTATGTTGGTATTATGAAAGTAATTCTTTGCCATTAATCCTTTGCCAGTTGTTTAATACTAATATAATTTATCCATGTGTTAGAAGTAATGGAAATAACAACAGATATAAGCAAGATAAATCAGTCTGAAGTAGAAAAGTATTTTCACCTTTATTTTGATAGCTGGTCCTCTTTTATACTACAGAATATCCTTGGGAAAATGTGCTCCAGGCTGGCCACAACTGCAGAATATTATGGTTTGATCTATCATAAGAGAAGGAAGGATGTGGAACCTCCCTTCCAAAAGTCTGCTTCCAGGCTTGTGATCTGCTTTATGGTGGTTACTTGAAAATGAACATTTTTCACAGTCAACCTTGAAAAGCCATCTTGATAGACCATTTCTGTAAGTGTATTACTACAGAGTTATTCATGGCTTTGTAAAGATGCCAGATTGCCTCATTTTGAGACAATTTAACAGGAATTTAGTCACCAGTTCTTTGTATCTTCCAGGGAAAAACCAATTGACTCTAGGCCAGGGAATCACTGGGGCCCAGAGACGCTAATACCTTGGATAGTAATCCTAGACCTCTAAAACTAAACACACACACACACATACACACAAATCAAACAATCAAACAAACAAAAAAATTCCAGTTAGTACAGCCAGTCAGGTCTGCTATCACAGCCTACTTAAAATCAGGCAAAAAAAGAGAAGCTGAGAGTTATTTAGATGATAACTAATATATTTTTTATGAGGCAGACTGAAATGAGACCCCAGAGAGAGGGTCAGGAAGACTGATCAGAGAGACTAAAATTGGTCACACAAAAATTGGAAAATAAAATTCCTTGCAGAACAAATAAATCATAGTAAGCCTGCACATATAAGAACAAGACAGCAGACCAAATTCCAGAAATGCACATTTTCTTAGAGGTCAGCTTAATGAATTATCAATGGAAATATTTGAATTCTTAAATATTTGACGACATGTGGAAGAAGGCTGAAGAGAAAGAAAATGCCATCACTCTGTTAGGAGGTCCAACATCACATTAGGAAGTAATCAAGCACAGATTTGTAATAAAAGAGTATCTCTGTACAGTATGTTCTCAAATAAAATAAAATTAAATTAAAAACAAGAGTAAATAATTATTCCAAATGAGAGCTTCATTTGTTTTGATCTAAGAGTTCTTGATTTAGGTGCTAGCAATTACCATACAATTGATCCAGTCCCACAGCTGAGTTAATACTGACCGCAGTATTCCCACATGAAGGAAAAGAGAAAATTTACAAATGTCTGATGAAATGAGTAGAGGGTGAAGTGTTCTAATAGTGATATCTGAGGTTTAGACACAGGTGATGAGGTCGATTTTCTTTTCTAAAAATCCCCCATTTTTAGCCTGGTGCCAGTGGCTCACAGCTGTAATCTTACCTACTCAGGAAGCTGAGATCTGAGGACGGCGGTTCAAAGCCAACCTAGGCAGGAAAGTTCCTGAGACTCTTACCTCCATTTAACCACCAGAAAACCAGAAGTGGCACTGTGGCTCAAGAGGTGGAGCACTCACCTTGACTTGAAGAGCTCAGGGACAGTGTCCAAGTCCATACTCCAAGCCCCTCGGCCAACAACAAAAATCTCCCTTTTCTTGGACTGCCTACATCATTTACTAACATTCAACAAAGAAGCCATTTTGTCAACCACTACATTTAAGTCCTATTCTAGCTACTGCAAATAGAATGATTTGCTATCCTATGTCAAAAGGTTCATATTTGCGGAAACAAATACCAGCAGTTGTAAGGTGTTTTTTCCAGTCCTTGATCTCTGGGCCTGGGCCCAGAACATGATTATGCTGGTAGTTTTCATGTGAGCTTGTTTGTTATTTATTGGATTACTGCCAATGAGGGTAATTACTGGGTCTAAAGGGAGATCAATGTTTAGTCTTTTCAGGAAACTCCGTACTGCATTCCACAGTGGTTGAACAAGTTTAGTTTCCCACCAACAGTGTAATAGAGTTCCCAATTGGTTACATCCATGCCAGCATTTTCTATTGCTAGTTTTCTTGATAATGGCCATTCTAATTAGGATGAGGTAGAATCTGTCTTGTTTACTTGTAGATTTGTGGGCACCTTCTAGCTACCATGAATGAATCCATGAAATCTATATTGCTCAGAGTCTGCATTCCTTTCTCTTTTCTCTTAGTATAATTTTCCCAAGCCTTTCATTTTCCTTAATACTGGTGAAAAGTCATCCTTTCTGATGGGTGAATAGAATTCCAGTGTGCGCTTGCGCGCGCGCACATGTACGTGTGTGTGTGTGTGTGATGATTATCGGCCCATGAGTTCATTTCTATGTCTTCTGTTTCATGTGTACTTTTGTAATTCCATATTAAATTTGGATTGCTTTCTTTACTGCATTGAAGAATATTGTTAGGATTTTGATGAGTATCGCATGGTCAATTGTTTGGGGCAGTATTGCAGTTTTTGCCACTTTAATTCCTCCAACCAGGAACATTGAAAGATTTTCCATATCCTTGAATCTCCTTCAATTTCCCGTTTTAGATTTGAATGTTTTCACAGTAGAGTCCCTTCACATTTTTAGTTAAATTAATTAATTCCTAGTTTTATTGTTGTTTAGTTTAGTTTAGATTAGATTTGATTTGATTTTGAGGCTAATACATATGAGGTTGTATTTTGGATTTCAGGTTGGTTCTTCCCATTGTTGGTAACACAGAAAAACTGATTCTTGTGAGTTTTATACCGTGCTACATAACTCAAGGTTAGCATCACCTTTACTAACTTGAGGGAGGAAGCTATAAGCACTTCTAAATACAGGATCATTTCATCTGTAAAAAGGGATAGTTTTACTTCTTCCCTATTTGTATCCCCTTTTTTTCTCTTTCCAATTGCTCTTGCTAGAAAGTCCACTACCATTTTGACGAGTAGTAGAGAGCGAACATCCTTGTCTCATTCGTGATTTTGTCTTAATGCTTCCACCGTTAGGTAAAGGCTAATTATCTCTATCATAACCATACTCTGTATTATATTGAGGAGTGTTCCATGCATCCCTAGCTTCTCAGATGTTTTTAATCATAAAGGGGTATTGGAGGTTTTTAAAGCTATTTCTATATCCATATAGATGATCATGTGTTTCTCACCCCTGCTTCTGCTGATGGTTTGTGCTATGGTTATTGACAAAAATATTGAATCAAATTGTATCTTAGGATGAACCCTATTTGATCATACTGTATGTATTTTTTGTTAGTTACTGAAATTGGCTGGTGAGAATTTTATTAAGAAGTTCTGTTTTAATGCTTATCAAAGAGTTCTCTTTCTTTGGTGAGTCCCTATGTGATTTGGGGAAGTGTGTAATTCTATCTTCATAGAATGTGTTTGATAATTCCCTTTCCCTTTCCATTCCATTGAAGAATTAGACCTGTATATTGTAAGTTCTTTGCAGGCCTTAATTTCATGGTAAATTCATTGAATCCTAGCTTTTTCTGGAATGGGAAGTGTTTTATTGACATTTAATATTCATTACTTCTTATGTGTTACTTCTTGCTTCAGATTCAGTATAGGAAAGCATCAATTTCTCCAGGATTCTCGAGATTATTGGCATAAGGTTTTCAAAGTCTTCTCTTATAACATTCTCAATTTTGCTTATTTCTCTTGTGTTGTCTCATTTTGTCTCTAATTTTCTCTATTTGAGTGAGTCCTCTTATTTTTTTTATTATGAAAGTGATATACAGAGGGGTCATTACAGTTACATAAGTAATGAGTACAATTTTAAAGTGTTAACCCTTCCCCATTTTTTCTTGCTTCCTCCAACCCTGACATCCCACTCCCCCAAAGTTGTAAAGTTAATTTCTAACATAGTGTCTAGTGTATATCACTTTTGCTTTGGTTAATCTTTGTGCCACCATTTCTGTGATTTTTCTTCCCTTTCTCCAAATCAGATAAACATGTATAAAACAAAGTGTACAGAAATAAAAAATAGTGAGTACAAGGAATAAACCGAAGGGTAAAAACTAAATACAAATAACCCAAAACAGCTCACTATACAATCATCTTGTATCCATTTCTTGGAACTCATTTCGATAAGCACTATTTTATATGGTGATATGCATATTGCTTTTGAGCTATTGTGAATATTGTAGACATATTCTATTGTTTCCAAAGGAGTGAAAATCGGTGGCCTATGATTCTTTGAGTCTTGCTTGTTTGACTTATTATATTTTCGAAGTGATTCCATTTCCTTACAAATGGGGCAATGTCATTCATTCTGATGGAAGCATAGAGTTTTGTTGTGAACATATATGACATTTTCTTGATCCCTCATTGCTGGCTCATAAGGGAGCTCTATTGAGGAACCTCCATACTTCTTTACAGAGTATTTGAACAAGTTTACATTTTCACCAATACTGTAGTAATGTTCCTTTTTGGCCACATCCCCACCAGGCCAGCATCTGTTATTTTTAGTTTTCTTCATAATGGTCACTCTAACTGGGGTGAGGTGGAAGCTCAATGTTGCTTTGATTCACACTTCTTTTATGGCCAGAAATGTTGCATATTTCTTCATGCGTTTATTGGCCATGCATATTTCTTCTTCAGAGAAGTCTCTCCTTAAATCTTTAGCCCACTTATGAAAAGAGTTGTTATTTCTTTGCGGATATGTTTTTATTTGGGGGATTTAACTTTTGGGGCTCTAAATATATTTGAGATATGAGGCCATAGTGTGTTGCAGAGCAAGTAAAGATCTTCTCCCAATCTGCTGGCTTTTTATTTACTTATCTATATAAGTTCTCTTCTTACTCAGACTTGGTATGGTTGTGTCAAGTCTGTTAATTTATTTAAAAAAGCAACTCTGGTTTTTTTTTATTCTTTCAATATTTTATTTTGTCTTTATTTATTTCTGATTTTTTAAAATTTGTTTCTGTCTACTGCTTTGGGTTAGGGCTTGCTCCTGTTTTCAAGGAGTTTGAGGTACATCATTAAAATATTTATTTGAGATTTCCCCAATTGCTTGAAGTAGGCACTCAGAGCTATAAATTTTCCTCTAACTACTGCATTTCCTGTGTCCCAGAGAAACTAGTATTGTATGTGTTCATTTTTGTTAAATTCCAGAAACTTTCAGTATTTTTCTAATCCCTTCAGTGTCCCACTGGTCATTCAACAACGTGTTATTCAGTCTTCATGGGTTTTACAATGTTTTTTTTTTTTTTTTTTTTGCTTTAGCTGTTTAATTCTAAGTTTATTCTGTTACAGTCTGACAAGATATGGGAATTCAAGTAATTTTTCTTTCAATTTGGACAAAATTTCTGAGTGACATAGGATATGTTCTATTTTGGATAATCTTCCATGAGCTGCTGTGAAGAATGTGTATTCTGATGATGAATGTATATTCTGTAGATGTCTGTTAGGGCTAGGTGGTCAATGTAGTTATTTATGTCTGTAGTTTCTTGGTTGAGTTTTGCCTGAATGGGTCATTCATGGATGACAATGATGTGTTGAGATGTGTTTTTAGGTTAAGTAGTATTTGTTGATGATGTGGAATGCTCCAGGATTCAAGCTATTGATATTTAGACATGTTATATCCTCCTAATTGAGCGTTGTCTTTATCAATATGTAATGTCTCTTTGTACTAATTTTAATTTAATTCTATTTTATCTTATGTTAGTAATTCTACTGCAGCCTGTTTATGGTGTCCATTTGCTTGAAAATTTTCCTTCCAGCCTTTCAGTTTGAGTATGTGTTTGTTTTTGTCAATAAAATATGTCTCTTGTAGATGCTAGATGGATGTGACGTGTTTTTTGATACCACTATTTAATCTATGTCTTCTATTTGGAAATTTAAGTCCACTGATGTAGAGTTAAGACTGAGAATTGCCTGATAAGTCCAGCTATGTTATACATTTGCTGTTAGGAGCTGTGCCTCATCTACTCTTAATCTACTTACTTTGTTCTCTGATAGGGAGCATTTTCCATAATCAGTTGCTGTTCTTCTTGATCTTCTCTATGTAGGATATATTTGATTAACTTCTATCCTGCTGATTTGGTGGAGATACATTGCTTTAAGTTGTTTTGTAATGAAATATTTTTATATTTCCTTTAAATGCAAAGAAGTTTGGCTTGGGCCCGTATTAACGATTGGTAGTTGTTTACCTTTAATGTTTGTCATATATCATGCCAGGCTCTCCTTTTTGCCATATCAGCTAAAATACCTGTAATTTATCACACTGTATATCCTTTATAAATAATCAGTCTTTTCTCTGTAGCAGCTTTAAGAATCCTTTCCTTGATCTTTAATGATCTTCTAATGGATTATAATGTAGTGGTTGATTATTCAGTTCTAGACTTCTCTGGTGTACTAAAGTTTTCTCTTTTCTGAATGAGCCTATCTCTCTGGATGTTCGGCATGTTCTCTGCTATATTTCTGTAATATGTTTCCCATCCATTTAGTTTCCTGCTCTTCTCATTCTTGATACCTATCTACCCAAAATTTTATTTCTAAATGAGTCTTGTACTTCTGGCAATATCATTTCTTATTTCTTGTATTTGTTCTAAATTATAATTTCCTCTTTCCTGTTAAACCTATTTTGTCTTTGACCCTGAGATTATCTTCCATGTCATTTATATGGAGACTTTCTATTTTGTTTTTGATTTCCCTGACTTCTAATTGGTCCTTTTTTAGGGCTTCTATCTCTTTATTAAAGATTAGTTTTAGGTCTTGTATGGAATTTCTGTACATTTTTTCTTTGGGTGGGGAGGTTTCAAAGGTTGTTTTTTTAGCTGTGTCTTGTCTCATATCTTTTAACTAGGCATCCATTTTTTCCTTGGACTCCCTTTACTTCTCAGAATTTATTTATCTTTGTTTCTTATCACCATGAATTATTTTGCTAATCTTTGTTTGGTCTCATCTGGTTCACAAATTTCCTTGTAGAGGTTTTCTATCTTTTCATTAATCACATTTTCAGCAGCATTTGAAATGTATTTTGATAACTATCTTCTAGGTCCTTGATTGTCTGTTCTAATGCCTGGTTATTTACTGTGTGAATTGAAGTACCCTGACATAATTTTTCTTGTATTTTTTTTCTGATTGGTTGTGTCCATTTGGAAGTTTTCTCTTGGGGAAACTATGATGTTAATAATTGATTCTCTATGTTCTTGGTTGATTTGCCAGGTGTTGGTTTGGTCTTCTGTTTTGATTTTTTTTTTCTGGAATTAGGTTTTTGTCTATACAATTAAGTGTAGAAGTATAAATCACTTGTGGTGAGATGTTGTGATGTTAATACTTATGCTTCCAGTGACAGTTCGGACTGTCCAATGATATGTTGAATTGTCTCTGTATGCATGTGGCTTTCTCTGATGTACATTTCTGTTCCTACTTTTTTCTATGTGGCCCTTTTATTTCTACACTGCAGATGTGCTTTTGAATATGTTGGCCAATAGAGTCACAGCAGTCACCTGCCTGGCTGGGCACGTTTTCAAAGATTTCTGTTTTCTAGTGAAGATAGTATAAAATCTTCTTATAAATTTTATGTCTATAATTATATCTATAATTATAGCTTTATATCTATAATTATAGCTATCTTGGTGTGACCCTCTAGAAGTGGAGTACTGGCAAGGACTCTAAATCTCTGGTTCATTAGAGAGAGTTAGGGAAATTTTCTGTTGTTATTCTGCCATTGTTTTTCCTCTTCCTCAGATTTATTTTATATATTGTTGATTTTTTCACATAATTTGGGATTTGTGATGGTTGTATCAGGTTATTTTTGTTTTTCTGCTTGTGTTATTTTGAAGTAGTTATTTCAGGCTTCTATGAAGAGACAGAAATAGAGAAATATTTGTTATTACATTAAGAGAAATAGAGAAGACATTTTAACCTATTTGCTACAAGTAAATTAGTATTAAGCAAAGCTAATGAAAATAATTACTTCTTACTCTACAGAGGACGAGTATAGTACTGGGGAATATCCTGGAGGAAAAGACTTTAGACTCATAGCAACTTATGCCTTATATTGAAATTACTGGCTAAACATTCTTCTTCAGAAAGGCAAAAGCTCCATTTCTTTCATATTAATATTAGAAAATCATAATACCTGCATGTTGAATTGTTTTCCTCTGCTATTTTCAATTCCATTCTTCATCCATTACATATCTTTGAATGACCAATTCCTTAAAATACCTATATTTTTTATATTGTGTTATAAATCTCAGTAATATAAATACGAATTTATCTCTGAGCCTCATCTTGATCTACATTCATATGTAATTTATGCAGTCTCAAGCAAGAAACCTATTTTACTCTATTATATGTTTTAAACAATAAATGCATTCTCTTTAGAAATATGTTCTCATCTTTTATATTGCTCCAGTAAACATCATGTGTCTAGTACTTTTAATGAAATATAAGGTTTGGAACTGGAAGCCACCCCCCTCCATTATCACTTTAACATAAACCCCTGGAAACTATTTTACATATAAAAATATAAAAGTGCAATGCACATGTTCATATATAAATAATATAATGGTTAAGACAATTAGACTCAAGGACTACCACACGAATTCTCAATTGACTTAAAGGCACCAAAAGATTGTGTTCATGAATATCACTTATTATTAGACAATGACTAGTCAATACAAAGTTTACATTATATTTGAAGTTTACAAAATGAAAATTATACCCAGATTTGCTGACAATATCCTGTTTCCAGGAATACATTTTTTCAGCAAACAGGGAAATAAAAATAAGGGTTTGACACAGAATGTAAGATGTAGAAGTAGACTGTCTTTCCTTAAGATGATAAGTACCTGCAAATCATGTGATATATTCAAAGATACTATAAAAATTCATAAGAGGATTTATGTTCAGAAATGATAGGTAAGCAAAGTAACTGGAAAACTGTATATGTAAATTGAGCTTTCAATATAAGATGGCAAGTTTTCAATAATGGGCCCATAGAATGTAATTCTGTATTTCTAACTCACATACAATATTCGGCATTTTTCCACATACTCCCGTTCTCTTACCTCAGTTCCTGATCAATATTCTTCTATTTCATGATGTCAATTCCTACTAAAATAACAAGGTGGATTTTTTTTGGTCTCTAGATCCAATACATTTTAGAATTTTGGAATAATATTAATTCATGGAGTTTGACTTGAATGTCAAGATTGTAGGTATTGTATTCAGGTTACTGTTAATTGGCCTGAAGCATACAAAGACACCCACTATACTAAGAAGAAGGGACTTGATCTCAGGGAAACATACAGGTCCAGGCAAGATCCTGAAGCAAAGAAAAATCAATGTAGAAAACACCAATCAACTATAATTACAAAGGAATGGAACTGATCTCTGATGTTTCTGGGTAGCAGCTGTGTGTGTTTGCATGTGTGTGTGTGTGTGTGTGTGTGTGTGTGTGTGTGTGTGTGTGTGTGTGTGGAGAGAGAGAGTGAGAGAGAGAGAATTTTACTGTGGCTTCCATATTTATAGACAATAGAGCATTACTTATTAGGGAGGGGGTGCTCATATCAGAGCTCTGATACCATTGTCATCACTTTTTACTGCGAAAAACAACTGCTTAATCTCTAATTAAATAGGGAAAATAAACTAATATCTAACGCGATTGTTTTGAAAATTAATTAGCATATTGAAGGCCAAAGAGAGGAATCAGAGATCAGTTTAAACTTATTCCTCTCTTCTGAATGTTACACAGCAATAGATGTGATTTCAGGAGTCTCTTGAAATGTAGTGACAGCTAAATTATTAATGTGCTTAATAATATGAAACATATGATGGAGAAATAGATCAGCCAGCAAGCACAAAGTACTAGTGATAAGATCGAACTTTTGAGCAGTTTGCCACATCTTTTAGGAATGTAATTCGTTCATATGAACTTCAAATTTTGTGGCTTTCTCTGTGTGATCAAATGGTAGGAAAGTACTGTAGGAAAGTACTGTACTGTTCAGCAAAATAGAAAATCCTCATGATCCCATCCTCATGTTTCAAATTTCCATTCCATACAGACTCTCTTTTAGAGTGCTTTCATTTAATATACTGCAGCACCTCATCCTTCCCTGTGGGAGACAGGAAAAAAGATAATTTTGTTTGAATATTAAATTACATAAATTAATGGGTACATGCATGATTTGTAAAATTATAGAAGTTTGTAATAAATGTAAGTAGGGAACATGTCACAAATGAAATATATAATTTACATCAAATGACAAGAATAGAAGACACAGCATTTTGTGTAGGAAAACATACATTAGATTAGTTGCAGAATTTCTAATTTGAGATAAATTTTATATTAGAGCATAATTCCCTTTACCCAAGTATTGAAACACTTCATTGAAAAGTATATTTCTTAGAGATATTTTTGCTTCATAATATTAGGGATACAGGTGGACTGATTGCAACAATGAGATGGACAAGTCATTATGTCGAAAAACGAACTTTACAACTTTGGCTGGGGGGTGGAAATGGGAAGGTATGGGAAGGGAAAACAAAAGAGGAGGCAACAATGCTTGATAAGAAATGTACTCATTACCTTGCCCATGTAATTGTAACCCCTCTGTACGGTATTTTCACAATAAAAAAATAATTTTAAGAAGAAAATAATCCCAAAGTAATTATTTTTCTTTTTATTTTCCTATTTCCATGTGATTTACCTCCAAATTAGAAATCCAGATATATGATTTAATTTAATTTAACCGAAACTATTATTGAGTATAAGGTTCTTATACTCTCTACATTCGTCACACTAAGATCATCAAATATGGTGACTTTGAAATGATTAGTCTCTTTGTGAACTATGTTAACATTATTTACAATGTGAGTGAAATGTTTAAAAATAGTATTTATTTTAGTTTAATTACTGTTAAGAGACAAGAACTGATATAATAAAAGGCTAAAAATGATTAGTTTTTAAATTTAGAATTTAAGAAATGTTTTTGACCACACTGGTTACTGGAGCCTTCACAACAAACTCATGAGATAATTTATATTGATGAAGCAAAAATCCTAGAGCTTAGACATTTACAAATACAAAAATCATGTCATTCTGAATATTTAGATCATATATTAAACAGAAAACTTAGCATTCAAATATCTGAATATAGTAATACATTTAATTGCAGGGTAAGTACTTGTTCTGAAAGGAGATAAAATTGCATTTATTTTTAAAAAGTAAACCTAAGTATATATTTGAATAAAATACAATGTTTAAAATATCACTCATGCAAGACAAAAGATGTACAGTTCATTGCTTTTCATGCCAGTTATGTTCTCTAAACTTACTAGAAATACTAGATTACTAACCCTAAATCATTGCTTTGTAGAGAAATAGAAATTTAGTTTAGTTTCCTAAAACTCATTACTACAAATTTTTCTCAAGCAATTACTAAGTAATTGTTTATATTTTCTGTCATGGAATCTTATTTGATTTTTATTCATTAAATTAAATAATTAGCCAATAACAATATAAATTTGCATAAACAAAGTTTATCTAACACATGTATTTTTTTCAATAGACCAATGTCACTCTTAAAGAACACTGGAAGGGGGCTGGGAAGGTAGCTCAGTGGTAGAGTGTTTGCCTTGCATGCCTGAGGCCCTGGGTTCTATTCCTCAGCACCACATAAGCAAAAAGAAAAAAGCCGGAAGTGGCGCTGTGGCTCAAGTGGTAGAGTGCTAGCCTTGAGCTGAAGAGCTGAGGGACAGCGCCCAGGCCCATAGTTCAGGCCCCACGACCGGATCCCCCCCCCCAAAAAAAGAACACTGGAAGGCAGTGTTATGTATTTATTAATTTTTAGTTATTTTGTTAATGGTTATTAATTTTCAGTAGTGGCATTTTCATTATGCTCTTTCCATAATATATTTAAAACTTTTGATTATACTCCATTTCCTTTTTATTACTCTTTTCTCCAAAGATCTTCTATTTTTCACATCAAATTACATCTTTATATATGCACATATAATCTAATTTGGAAAATTTAATGTGAACTGCAACTTAATTCAAGATGTACAGTGGATTAACAGGATGAACAAAACCTTGAGTATTTTCAGTTAACTTCTGAATTGAGCTATCATTATTATTTTGGTTAGGGTTAGGATCCCAGACAGAATTAGAATTAGGGTTAGAGTAACAGAAAATTTAGGTTCAACACAGGATGACCCATTGAAACAATGATACTCACAACACACTCTATTGAGAATGAACTTTACACCATCGAGAGAGAAGACTGAGGGAGGTAGGAGAGGGAAAGGATAGTGGGACAACTACAAAGAAGGGGATAACAATGCTCTGCAAGAAAAGAACGAATTACCTTACACATGTAATTGTAATCCCTTTGTAAGCCTCTTTACAATAAAATAAGATTTAAAAATTAATGAAAAATAAAACCTGACATAGATATATAAATAGAAAATATAAATGGAAAATGAAATAGAAAAACACTTTAAAACTTTAAAAATTTAGGTTCAAAATGCAAGTAAAATTTAGACCTACACGCTGAGCAAGAGATATGATATTTGTGAAATAGAGGCTTGCTATTAATATTATGATTCAGTTATATGTAGGCTTAGGATTAGGCAAGGTGTTCCAGTTAGAGCTGGGGTTAGGATAAGAAAAAAGATGTAAGATATTGTGTAAAACTGCAACATATTTTAAGAAGAAAGAATGGCATCAAAGTTAGAATGAATGAAAACCAATGTAGGTGTAATTTTAAACATTCAGATATAATTTGGTTTAAACTGTGAGTTACTGTTTTAGTTCTTGTTAGGATTAGGGAAGAATAAGCTTTAGGGTAAAATTTACTTTTCCATTAAGAAGTAGAAGCAAAAAAATTGAGTGATTCAATAGAATCCAAACAATTTTACTTACATTAACCATTTGTTGTTAACTCAGATTGTGATTAGGATTTGGTTTCTGGTTAAAGGGGGTTGAGGATAGAGTAAAGAAATGGATTAAACTCGTGGCTCACGCCTGTTATCCTAGATACTCAGGAAGCTCATTTCTGAGGATCACAGTTCAAAGCCATCCCAGGCAGGAAAGTCTGTGAGAATTTTATCTAAAATTAACCACCAGAAAAAAAGAAAGTGGTGCTGTGGCTCAAGAGGTAAAGTGTACACATTGAGTTAAAGAACTCAGGGATTGTGCCCATGCCTAGAACTCAGGGATAGTACCCAGGCCCAGAAATGATGCCCCACTACCAACAAAAAGAAAAAAAAGGAATGGGATAAATATTTAGTAAATCTGAACATATTTTAGGTTCTAGGAATTCAGTATGGGAGTACTTCAAAATATTCCACGTAGACCTGCCCTATGACCCATCAATCCCACTTCTGAATATTTACCCAAATGATCACAAACTAGGTCATACTTAAGCTCCCAGCACAACCATGTTTATTGCAGCATTATTCACCTTAGCTATGATATGGAACCAACCTCAATGCTCCTCAGTAGATGAACGGATCAAGAAAATGTGATATATATATATACACACACACAACTATATGTGTGTGTGTGTATATATATATATATAAATATATATACATATAGTTGTATATAAAGAGAGAGAGAGAGAGAAAATGGAAATCTATGCCTCCATCAGAAAGAATGACATTGCCCCATTTTTTAGGAAATGGATAAACTTGGTAAAAATGATATTAAATGAAGTAATCCAGCCCCCAAAAAATATAGGTCCCATGGTTTTCTTTGTTTGCAAGGACTAGTACATGTCTAGGACAAGCAGAGAAGATCAAAGGCTAATGCACATCTGACCATATAAGATGATGATAAGCGAAATGTACCCCAAATCAGAGACACAGTGGGTTTTCCTTTCTTGCTTTTGTTTTTAATATACTTATAATGCGCTATGTGATTCCTTTGTAGGTTTATCCCATCACAGTATAACCCTTGTTTTCACTGTATTTGATTCCAGTGTTCTGCATCTTGTATATACATTTTTGTAATTTGGGGAGTGTAAGGGATATAGCAGAATGCATAAATGTGGATGGAGGTTCAACCATTGTGATGGTGAGATGTGCAGGACACTGTGTCGAAAATGAATTTACAATGTCAGGCAGGGGTAAAGGAAGGAGGAGTTGGAGAGGTGGGGAGGGAAGGGATAGTAGGGGAAAAACAAAGGAGTAGGTAACAATGCTCGATTGGAAATATACTCATTACCATACTCATGTAATTGTAAACTCTATATGCAGCACTTTTACAATAAAAATATATAAAAACCCTCTGCCTGGTGTTGATTTCCAGCACTGCCCTTGGCATTGCATTTTTTGCCTTTTCTGGCTGTGGTTATGTCCACCTGCCCAGTGGATCAGTAGTCTTCAAGGCATCTTGGTCATGAACTGGGACTTGGCTTATCCAGTGGTGGTTGGAACCAGGCCAAGGACTAGACAAAACCACTTCCAGGACATGGCTTCTTAATTCCCAATGCAACAAGGATTGCAAGCAGAATTTCTCTGAATTTGACTCCAGAAAACAATCACTGAACCAAAAGGCAAGGTCACCAAACAGCTACTTTCCTCCCTCCATTCTCTCCTTTCTTCCTCCCTGGGAAAGTACAAAATAATTTTGCAGGTTTTGGCACACAAAAGTTGCCCACCACCTCCCCTGGTAAACTAGGTTTCAAGTCACTAAGTCATGTAAACGGATAATGCGATACTCATTATTCTGGACATCATTTTCAGGTTATTTGATGCTTTAATTGGTTGTTGGTGGTGGTTGTGGTAGGGGGCCTGAACTCTAGGTCTTGGTGCTGTCCCTGAGCTCTTCAGCTCAAGACTTGTGCTCTACCACTTGAGCCCAATGCCATTTCCACTTTTCTCTGCTTATGTGGTGCTGAGGAATTGAACCCAGGACATCATGCATGCAAGACAAGCACTCTACCACTGAATCTCCTTCCCGGCCCCAATGCTTTAATTCTTTTAAATTTATTTTTGTCAGTCATAGGGATTGAAATCAAGACCAGGGTGTAACATATCCCTGAGTTCTTCAGCTCCAGGGAAGCACTCTACCACTTGAGCCACAGTGCCACTTACTGTTTCTAGATAAGTGACTCTCAGACTTTCTTGCTAGGGTTTGATTTGAACCATGAATTTTAAAATTATTTTTCTTCTACTTGTTTATTGGAACATTACAGTTTTTCTGAAATTTAAAGTTTTCTGTAAACTTTTGTTTTCAAATAATCCAACAGCATTAAAAATTACATTTAGAAGCTATATTGTAGAACATCTTTTTGAAATTCTTATGTTAAGATGAAATTCTTATTCTTTGTAGATAAATTCCATTAAAGTCCAAATGGGAAATATGCTAATTTCAGCAGCCTTGAGTCTCCTTCCTATTTTTTTTCTCTCTACTATCTTTTCTTGTTCTGGAACAAGTGTCATGGACTGTCCAAACATTCAAAGGAAGCTTATTCCATTAATTTAATAGAAAAGGAATGCGGCCTGCCTGCATCTCAAGGCAACTTTGAGTAGCTTAATCCGAAAATTCACACCAGTGAATTTTCAAATTTATTTTATTAATTTTTTAAACCATTCATTAAAGGGGTTCCAAATAGCAAGAATAAAAAACAATGTTCTGCTTTCTAAGAATGTTTTAAAAGCTAGTAATTCAACAAAACACATTCTATTCTTCCAAGATTCCATGGTGAATAATTTCTCTTTTATCATAACCTTGACACTGACCCCTCCCTTCAAACTTGTAGCTTTATTCAGTTTTCTTGTTCCAGCTTTTGTTTTGGTACCAGCATCCGTAATCTCCTTGTAGTATTTGACAATGAAATTCCATTTGTTGTTAGAAAGCTCAATTAATATTGCCAAAGTCAGGCTCATGACCATATCACAGAGCATAAACTATTTAATATCATTAATGTGATTCTATGCAACTATTCCACCAATTAATATAAGTACCACATAATTTGTATCTTCATATAACTTTTAAAATGCAAAGTAGTTCCATATCTATGCCATAAAATAATTCAGAATACTAGTAGAAGAGATTAAGCTAAGCCTTTTATATCATCCCCAATAATTTATGTAGAATTTTCTTTTCTCATTAACATTCACCTTAGGGCCTTCTTTTGCTAGCAACAAGTTATAAGTCATGTCCTTGGATTTTAGTCATCTCTGAGTAACGTCTTTTCTTTCCACTGCCAGTTAGTCCCTCGTGTTAAATACCTGAGGAATTACTTGTCCCAATGTGCCTGCAAGAGGAGTATCCAAGTCGACTGTCTGTAACCACTCATCACTTACTTTGTTTGGGGATGGGGTATCAGAGACAAGGGTTTCATGGATCAGGTGGCTGGAACCATGGTATTATGAATTATGGTAGCAGAAAAGAGTAGCAGAGACTAGGATACCAGGGAAATGGTAATTGTGACTGTAATTGCTGAGTTGCAGTGGCAGGAAATTGGGTAGCAACAACAGTTAATACTGGCATACAAAACTGTTTAGCAAGGGCAAGAAAGCATAGAAAAAGTGAAAGAGTAAAAGTTGTGAGGGATTGTGGGGCACAATCAGGGCAACAAGGTCATGGGTGTGAAAATGGGTAGCCAGTACTATGCTAGAAGCAATTGGAATGGTGGGCTGATGTGGTTCAAAACTCTGGGTTTGCCTCTCCAGTTTTGGCTGTTAGATCTTTAGGGAACTACCTCTAGCAGCTCATTATCAGCTTGTTGTGTTCAGGCACGTGCCATCTATAAATACCTACTCCAAGTAGATTGCATTCTTTGACACCAGATATATTATCTTTGCCCTAAGCATCCTGAGAGACCACACTCCACAATGCTGCAGAACAGGCTCCACATAGTGAGTTGCAATCACCTCAAACAACACTTGCTGCTCCTCTCTAGTGTCAATTATCATGATAGAAAGGGATCTGAGATGTGCTCAACAGCAGTGCTCTGAGAAGTTGCCAAATCTTACCCTGGCATTCTGGGAGCTCCCTAGAAATGGGAAAGAGCATTTACTGATGCTCTTCCAACTTCTCTCTGTGGCTTTAGACAGCCAGACTGTTCTACCTCAGATGGGATACTTTGATGTTCAGGAAGCCTCGAATTAGCTTCATCTTCTCTCTCTAGGTGCTCATCATCTTCAGCTGCCTCTCCATTTCCCTCCAGGTAGTTCGCTTCATCTCCACTTCCTTTGAATTGCGCTTCATGTCAACCTGTGGCTATCACACCAAGCCCTTCCACTTTCTCATCTATCTCTCTAGCTGTGAATCTAGCACAACAAGCTACGTGTAACTTTTTTTATCTGTTTATCAAGATTTGACCTGGAATCCCAGGTGGTACTAGCTAACTGAGAACATGGGGAACATCTTAAATACTCCCCTGCCATTCACTGCTCATTGAGAAAGATGCAAATGTGTGGTGGTCAGTCTCTCCTTCTCCATTTCTTGTTCAGTAGAATAAAGTGAAGTCACAATGGGGATACTAGACAGCTGCTATGTCAGCAAGTGACCCAACCAAAGATAATTTAGTGAGGGGATACTTATCAAATGTAGTAGGATAAACCCACATATTTGTAGGAAACTACTAAGGGCTTTCATCAAACTAGTTATTTTATGTCCCAAGTGGCAGACCAATCTTAGGCTTTCCCCTAGATCTTCCTGATCTGAAGGCCTGAGGACTCCTACATACAACACAGACCTAATGACATGGATGAATAGAAAAGTAGGCGAGTATGGATTAGTATTCTGAAGGTGTGATAATCTGTTGTCTTGTCATGATTACCATTAAATCAATGTCCTTTCTCTGACCTTCACCATATCTCTTTATTTGGCATAATTGGTAGGTTTCTTAGTGTGTCATTTTCTCCTATTAGTTCAGTGCACAGGTTAAAATATTAGCATGCCAAACCATGGGTTTCCATTATGCTAGTAGACGTTTTCCCTTCTAGGACCTTCCTTCCAGATAATTATCTTCTGGGGCCCTCATATGCATATACTCAGAGAAGTGAATGTCTCACAAACCATGGAACATAGTTGCTCAATGATGATTAGCTAACATAGAGACTCAAATAGTTTTGGTCTGGAGCCTTTCTGAGAGGCCGTGTACTATATATGTGGGCAACATTGACAGAAACTCCTCAGAGCAATACCACTGGCAGCAAGTGAGCACTGACTACTACTCAGCCCTTACTAGTTCTACCTCGGGTATGAACACATGAACAACCTTGATTAGCTTATTACACAGTGCCCCCATCAATGAAATCGTTTTGAGCCTAGGAGAAAATCTCCATTGGGAGTAGACATAAGAAACAGATGATACCCCACACTCAAATGCCCCAGAAGAACAGAGTGTAAGGCTGTCTACACAATTGAGAAATAGGATTCTGAGGGTGGGAAAGGATGAGTTTAGATAGCAAACTTAGAAGTAATTATAAGTTTTTGAATTCCTAACCTAACTTCCTCTGCCCCTCAGATCAAATTCAGGAAGTGGTGGAATGTTTATGATCACAAAATGAAGTTTTTAATCCCAGGCCCAAACTCTAGGTGTTCTTGTTACATCTTCCCATCTGCCCCTAATGTAAAAGGTCAGAAAGACAAAGGGGAAGGGAGCCCCATGCACAGGAATATAATTGGAGCTTACAAGTCACTGAAATCTCTGACTTTCTATGTTGAAGGTAAGATAAAAGGCAGCTTGAGTTTCTAAGAACTCAGTTTCTAGGCTATATGGCTCCTTCAGAACTTCTTTCCCTCCTCCTATGTTTTGAGAGCAACATCTAGTACAGTGCTTCTGTCTCTTAGGTACAATCTTTCTCTTCACACAAAGCTTAAAGTAGACAATAGCTGGAAGCTGCTATTAAATCCAAAAAGAATAAAATAGCACAAGTAAGTGCTTCTGCTGAATTCCTGGACCCAACATGTTCCAAATTCTGAAGACAAAATGATTATGGGTGAGTACTAACAACTTCCACAGAATGGTGAGCTTAGAAAAATTTTCCCAAGCAGGTTCTGTCCAGGTTATTACTATGGCTAAAACCTACTGGATCAATGAACTTACAGACAGTACAAGTCAGAAAAGTGTAAGATATTGAGTCCCCAAAGAAGAAACTGGACCAAGAAGAGAAAACTTATCATTGCTGGAAAAGGAGGAAGACAACTAGGAGAACGTTTCTCTGAATATGGACATGGATATAATTATAACAAAAATGTAAGTTGTGGCTCATCAGTACAAACTATCAAATCAAACCTCACTAAAGCTAAAAATATAACATAAAAATAAAAAACACCTATTTAGATTTCAGTACTAACATGTATTTTAAGGAGTGTGTGTGGGGATGGTGGTCTGAGATTATATATGGGACAGCATTGGTTCTTAAAAATCATCATATTGACACTATCCTTTAGGTTTCCCATTCAAGTCTGGTAGCTTTCTAGCTCTACCACTTGAAAAACACAATTCTCGCTTTCTTCTGGTTAACTAGATAAACATGTATTGGATATGTCAACCTGGATTTGTACAAACTATGACCTTCAGATCTTACTGTATGGAATAGGTAATGTATGAGTGTGAGCCACTATGCTTAGCCCAGTATTTCCTGTAAGTTACTTAATCTTTCTGAATCTCAGCTTCTTCCTGTGTGGAAAGTGAAAAGAATTACTTTGTGGACCTTAGAATCTGGTGGGAGTTATGACTGAGTACAGGAAGTGTAAGTGTTCAGGATGTGTGGACAGAGTCTGACACTCTCATAAAACTACTGATATTTATATGAAATGAATTCCAGGAATTCGAAACAAGAGGGATTTTCCTATTCTTGTTTATCCATTTATGGGCATTGAGGGAGCCAGAGATATTCAAAGAGAACAGGGAAACAAATGCAGCAGTTGTACTCTGTAGATATTATGTTCACAATGAGGTATAACACTGTGGACAGGGACAGGAGGGAAAATCAGAGAGAGAGTGCAAAGAAGTGATGAGATTGTCAAACAAGAAATGAACTCATTACCTGACTTACAAAATGGTGATCCATATGTATACTACCTTTAACAATAACAATTTGAAAAATCCAAGTTTCTGATTCTTTCCTCCAGTTTTTGTAGGTGCCCTTAAGACTCAGGCCCACCAATGGAGTTTTTAAAGGTCAATTTATATGATAATGAATATAGAGCCAGAATCTCTTAAGAAATGTTATAAAAAGTATTTCATTCTTACTACCAGTTTCTCTTTGAGTGGCAATTCTATATGTTGTTGGCAGAGATTTTTTTAGTCTTTTTTCAGTACTTGTGAGGTGTTGAAATCCTTCTGAAAGCTTTGCAACAGATGTCTGCTATATCTTGGCACCCTGCCCCTAAATAAAATGATAATCAACCTTTAAAACTAATGTACTTGAGTATGAGTATTATTTATTTATTTTATTAGTTGATGTTGGTGAACTCTGGGCCTAATTGCTGTCCTTCAGCTCTTCAGCTCAAGACTAGTGCTCTACCACTTAAGCCACAGTACCACTTCCACCTTTTTCTGCTTAGATGGTGCTGAGGAATCAAACCCAGGGTCTCACGCATTCAAGGTAAGCTGTTAACCATTGATCCACCTTCTCAGCCCTTATGAGTGGTATTTTTGTGCAGGGGTGTATCAAGAAAATATATTGAGCAAATGTATTCATTTGCCACTAGACATATTCAAAATTATGAATTATCTGATATTTTAATGAATAAAACTATCATTGTTACTAGGAATTTTTTGTCTCCCCATGATAAAAACATAGAGGAGGTATTTTAAACTAAAACTACAAAATAAATTTTAAGATCTTGATACTAACAAATATGTCCAGGTGTTATTACATTAAACAGAAAATTCAAAATGGTTTTTCTTCATGAATACAGAGATCAAAGGTCTTATAATACTTATTTCAAAATGCAAATTAAAGCGAAAATCAGTCAGGAGGTAAAATTTATATTGAATGTTAATTTTTAAAGAAGAAAAGAAGATCCTAGATGGCAGACTAAAGTCAAAGCAATATCAGAGCTCTATGTGCTCAATAATAAATAAGAAGCCTTAATTGAAAAATTGAGCTGGAATATGCACATAGGACAAAGATAAGCAATCAGAGTCCACCACCAACAAAGAAACACCATAATGTATACCTCAGAAAAAAGAAAAATTTCAGACCAGGGCTCAACAAAGGATAACCATTGATACACATCCATCCCCCTACACACACACACACACACACAAGCACACACACACACACCCACACACACAAGAATGTATGCAACAACTCAACCTACTCACATTCATTCAGCATGAATCAAAGATCATCCTGTAATATTTGAAACTTTAAAAGTTTTAAGTCTTGTAAATAATTGATAACAGATTCATAAGCAATTATTTTCTGAATAACACTCTGATATGGAAATGAGAATTCATGGTGGTTATAACTACTTAAACATTTTTGAATCTTGAAAGAATTAAACAAGAGACTATCTGAATTTTGGGACTATATTTCTACCAGCTATTCTGCAAAGGCTTAATAAGAAGTTATGAAATCCAAAATTAAATACCAAATTAATACAATTAATACTTGTGTAAGTGAAGTGAAAGACACTGATCAGAGACCTATGCTGCCTCCAGTTCTCAGCCGATTGCACACTGTGGCACCTTTGATTCTGCTGGGCTAAGCCCACAGTTGTCTTCCCCAGAGCCATGGCCATGTTGGGGTTGGAGTTGCGAGCTCTGTGGATAGGTTGGGAGGCCACGGGGGAGGCCGAGCTGGGGTTGGGGCTGGGGATGGTAAGGAGAGGACGGGAGGCCCTGGCAGATGCTGGTGAAGGGAGGAAGGAGGCAGTAGGCCAGTGGCTCAGAAAGCAGCAGCCCCAAAGGCAGCTGGGTTCTGGAGAGTGTCTGTGAGGTGCGGAGTTTGGCCCCTGGGGCCCGGTGGCTGGGTGAAGAGAGGAAGGAGTTTCAAATCATACCGAGACAATGAGAAATGAGACAACCATGGCTGAAGAATTTCAAGAACAAAGGCAGGGACTTGTAGGTAAACTCTGGGGTCTGGGAGGGCAGCAATGCTGGGCCAGTGGTGGTCATGCTTCTCTGGAGGCCCTTGGAAGTGAGTGAGGGCCAGCTTTGCTGTGGGCTAGGCCTCAGTCTCCCCTTGAAGCAGGCATCAGGAATTGCCAGCAGAGCCTCAGTCTGCCCCACAGACCTTGCCTGGTGTGGGTGCTGCAGACCAGGCAGCTGCTGGGAGGCTTTGTGCAGCAGGGCAAAAGAAGAATGGTTGGTGGGCACTGCTCCATACCACCAGGCCCAGGGCCACTGCGGAAGTTCTGGCTCTGGATCAGGACCAGGGACTGACCTCCAGACAAGTGGTCTCTGGTGACCTGCGTGGTGGCTGCCAAGTGTGGGCTTGGAACTTCCTTAACATGGCTGAGGAGTCTCCACAGAGAGGCGCATTTGTTCCTGTTCCTCTCCCATCTTTTGGATTCCTGCTGTCCTCAAACCTCGTGCCATGTCCATCTATAAGAGTCATCTTCTCCTGGCCTCTGAGATGCCATCCCGGAGATGCTCACAGGGCTGCCCCCTTATGGTTCACCATGCATGCAGGGCTCACAGGGTGCCATCCTCCAGGCAAACTGTACTCCCATTTCAGCTTGGCCACCCTGCTTAAGGGAATACAAACTGCATTCTTACACAGAAAGCCAGGGGAACACAAGGCTGTCCTGCAGTCTAAGTCATGATGTGACTCCTCCTGTTCAGGTGTGGGGTAACTGTGGAGCCAACCACCCCATTATGTTTGATAATTTAAAAGGAAGAGGAAAAAGCTTCATTGTCACAGAGCTGCCATTGGAGTTCTCAATGTACACTAGTCTTGTGCTGAGATAAGGATCCCCAAAGACCACCAAGGAGCCAATTCCCATGCGAGCACATGAGAATCATTTATTGCAAACTTGAGACTGGACTCACAACTGTCACCATCCCAGCGGGTCAGAGTTGAGAGCCCCGACCCTTCAGTTAACAGGGTTTTTATAGGGTATAGGGCTGAGGTTAGGGGGTTCCTAGCTTGGCAGCTTCATTATTGGTTGACATTTAGTGAGTGAATATTGTAACAATCTTATTGGCTAGCGTGCACAGGCTAAGCAGTAAGCAGCAAACTAAGTTAACTATGATATCTTAAGAAACATCTGTACTTTTAGGTACCTTCCTGTCATTCGTCATCCATATGAACCTGTCATCCATGGCTATTGCTAGGGGAGTAACGAGCAGAACATTATTGGGACATTTCCCATTTTTTCCGGGAACCTGATTTATAACTTTCAGTAAAAGTCTTTCAGTAAAGGACTTCACAATGGATACTTTCTGTAAAGGCCTTCAAAATGGAGTCTAAGTCCAGAATGGCTGTACTTTGGCTAAAACCTCTCACTAGGTGTGTGTGTGTGTGTGTGTGTGTGTGTGTGTGTGTGTGTGTGTGTGTGTGTGTGTTGTGTGTGTTGTGTGTGTGTGTGTGTGTGTGTGTGTGATGTGAGAGAGTCAGCTGAGCTTTGGGGTAAAACACTTCTTCCTTTCAGCATTATGTTTTGTATCTAGTGGTTGTTCCCCCTCCCGAATTCTGAGTTCTAAAGTTGTCCTTCATATACTTTTATCCTTTGATCTTCTTGATATTCAGATTCCTACGGTCTGCTTGTGAACTTCAGCATTTGCTTCATGAAAGTGGTGCCTTTCTTTTAACCTTTATGAAGCCCTTTGCTCTCTTTAGATGTAGTTTATGCTTTGTTAGTTGTTTTACATAGGCCAGACTTATATGGCCCAAGCTGTGACTGTTAATTCTGAGATTAGATTAGACCAATATGAGATACTATCCTTTCAGTCTATATAGTGAAAGAAGTTCAGCATCTTTATTGTAATAATTTCATGGCTTTAAAAACAAAAAAAAATCCAGTGAAATAAATGTACAATCAGTTGTTTTTGTTAATTGTGCACCATTGTAATGAAAAAAAAATCTTTTGATGAAAGTGAGTATTTATAATGGGAAAAAATCAAATATTATAGAATTTAAGAATTGATCAAATACTAAAAGAAAAAGAAAGTCACTGATCAGGAATGAAGTACAAATGTAAGTTTTTAATAAGTAAATGAAATGTTTGAGATTCTTATCCACATAGGAAATACATAGGAAAATAAATAAGAAGGTCACTGAGATCCCATCTTACACACCAGAATAGATATTACCACTCAAATAAATAAACTGCTGGAGAGGTTGAAATAAATCAAGAACTGTATTTGGTTTTGTGGCATTGTAAACTAGAGCAACCCATATGGAGAACATAATGGAAGTTTACATAATACCAAAAAGACACATATGTTAATGACCTTTTCGGCAACTTGGATCCATATTGAAGGAACACAAGTCAACATGAACATCCATGATCATGGCAGCAATATTCATAGCAACCAAGCTGTGTAATAAACCTAGATGCACAAGAAAGAGGGAATAAAGAAAATGCTCTATTCATAGCTATAAACATATTCTGTTATATAAGAGAAGTGATTGTTTCTCCTGCATCATTGTTAAATATTTTCGGATATATACCTAACCCTAATTTCATAGGGTTTTGTAGCATTGTGTTTTTGTTTTAATGAGGGAGCTCCATATTGATTTTCAGAACAGTTAAAATATGTTAAAGATATCCTATAATACGTGGATATTAAAGCAAAATTTAAATATATAAATGAACACATCCAGGACCATCATATATAGTTTATAATTTGAAGCAATTTTAAGAAGGCAACAATTGGGGGAAAAGACAATGTTAGAAGATTAATAACAAATATGCAGACATGGAAAAATACAAAAAAAATGTGCAAATAATTAGTACTAATAGTAACAAAATATTTCCCTCAGGTTTTAAAAATGAAACTATTAAAATAATACTTAATAATATCAAATAAATTATTTTATAACAAATGGATTAAAAAATGTGATTTCATGTCTGAAGATGATAAAACATTTAAGTGTAATTGATTGAACTCAGCAAAGGAAAGCAACAGAGAAGTAGAGAATAAGAACAACCTAGGGTATGGATGAAGATACTCAGTAGAACATTGTGAGGAAAGAATGTGCACCATTTTCCTCATCTAAAGAGAGCTAGGACAGCTACTTTTTGACAGAGCAGTTGTTATATAGTCAGAGCAGTGGTGTTACTAATTTAGGTAGTAATTTATTACTTTTATTCCCTAATCTTATGATGTGATTCCCAAATGATGTGAGTGATCCTAGATTATCTGAGCCTTTCTCACACCAAGTTTCTAATTCCTCCCCCTGCCAATGATTCGTCTGTTACTCTCAATTCTCCTTGTTTCTGAACTCAACTCCTGTGACTTTTTGGTTCATGAGAAAGGGCTGGAGAAATAGGATGGATGGCCTGGATTCTGACCTAACATCCACTCCAGCTTGGAGGATCTGGTGAAGAACTCCACCTGGGCCTCAGAATCAGATATTAATTGACCTTTTTGGAAAGGGAGAAACTCACTCCCTCAGGCAGAATCTGTCATTCTTTGATTTTCTCTGAAGAGATTTGGTACTAGGGCACAATTCAGAGAATGAGCTTTCCCACCATCCACAACAGTCTTGTCAGGAGGAAGAGGTTGAAAACTAAATTGGCCTCAGTTCCCACAGGATCATTCAGAAGCCCAAGAGATCACACTTTCCTCCTCATCAGGGACCTTCTGGTAGGAATAGAGTCTGAGCAAAGTCTAAGATGGAGATTGAGACTGGGTCTAAGGAGGACACAAAAGAATGACCTTCTATTTGACTACAAGTGAGTTGTGTAGTGAAACATGACAACTTCATTAAAATATGAAAATATACTAGGTGAGTTATCTCACTGCCACTTTACAGGAGGTCAGTTTCCCCAAAGGAGAAGTTGTTAAATGTTGTGACTACCGACTACCAGTTTGCTCTTTAGGCAGTTGTCTCTCCCACCAATTCCCATGCTAGGAATTAATTGCTTCTTGCAGGCACTCAAAAACTTGTCCTGACTCCTAGGCAGGAATACTGTAGGCTATACTTTGGCTAACCTTTGCATTTGAGGTAGAATAGGCCTAGGCCAAGAGGTAGATGCAAGAAGGTGAGTATAAGCTCAGATTTGTGCTGAAAAACAATCGTATTGGAAAAAATTAAATGAAATTAATAGTTGATTGATTCAGGGTTTATAGCTACTAAATTTAGGTAATTATTTGTGACACATCTAGAACCATGGGTTAGGAAGAGAACAGTGAAGTAGGTTCAAGATAAGATGGAAAAGACACACCATAGCCATTACAGGAGATGAGAGTGTGAAGGAACTATTGGCATAGTTCCATTTACTATCTTAGGAGTGACCTTGGATAGGAGGCTTTTAGAATAATATCTAAAAGAGAGGGATTGCTGGGCACTGGTGACTCACACATGTAATCCAAGCTACCCAGGAGTGTGAGATCTGAGTATTATGATTTAAATGAAGCCCAGGCAGAAAAAGCCAGAAGTGGTGGTGTGGCTCATGTGGTAGAGCACTAGCCTGGAGCTCAAGGACACTGCCTAGCCCCTGAGTTCAAGATACAGGATCAGCAAAACAACACCAACAAAACAACAATGATAAAAAGAAATAAAAGAAGGACTTAAATATATGTGATGGAATGATGATCCTGTGTAACTATTTAGGGAACATAAAAGGAGACAAAATTTGGAGCAAAATAATACCTATTCATTACTAATCAAGGATGGAAAACAAATGCCAAATTCCTCTCTGGAAAACTACCAAACTTGGGCTGGGAAGGTTGCTCAGTAGTTAGAGTGCTTGCCTTATAAGCATAAGGCCCTGGGTTTGATTCCTCAATCAGAAGTGGCGCTATGGCTGGAGTGGTAGAACACTAGCCTTGAGGTGAAGAGGTGAGGGACAGCAACCAGGCCCAGAGATAAGGTCCCATGACCGGCAAAAGAAACCCCCCCCCCAAAAAAAAATAAAACAGAAAAAAAGCTTCGAAACTTATCTTTTCTCAAAATTGAGGCGTGGCTTCATTTACAGGAATTTTCCTTATCTAGCTCAATGTCATCATCATTTCAGTAGGCTTTTCTTGTTGAGATGTAATGCACCTAACTCTACTGAACCTAATCATGGCTAGGAAAGTATGGACATTGATATGTTTATTGTATTTTTCCTCATAAATTTATAATACTGTCAGGTATTATAAATAATATATAATATACAAATGCATTATATATGATATATTAAATATATTATAATATAACATGTTATATATTAACAGACTTCCTAATTTTAGTGTTAGGTACAAGCAACATATTGAAAGACATATGCTTGAATCTCTGAGTAATTTCTCTACCACTGGACAAATCCAAGTTTCATTCTTATTACCCAAAGAGCAACATAGGAACGCGATGCCCATGGAGGTGGTTCTCTGGATTTTGGAAACTGTGATCTGCATGTATATATATATATATATATGTGTGTGTGTGTGTGTGTGTGTGTGTGTGTGTGTGTGTGTATGTGTATGAATATATATGTATATTTATACTAGTGAATGTGTAAAACTAGCGCAACAGTTACATAAGTGAACACATATGTGCACACACACTCAATCACTTTCAAATATAAGACTTTTTTTTTTCTATGTGCCCTATTCACCTACACAGAGAGTACATGATTGTCCCTTTAGTTGTCCTGAAAGTTCTTTATCTGGCTACTGTAGCTTCACATCCTTTGCTCTCTAAGTAGCCAGATGCTATGTATTCAACAACAATACTTGTTACAGGCAACAGTATCCACTCTGACACACAGAGGAACTTGGATTTCAGAAATGCCACAAATAAGTGGGAGGTACAGCAGTAATTTTCAAAATTGAATAGATTATATATTTATTAGAAAGTTTGTAAGAAAAATAACTTCAATGTAGGATGAAACACTTGAAGAAAACTACAGTTTAAATTACATATGGCCAGGTGCTAGTAGCTCATGCCTATAATCTTGGCTAATCTGGAGGCTGATATCTGAGGATCACAGTTCAAAGCCAGCTTGGGCAGAAAAGTTCCCGTGAGACACTTATCTCAAATTAATCATTAAGACTAAAATTGATACTGTGGCTCGATGTTGTAGAGAGCTAACCTTGAGTCAAAGACCTCAGGAACAGTGCCCAGGCCCTGAGTTCAAACTCTGCAATAGACAATAAATAAAAATAAAAAATAAATTACTTATAATTTCTTACCAACTCTCTACAAGGAAAATATGATATGTCACATGACACATATGACTTCAAGTTACAAAGTTCCTGGGCATTTCCCCACTCTTGAGAACTAGGAGTAATCCATATTGAAAAAAAATAAAAAGATGAATGATTTATACAAAATTTCAAAACATACTATATATTATACAAAGAAATGCAATAAACATGCATTTCACAGTCTAGTAACATCATATAGTATAAAGAATCTGATTAACTGATTCATAAAAATCAATAAAATGCAATTAAAACATCCAATATCTCAGGTGTCAACTTAGCAGAATACTTTCAATCTATGATGAATATTTTGTAAATTACCCAGGCCTATCCATCCCACAATGGCAGAAGGCTCTTCCTGAGAAAGTCCAGAGACTTGTGAGTGCTCAATGTATACCTGTTCCCATTCTCTATTATTTGGGCATGTGATAGACTGAATATCTGATAACTTGACAAAGGTACAATTTAGGACTGGCTTCCAGTAATGCTATTTTAGTTCTCAGAAAAAAAGGAAATTGAAGACAATAGGAAAATCTGCCAGATCCTTGAAAGACTTCCATCATTTTGCTAAAATTGTACCCTTCTACTGTCACTTGAACAAACCAGTATTTGTCACTCCAACCACATGTACAAAAAATGGCTTTCCAAATATTGACCAGTTTTCATTTTGGCAAATCAAGACACACTATTGTGGTCCAATTTTACTTAAAATATCAGCTACAGTTGGCTCAAGAGATAGTTGATCTTACCAATTTCTTTTATTTTTTTTTTAATTTAATTTTATTTTATTTGAGAACATACTGTACAGAGGGGTTACAATTACATGGGCAGGATAATGCATACATTTCTTACCAAGCATTGCAGCCTCCTCCTTTGTTTACCCTTCACCTCCCTTCCCAGACTCCCCCCTCCCCCCCACCCAATCATACCCCCCTCCCCCCCACACCAATATTGTAAAGCTGGTTTTGACATGACATTTTGTACTTCTCATTGTTGCAACAGGTCCACCTGAATCCTTAAACGACTTGTTTGTCCCCGTCTCCTCCACATGTTATAATGACATCAAATATAGTGATAGGGACAGACAAAGCAACAAAGAAATAATCTTATAAATGCGTTAGAAACACATGCATGAAAGAAACAAAAGCATTAAAATACATATTTGAGGGTTAATTTCTTAAATTTTAGGTCATCACACAATCACTTCATAGCCCTTAAACATTAAAAATACGTATCCATATAAGTCTGCATTACATACTTATTACTGTTTTTCATTTGTCATCTTTTACATATTTGTGTATCCCAGGGCGTAGTTCTGTAATCTTCCTTCTCATGATTTTACCACTAAGTACATGTAATTATTTCTGCTTTTTTCCCCTCCGACTCTGTACTTTCTTTAATTCAAGTCCTTAATAGCATCCTGTCTACAGACGACTCCTAGCTACTTATTTTAGCAAACTCAAAAGATTCCAAAGTGAGCTTTGATCTTTATCTACAAACCTATCCCTCATTACTATTCGATTAAGTGATACCTCTTTTAGTTGTCTTGTCTAAATACCTTGGAGTCATTTCAGACTTACATACATTTTCACACCTCATATGAAATCTATGACCAGGTTTTGACAAATTATCTCACAGAATATATAGTACATGAGTGCTAATACTATGACTTAAATTCAGGGCCTAGGTTCTTTTACTTTTCTTTTGTGCTCAGGCTGTCAGTCTTCCATTTGAACCACAGCTCCACTTTTAGCTTTTTGGTTCTTCATTGAAGATAAGTGTCTAATAGTCCATTTACCTCGTCTAGCTTAAAACTATGATCCTCTATTTTCAGACTTCTAAATAGCAAGATTTAAAGGCATGAACCACTAAAACCACCCCTATTATATTTGAATTAAAAATAAATTTAAAGAACGAATATTTGTAATATTTTCAAATTAGTATGTTTTCATTTACACCAAAACACACTGCTTTAAGTGTTTTTCGTTATTCCAGTTCACTGTCCAAGAAAGAAAAGAAAAATTCACAACCGAAGAACCTCTGAATGTACGAGTGCTCAACCCTGCTAGCCACAATTTCTTTGCTGGGAAATAAAAAAAGATGGTATTGTCTACAGGCAAAGCAGGAGAAAATGCTCTTCACTGAAATTGCTGAAAGGCTGATAGGGATGAGGACAAGCAACATTATCCAGAAAGTATTACAAATTGTTTTCTGTGGATAAGTGTTGCCAATCTTAGCGGATGTTTATAGCAATGTGGAGAATATTTGAAGGTGAATATGGGATTACAGAGGTCTGCTTTCTTGAAGATATATGTTTATAGCATAGTTTACATACTGTTGAAAAGAAGACAGTTAAAATAGTGATGCTGTCATTCCTTGTATCCTTCACAGAATAATATTAAAACCAGTTTTATACATATATTATTTATAGTAATTATAAAATATCCCTAATTATGCATATAGTATATTACATATACTATGCACACAAAATTTATTTTTTCTACTTGTCTGTCCAGGAATTAAACTAGCAATATCTTTGAAAATTGATAGAAAAGTAGCGTCCTTACAACTTCGGTTGCAACATATAGTTTTACCCAATAAATAGTTATTTATTCTGAATTGGTTTAGAAATGGATTATCATAATATAATTTAACATTCAAAAATAATTATGTAAGAACATGCCAAGGATGGAATTAAAAAATATAACCTGACTCATGTCTATAATCCCAGCTACTTATGGGCTGAGATCTGAAGATTGTTACATGAAACCAATCTGAGTAAAATGGCTCAGGGACAACACCCACACAATAGTTCAAGTCTCAGTACTGGCACAAAAATAAATTATGTGACTAAAACATACAACTATATTTATTTAAATAAATTTGTCATTCCTGGTATCCTTCACAGTACAATATTACTATAAATAATATATTATAGAATATCAGTAATGATACATATGGTATAAACATGATTTATATGTTGTGTAATAGAATACATTACATATATTATGCACACATGATTTATACTGATAACACTAATATCCATTAAATTGATATGTTTTAGAATAGGGAATAGATTTTCTTTGGTACAACAAGGATGTAACTAGTCACGAAATTATTGCTTTTGGATTATATATCCATAACAAACTATTCACTGTGTATTCACGGGACTTCATGATAAAAGCCTGTGTTTATCAGCACAAGTGTCTTTGACATGGATTTGGTCTCCTTAAGCAATTACTTCAGGAATAATAAAAAGTGGAAGCTGAATGATGTTCATTCATGTATTTCTTGGGAAATTAAACTGATCTTTGTTTGGTATAAAGATCAGTGCACATACACTGTCATTAGCCACACCCTTTTCATTTAAAAATATTTATATTCTGTAGCATTGTTATTGCCATTATAGGAAGATAATGTGGGTTCATCTGCTCCATAGCTCTTGAAAGGTAATGAATGTGACAAAGAATATCCTCAGATATTCCTGGTGTAAACCTTGATTTGAATTATGGGTCTAAAACTGATCAGTCTTGGGTATTTGGGAAATTTGCTTCACCTTGTTGCCTACTTCTGTTTTTAATAAAATATTTAATTCATTTTCTAACTTGAAAAACACTCATGAGCACTACAATTACCCTAATGCAGGTGCAGTGCTTGGAATAGTGTCTGTGCATTGTGTAGTAGGTGCCAGAGAAGTCAGCTTCAATTAACATGGTCAGAGCGTCCTTCCTGAATGCCTTAAGAAATATATACCCAATTGATGTTAATATCTGTGAAAATTTGTCTTTACTACAAAAAGGTCTTTTCTTCATATCAACAATGAAAGTAATGATGGGCGGCCTGTGGCTTTTACTCTGAAGGAGTTTTGCCTAAATTTCATTCTTACTCTATTAGTGGTAGCAGTAACATAATTTAGTGCTACCCTTCATGTTTCTAGTTCTGTGTTCCATTTGGAATAGTATTTTAACTTACTTTATAAACTTTGTTTTCAGAATAAACAAACTACAACTGCTGAAGTTTTCAATAAATAGTCACTGCATTACATTTTATGTGCTTAATACTTTCCTGAAATTATGTCTTTGGGAGTATATATACCTGACAGACTATTTTTTATGATTTCTTATATGATTTACATCGATTTCATATGTTATTCTTTTATGATTTCTTAAAGATCCATAAATAAAATTGCTCAGAACAGAAAACAGTAGGTAAGAAGTCATAAACAATACTATTATGGTGGTCTTAATGGCTAAGCATAATGAATATGTAACAAAACTGTTGGAAGATTCATTTGCTCTTTTTGCTATTCTCTCCCCCTTTTTTGTAGAAAGGTTCTTACTATGAGGTGCCAAATGGTCTGGACCTTTCAAGCCTTGTCTCTGTGACAGAAGTGATGGAATTAGGGACATGTGCTCCCATGGATGGCGTTTAGGAAGTTCACAATATAGCAATACAAATACACATAAAGAAACTTTTGTGAGTGATGTGTATTCACTTCCTCAATTAACAAAATTTAATTCATATGTCAAAACATCAAATTACTTACATTACAATATATGCAGTTCAACTGGCATCACTAGCAACCCCATAAATTAGATGCAAACTAAAAGTTCTATTTCAAAAACTAACATCTAAGGCAGTGTTGGAAATACAGGAAGATAAACAATAAATCTAAAGAGTGAGATCTTTAATACTGGCAATGAGCAATGATAGCTCAATTGTTAACCAGGCTTGAAAAGTTCGGGTGTCAACTAACTTATGTGGTTAAAGTTGCAGTGTTGACCTTAGTAACAAGATTGGAGGTAACATTCAAAGCAGTTAAGGTTGCTGCAGTATTGTAGCTCACTACAGTGCGACCCTGCCTGATAATGGTAAAGCACAGAGTAGAAGTTAAGTCAGTAAAATGCATAGGAAGGATTCTCCACTGAGAATAACTGCAGGGTGATCATGACTCTTGCATTGAAAATGTATTGCCCACCATTCTACTTTAAGCTCTAGCATTTTTCTGATCTGAAGACAATTATAACATACAAATGTGCCATGAGTGCTGAGAGGTGTATATTACTCTAATGTATGTATCAATCCTCACAGGTATGGAATGGCCTGACCCTGATACTTCATTCTGTGTTGTTGAATTTCATGGAGAAATGGTCGTAATTAGGCAATTCACACTCACCTAAGTGTAATTCAGGCAACTGGGTAATCACTCCAGTGACGTGGTCTGAGCTATGAAATAAATAACATTATTTCACAATGTATATGTGTTTCTGAAAATGTATGCAATACCAAATACCAAATATACAAAAGGGACAATTATCCATCTCTTGTATTATCAGAAGTAAAGATAGTCCTGAATTGAACTTTCTTGCTAGAGGATCACAGGTTGACTGCTGATGTTTGGTATCTTTCCAGGTGATCCTATACATTTGTCAATCTTCTTTGAGGAAGTATTTTTATGTGGTTTGTTTTGAGGTATTCAGAATATCAGTGCTGTCATTAACCGCAACCTTGGGACAGCAAATACGATGGGATACCTGGCCAAAGAACTGAGAAATCACAGGAAGTGATAGGAATGAAGACACCAGAGGACCCAAAGCCTCATTGCCAGCTTCTGGATCCCCAAATCCTGCTTAACAGACTTTATATTCATTCTACTATACGGAGGTGGTCAGTGACTACAGGTATGTCCACAAACTAAGGCATCAATCTAGCTTGTGGTTATAATTATTAACATGAGGTATTGTTTGTAAACATAGTGATAATTGAATCCCTTATTGTTAGGGAGCAGAAGGGAGCAATAGTTATTACAACTATAGCACAGACATCCATCTTGTCTCGAAAGTCTTAATCTTTTAGTGTCCAACAGCTCTAACTTAAATACCCATGAGGTAATAACTCATACCCCTGTGTTCCCTTGACTGTTTGACCTTCCCAGAGCACAGCTCTCAGCCTTTTGATTGCTGTTTGAGATGGCTTCCCAATATATCCCTTTCCAGGTCTAACAACTTGACTCTAGAATCTCTCACAAGTACTGTGAGGGATGTATTATTTTGAAAAGGATATTTTTCCTAGGATAGGTTCAATTTTTAAATTTTATTTTATTTCAATTATACTTTACAGAGTGCTTACAGTTACATGAGTAAGGTAAATTCTTTATTGAATATTGTTACCACTCCTTTCTTGTTCTCATATCCTTTCCCACATCCTACCCTTCTCCCCACCCAAAAGTTGTCAAGTTCATTTCTGACATAGTGTCTTGTGAATATCATTGTTGCAGTGGGTCGCTCTTTGTACTTCTTTCATCACTATGTTTTTCCTTTCCTTCTCCAAATCAGATAAATGTATATACAAAATGGAAGATACCAGAATTAAGACAGAGATTGCCAGAGATAAACCAATGGAAAAAGGCAAATGGAATAAAATACGATCTAGATACACTACTTTAGAGATATCAAGGTTGACATCTGAAAAAATGACTTGTTTCCATATCTTGGAGTTCATTTCAATTAGCATCATTTCGTAAGGTCAAATGTACATAGCTCTGGAGACAGCAATCCCACTCCTGGGCACTTGTGGAAATGATCTCAAGCTAAAACTCACTAAATCTACAACTATATTTTTGGCAGCATTACTACAATATATAAGATGTTGAGCCAATCTAGGAGCCCCTCTATATATGAATGGATCAAGAAAAGGTGGTATATATACACAATGAAATTTTATGTTTCTATCAGAAAGAATGACACAGCCCCTTTCTTAAGAAAATGGAAAGACGTGAGAAAACAGTCATGGCACCTAGGTTCCATGGTTTCCTTTATTTTTATTAATATATGCTTAGGATAGTCCTGGCAGACAGGTTCACATTTTAATCTCTTAATATTCCCTTTTGTCTCCCTCTTCCTCTCTCATTCCATTTGTGTGTGTGTGTGTGTGTGTGTGTGTGTGTGTGTGTGTGTGTGTGTGTGTGTGTGTGTGTGTTTCTGAGCACGTGCACGCGCACTGCGCAGTAATGAAACTTGTCGTGGAGCCTCAAACTCTTGCTTGGTTTTTTCACTGACTGACTGAGTCTGTACTATTTGATACAAGGTTTCAATCTGTCTTTAATTGAACAATTGAACATAAATGTCTCATGGATTGCTACCCCAGCCATCGGTAAACTATGAACTTCCAATCTCAGGCTCATGACTATCTAGAAATAGGGATAAGGCAATGGCAGCCAGCTCTATTGCCAAGTGTCTTTTGCTTTGATTTGTTTTTTGTTTTTTATTGTTTTTGTGCATCCAAAATCTGTAAGGAAAACAAATCATTTATAATCAGTACTATTCAAATAAAATGTGTGTTGTTTGAAGATTACCTTAATAATGTTATCCTTTTGCATCCACATTATGTGATTTGATTTTTTTTATCTCCACTATTACAAACAGTCAAGTAACATGCACTTCTTGAATCTTCTTCTCTTGGTTTTACAGTTTGTTAGGTGTTTCAAAATAGAGTTTATCAAGGTATAACTCTTCACTACTGAAGCAAGACTTTTATGATTATTCAATGTCCTGTAAATCGTAAGTTCATCACTTCTTGTGGCACCTTATGAGCACAGGTAGTTTCTATAATACCTACACGTATGTTAGACCTAAATGCCATTTGCTCTACTGCCAAATATGCAAGGGCATCCTTTGTAATTCTCCTTGAATTTTCACTGCTCTTTACTCTACAGTGCTAAATCCCATGATGATCTTGTTTATTTTCCCCGCTGGTTCATTCATCATTTCATCTTGGGAACTACTGGTATGCACTACTGAACTTCTGTCCATTCTCATTGTGCTTTGGCTTAACCTTTCTCACTCTGCAGGGCCAGAGATGGGGATATTTTTTCAATCTTTAGCTAAGACATCTATCTTTATACTTTCTAGCAATACATTCATTGAATTCTTTCTGTAAAGTCTAATGCCTTGAAAATAATTACTGAATTTTCATGGCTTTTTGAATGGCATTAGGGAAGAATATAGGTCAGTAACTGTAACTTAGGTAAAAGAAGATTGCAATCATTCCTCAATAGCTGTTGTTCATTGGATAATGTTTACTTCAAGGTCTGCCTGCCTGCTTCCTTTTCATTGTTTATTTTTCATTTTAGCCTTTTCTTCTGGAAAGTATTTATGGGCCTAGTGAAGATCAATTCCTACTGTAATCAGTCATTAATTTTATTCCAATATAATTTCATAGATCCTTCTGAGTTTCTTCAGGGTTTGTATAGTAGTGCTTCACATTCTTAGGTAAGTTTTAACATCGAAGCATCCAATGATAAAGGCACATTGCTTAAATCACCATTTTGATGAATGCAATAAACCATGTTACAACCTCACTATACTGCAATTTTCTGGTTTTAAATTCTTTTAGATTAGAATTGATGCTGGAGAATGAACATTGTGTACAATTTTATATTTTCCTAATTATTTTTAGCATTCTTTACAATATTGTATAAAGTTAAAACATTACTATTTACTTAGTTTTAGGATTTCTAAAATGGTCAGAGTAAAATTTCTATTCATTCACAATTTTAAGACAATAGTTTCCCTTATGACCAAGTGAGACATTTTAAACTTTTTATTTGTGATCCTTTAAGGTGGTGCTGGGGAATCAAGTCCAGTGCTTCATGTGTCTTAGTCTACTGTGTGCCTCTAAGCCTGATGTGACCTGTGGTTTTATTTTCACTCAACTGGAATAAAGAAAAACTTCCCTAGGAAAGAATTATTACTTGGTTACTTTCTCCAGTATCTCTCACATACATAAAAGTAATATAAGACTACACTGACCGAAAATAGTGTTCTCCTATTGTATTTATTAGTAGTAACTTTTTATTTTTTGTAGCCCCACTCTTCACTAAGTCTTGCCCCTTTCCTATCCCTCCTTCCCATAAAACTTGACTAGATCGAATGGAAACTCACTTCCCGTCAGCCTCCTCCTTAAAAAGCCCAACCTTAACTAACCTACCCCCTGGTAGCCCTGCTATAAACTTTCAAAGGCCTGACTGCAAACAAACTCCTTCCTGAAAGCCCTCCTCTGCTATAGGGAAATCTCTCTTCCACTCCAAACCTTCCTGGAATCCCTGCTCTGCACCACCAGAAGCCAGGCCACATACATATCTCCTTTTATGTCCCACCTTGCTGCACCAAGAACTCTACCTACATCAGGTTCCTCCCTCAAATCCCCAGCTCATCCACCAGATACCCCATTCTAACTACTCTAGTCCCTCATAGTCGCATTGCTCCCCTTTCCTAGTACATCCAAGCTCCTCCTTTCCCTTTCATACCCCACCCCCAACTAGCCTTCTCCCTCGAGCCCCTCCTGTTTTCATCAGAACCTCCGCCCATAACTAGCCTACTTCTAAGTGGACTAACCTCTCAAACCCAACCTTGAACCTACCTCTTCTCACAAAACCCATCATGCAATACCAAAAACCCTTCACCTCCCTATAACTGCCCTTGAAGCCTCACATTGCTTGTCTAGAAGCTTCTCACACAGCCTATCTCCTGACTGGAAAGCCAGCCCTGTTCCACCACAAGCCTCTCCACCTCCCACAAGTATTCTCTCAATGCCCTGCCTTATTCCCCAGATGAACCTGACCCCTGTTGGCTCTTCCCAAGGATCCACATCCTACTCCACCAGATACCTTGCCCATAATTATCTACACCTTTGTATCTCTTGCACTCCTTCTCAAAGCCCCTCCTCCTACTAACCCCATGGCTCTAAGCCCTGCCTTGCTCCAGAAAAACCCCACTAGAATAACCCCACCACACTATCCCATCTCTCAACACCCACATTGCTCCACTAGAAACAACTGCACCAGTTGGCCTCCATCTGGAAGCCTCACCAGGCTCAACTGTAAGTCCTTGTCCCTCCATATTCCCTGTTTGAAGGTTGCTTTGTCCTACTGGAAACCCTGTCCAAAGACCATGGCCTGCCTTGCAACACTGAAATCCCCACCCAACATTACTCCTCTTTTTAAAGTGGTGACTGAATATACCAGAAACCCCATCATAACCATTCTAGTGCAGTGGATCCTATCAGTGCTCTCACAAAGCTCTGGTTCTGAAAATCTCCTCCATACATTGCGACTACATCCTTCTCTGCAGGAAACCCCACTTCCACCCTAACGCACTCCCCAAAGGCCTGCCCTTGTCCACCAGAAACCCTGCCCCTTACTAGTCCATGTCTTCCTTTTACCACCCTGACCTCTCAAAGCCAGACCATGAAAAGCCTCTCCCTCATAACTCCGCATTCCTGCACAAGAATCCCCAACTTCTGTCAGCCTCTTGCCTACATTCACTTCCCTGCCTTATGGGAAACCTCATCCTGCATATCCCACAAGGGCTCACAATGCTTCCCCAGAACCCTTCCTCTAAGTAACCTCCTCCTTTGTAGCTTTGTTCTTCCTTCTCAAAGCTCTGCCCCAATCAGCCTCCAGCCCTGTGACTCAGCCTTCTTCCTAAAGTCCCGCCTACTCTACAAGAGACCAGGCCCCTAACAAGTCTAGTACTTCCTGTCTCCGCCCTGCGGTCTCAAAGCGTTACACAGACAGGTCTTCACCCCCTAAGCCTCACCCTGCTCAACTACAGAGACTGTGCCAATACCAACTCCCCCTTTTAACCAGAGAGGGTTCTACCAGAAACCCACACCATCTCATCCATGAAAGTCCAATCTAGTAACTGTTATTAGAAATGTGATTTTGCACTGGCCACAGAATTCATACTAATCAATATGATAAGAAAGCAGTATTGCAAAAAGGCAACAAAAGTTAGATAGTTATTAGATGCCTTATTCTACTTTGGGGTTCTGTTACCAGGCAGATACACATTGTGTGAAAATGTATGAAGGTGATTTCTCTTATTGGAAACCATTCTTTAAAGTATCAGTAATGTTTCATGAATGATCATTTTAATTCTAGAAAATTCGTGCATATTTGTGCCCATTAACTTTAAAAAATATTAGTTATTTTAAATCCTCTGTTTTCCTTGAGGAAAGAGTATTAGATGACTTTCAACTCATCTCTATAATAAATAATTTTGGAGTTGCTTACCATCCTATGTACCAGACTTTTTAGCAACAGAAATTCTCTACCAGGGGGCTGGGAAGGTGGCTCAGTGGTAGAGTGCTTGCCTTGCATGCATGAGACCTGGGTTCGATTCCTCAGCACCGCATAAGCAAAAAAGAAAAAGCCGGAAGTGACACTGTGGTTCAAGTGGTAGAGCACTAGCCTTGAGCTGAAGAGCTGAGGTACAGCGCCCAGGCCCAGAGTTCAGGCCCCACGACTGGACCCTCCCCCCCCAAAAAAAAGAAACAAGAAATTTTCTAACAGAATCCACTTTGAATTTCCTCCTACCACTAAAGTGTCCTTTGGAAAAGATTGAAATGAGATTATACAGATAAAATGCCAGATATAAAAACGTATTTTAGATCATAACAAAATTATGATAAAGACCCCACCCAATGTGCTTTTAATTTTCTAACAAAAGGAACGTAAGCCTATTTAACTGTTGACTTTCTGAAGACTAGAAGACAAAAATATAAGAAATTCCCTGTTATGCCATGGTTCTGAAAACAAAACCAAAATAAGGAAAGACAACATAATGACACAGAAGGGAATGAAGAACTTGTACATTTGATATAGAGTGTAAAAAATATACTGAATCAGGTAAAAATTATTTTGGTCACCATGTCTGGTTGTTCAATATATTTCATTGTAAATATTGTTCTTTGTTAAGCTGTGACTTAATATTAAAAGTCTCAGCAGGGATCTGCCCAGGTAATTGTGTTGTTAGTCAATTTCATCATTGCAAGATCATCAGGATGAAAAACTCCACCTAACTTAAGACACACCTGCAACAGCAGTAGAGATATACTCCTATTGGTCCAACAGTGTAAGCCAGACCTGTGTTTTACCAAAGCCTTGTATGTGGTATGCTATGGTTTATTCAGGCTGAAGAGCCAAAGTAACTCCAATTTGAGATTAACCCCACCATCTTATGCTACGCTTTCCTCAGAGTAATCCCAAGAGAGAGAGAAAAAAACCACAGGTTGCCACCAATCTTGCCCACCCTTAAGAAATCAAAACAGTTGCCCAAGTGTTCCAAGAACAGTACATACCGATAGTTCAGAGAAAAGCCAGTGCGGTTCGGGTGGACTCAAACCAATCATGTAACTGCTTGCGTGGAAAGTCCCTAAATTTGTTTGTTCAGTACTATAAAACTGTGTTGATTTTGTGCTCAGGGATTCTTAGCATCACCGGTTAGTGAGTGCACAGAGGACCAGCTTGAGCTTGCAAATAAAGGACTCTTATGCTATTCATATTGGTCGTGGTCTCTGGGTGTCTTCCGTGGGTCTCAATCTGTACAAAATTTCTGGGGGTTCACGTGGAATCCCCCTCATAAACCATCTAGACGCCCCATCACAGAGACTCAAAAAAAACCCGCTGTTAATTCAAGGCACTGCTGTTCTGTATATTTGGTTGCCTGCAATTTCTGTACCTGTAATTCTGTTTTCCCTCAGGGTCTGTATTCTGGTTGTAAGGACTCTTGGTAGACGCGCTATAAGACTGCCAACGGGGTCTGTGAGAAGATGTCCCCAGACCCCTCTGGGTAGATTGCTGTTCAGTACGGACTTTTTTTGGAAATTTTCTGTCTGTAGTCTGGCACTTTCATGCAGACGTTTTTTGGGAAGTTTTCCATCTGTATTGGGAAGTTTTCCATTTTGGGGGAAACTCTCCATCTGTAGTTTGGCACTTTCTGGTTTACAATTTACAATGATGCAGTGTGTCTTTGTAAGTTCTGTCTTTGTGTTGAGTGTTCTGTTTGTCATTTGGAGTTTATCTTAGCCTTTGTCCTTGGCCCAGGAGGGTCTGAATATGGGGGAGAATCTGTCAGTCTGAGCAGATGGCTGCTAGAGACTTATTTCCCTTGCCCCAAAATGACTGGGACTTCTCTTTCACTTTGGAAGGCCCCTGGGTCAACAAAAACGCTGGTGAGACATCACCCCATTCACTGAGACCTGATTGTTCTCTGTTCTATGTTTCCTGAGGTAGGAAAGTTCTGGGTGAGAGTGGCAGGCTCATTCAGCAGACTCTGGATTCAGCTTGCTGAGTGAGAATGGCACTGAGTTCTGATAGGGATAAACTCAGCCTTTGGGTGTTGAGTTGTCTAGTTCTGTTTTAGAATTGGTACGAGCTTTAAAGGTGGGTTTTTGGTTTTTGTGTTTTTGTTATTTGAACATCTCTGGGGAAATAAAAGCTCCAGCCTCCAGCTGAGCTCAGTCACAGAGAAGGCTGTGTGGCTGGGTTTCACTTTTCAGCTAGTCCTGACAATGTAAAGTGCTCTTGTCTAAAATTGGATAAAAATCAGGCCAGTTTAGTTTCAGGTGACCCTCCCCCCAGCATTCCTCCAACAGAAGGAATTGAAAAGACTAATTGGTGAAATGCCTTCGTAAACAAGCAAGCCCAGGAAAAATGAAGCTCAACAAAGATACTCAGTTTAAAAAGAAATATTATCTTAAATTCTTGTTTGAAAATTTTAGAAAATGTATGTACAAGTTGTTTTTATTTTTGCGTGCTTAAAGATCTGTGTGAGTGTGTTTTGTATGTGTTTGTTAATATGTTGAAGATAGACATTTTCAACATTCTGTAACTATTGGGTGAGTTTAAATTTAAAATTCAAAAGGTTGTGAGGTTTGGACATTAACAAAATTTTTTTTTAAGAATTTTCACTTTGTTTCAAATGGCTTTTTAAGGATTCTTTAACTTGAAAATTAGAAAATCTGGTATTTTAGAATGCATAAGTCTCTTTACACTGTAATCAAGATATCTGGCTTAACAAAAAGGAGAAACTTAAAAGACAAGAGAAGAACTATTTTTAGGAGTGAAGGGTGAACATGCAGAAGTGCAGTTCAGCTGGGCATGCACAGTAGAACCATGCATGGTGAAAGAAGGCAAGCTGGCACAAACGCAGTTCATCTAACCCTAAAGAGTCGGACTGGGTGCGTGCCCATTACACAGGAAGGGCTAAGTGGCTCATCTTTATTCTGTACCTTTTACCTTCAGATAGACACTGGAAACATGATGGTAAAACTGAATGATGTAATGATCTGATTAGCATTGCTAAAACTGTCCCTTGGATGTGTTAAAATTAAAATTAAGAAGGCCTTAAAAAGGGTTAAAAAGTTTATTTATATAATGTGATTTGTTATCAATGATATTCTGCTATTGGATATTTTTTAAGGCATAATGGTGTTAAATCTAGCTTCATGGTACAGTGGTGGTGATTGTAATTTTTGCAATAAGAAAAAATTGTTATTTGAGTTTAAAAGTTTTAATGTGTATCTGTTTTAAAACAATCAGCCAAGATTAAATGAGTTACACCTAGCCTTAAGAGGTCAAGGGATTTTTCAAAATGCAACTAAAAACTAAAGTATAGAATATTAAAACGGAGATTACAAATTAGGAATTGATTTCTGTATATAAAGTTTAAAAGTAAAAATGTTCTAAACATTTGCCTCAAAGTGCTAAAAAGAAAAATTAGGATTACCAAAATAATTGCTTAATTCTTAATTTAGTTTGCTCTCATAGGTTTTTCTTGTAACAGTTCCCAGCAGGCCCACAAAAAGGAGTGAGGATTCTTGTAAGTTTATCAGATGTAACTTTGGCTCTTAGTAATTTTCAGGTAAGAACATGTTTAAAAGACACTTCTATGTTGACCACCTTGTTGCTTTTAAGTGGAGGAAAGTGGCCTTTTAGAGAATTGTTGATCTGCAAACTGGTTCAATGCCAGCCCAGGGAGAAAAAGGTCCTTGTGAAACTGTCACCTCTACTCAGCCAAAAGATATCTGAAAGAGCAAGCAGAGTTGCTTTATGACTCAAAGTGGCAAAGTGATGGCCTTGAGCTGTAGAGCTGAGGAGCAAAACTCAGGCCCCGAGTTCAAGTTCAGCAACTAACTAAGGGAAATGCCAATGAGGCATTTTTCCCAGTGTGGAGAAGACACGCCTGGGATGAAAGCAATGGAGGAGCATCCAGATACCAGAAGCCACTGCTTGGATGGCAGAAATAATGTCAGCTCCTAGAGTCATTTGTGCTTGACCTTTCAAAAATTGGTCAGAGACAGGAGGTCATGGGAACATAGTTTGTAAGGATGCCTAATGTCTATGCCTATCTAGCTTATAAGGGACAGGAACTCGTCAGTCATCTGTGATAGTACTAAAAAGATAAGGTTTTAAAATGTGGAAGATAGTTTAGATCCCAACCCCTGTATGTGCCAAAAGCTCTAATTGGCAGTAAATTTTGAGCTGATGCCAGCTACATGAAATTCATCTGCTCAGGAAAATAACTTTGTAAACCTGAGAGTGTGTTTCTATTGATATCTGTCTGAAGGCCTGCATAGGTAACTCAGACATTCTTAGGTTACCAGAGATCACATTACTATGCCATCCAGAAAGATCCTTTTGCAAACAGAAGTCAAATAAGCTCCACTGCTATAGCCAGAAAAAAGGTCTGTGCATTTGTTAAAAGTTAAAATATTGTTCTTAATGACATTTAACCCTGATGACCTCTTTGTAAAATAGGCTATGGTTATAGACTCCTGGCTAACTAGGATCAACATCACTGAGTCAGCTAGAAGAAGTGACAGAAAATGAATCTTTGAGCATCATCCCCTTTTAAGAACAAGGGACCAGATTTACTTTTTTTAAAAGGTGGCAAACAGACAGAAGGAAAAGACATGGGGAATAATAGTATGGGCCTGAGCCCACTATATCTGCCTAGAAAATCCTAGCTTTATTAAAAGAACTATCTAGTTTAAAAAGTTGTCATCCGGGTAAATTGTTCCGGGCTATTATCTAAATAGTTTTAAAATATAGTGGGGTCACAGCCTGCTAAGCTTATGCCACGTGTCCTTAACCAGATTGTGTAGGAATTTGCAGCTCAGCACGAGGTGTGACTGTCCCTTGGAGCCACTGAGAGACCCTGATGTTGCTGCTGCTGGTGCTGCTGCTGAACACCCTAATGGGTAAAATTCAACGACAGCCTGGCAGTCACCTGGAGGAAATCTGCATCATCACCCAGACCACCTCCATTGCAGTAAAATAGACTGAACTCCTGCTTGATTCCATCACCTGAGAATGCTTCCCTGTTGAAATCTGCTACAAAATAAGATCTTGTGGGACATTCTTTTGCTGATATCTAGTAACCCCCTCCACTCCCACAGTGGATATTGGGGGCCAGGATATCACTGGCTTGCCTTAGGCACTTCAGGGCCATCGCCTAGTTTGTCTCTGGTATGGTAATAACCTGCTTCTTCCTGTGTGTTTTTTAAAGATAAAGGAGAGATTTTTTTAAATCAATGGAGGTAGTAAGAGGAATGAGACCCACCCTAATCTTAGCCTTAAAATCTAGCAAGCGTTTCATCCCATTCCTTGAAGCTTTCTGAGATAACTTGTTTCCACAAGTCAAAGGAAAACAGAGCAGATTTAAACTCTAGTCACAAAGAAGCTCAAGGAATCATAAAGAAGAGGAGGGTAATAAAGAAAGTCTTACGGAAAGAATTGGAAAAAAATTGGTATCCTCTGGATAAGAAAGGATTTAAAAAGTAAGGAATGTCTTAAAATGTTTATAAAGAAGACAAACCACAGAAATTTTAAGTATGTAGCAAATGGTATGAGTATATCTTAAAATTGGAACTTATGAGTACAGCTGGTATAAAATTAATTGAGCTGGGGCTGGGAAAATGGCTCAGTGGTAGAGCGCTTGACTTGCATGCCTTAGGACCTGGGTTCAATTCCTCAGCACCACATAAGCAAAAAGAAAACAGCTGGAAGTGGCGCTGTGGCTCAAGTGGTAGAGCGCTAGCCTTGAGCTGAAGAGCTGAGGGACAGCTCCCAGGCCCAGAGTTCAGGCCTCACAACCAGACCCAAATAAAAAGTAAGTGAGCTGTGATATATGGAGTCAGGATTGCTGGAAGAAAATGAAAGGCCATTGGTACTGTTAATTTTGTTACTCACAATCAGATATTGCAGACTGATGTCCTTTGTAAAAGAAAGGATCAGCACAGTCCATCTATTTGTTCTGAGATCCCAATACCAAACTGTAAATATAGAAGACTGTGCCAATTAGGGGACCATGATTGGTCCCCGATGCTCTGGAAGAGGAGGGAATGAAGAGTCAAAGTAACTCCAATTTGAGATTAACCTCACCATCTTGTGCTAGGCTGCCCTCAGACTAACCCCAAGAGAAAGAAAAAAAAAAAAAAACACAGGTTGCCACCAACCCTGCTCACCCTTAAGAAAGCAGAGCAGTTTTCCAAGTGTTCCAGGAACACAATATGCCAATAGTTCAGAAAAAGGACAATGCAGTTAGGGTGGACTCAATCCAATCATGTAACTGCTTGTGTGGAAATTCCCTAAACGTGTTCACTCAATACTATAAAAGCTATGCTGATTTTGTGCTTGGGGTCTCTTACTGGCACCCGTTACCGAGTGCACGGAAGACCAAGCTTGAGCTTGCAAATAAATGACTCTTTTGCTGTTCACATTGGTTGTGGTCCCTCGTGGACATTTGGGGGTCCCAAGTCCGTACAACAGGGCTTGATACAAAATGTCTCTGTCCAGAGAATTAAATGATGGCATTTATAGCTAAAATGTTTTAGGGTTATTATTAACATGTGACACATGCTGAGCTGTTTATTTATACTTCTCTTTCTCCTTTTCTTTCTTCTTCCCTTTCTTTCTTTTCCCTTCCTTCCTTCCTTCCTTCCTTCCTTCCTTCCTTCCTTCCTTCCTTCCTTCCTTCCTTCCTTCCTTCCTTCCTTCCTTTCTTTCTTTCTTTCTTTCTTTCTTTCTTTCTTTCTTTCTTTCTTTCTTTCTTTCTTTCTTTCTTTCTTTCTTTCTTTCTTTCTTTCTTTCTTTCTTTCTTTCTTTCTTTCTTTCTTTCCCTCCCTTCCTTCCTTCCTTCCTTCCTTCCTTCCTTCCTTCCTTCCTTCCTTCCTTCCTTCCTTCCTTCCTTCCTTCCTTCCTTCCTTCCCTTCTCTCCTCCTCCGTCTCTATTGTCTTTTCTTTCTCTTTCTTTCTTCCCTTTTCTTTCCTCTTTTAGGAAACGAGTATGAATTTAGATATTTTGTTTGCTGAACAAGTATTCTACCATTAAAACAATCCTTTTTCAATTTAGTTACTTTGCTCATAGGTTATCAATTTTGCTGATGGCTGAACAAAGGCTAAGTTCCTCACCTCTGTCTTCCAAGTAGCTGGGAACACAAATGCATTCCAACATGCGAGACTTTAGGATGATATTAAAATCTTATTACTTTCCTTGCACACTGGTTCTGAACTGTGATCCTCTCAAATTCTACCCCTTTAGTTAGTGATGTGAATTCCAAGAGCCTGCCCTGTGTATAGATTGACTAAATGAATGATTGAAGGCAGTTTCACTTTAATCTCTTTTTTTGCCAGTCCTGAGGCTGTTATAATTTTATTTCTAGACAATTTTTGTGCATATGTGCACATTAGCGTTAAAATGTTGCTTTTCCCCTTTTTTATTATTCTTGGTCATGGGGCTTGAACTCCGGGCCTGGGTGCTGTCCCTAAGCTCTTTAGATCAAGACTAGCACTGTACAACTTGAGCCACAGTGACGCTTCTGGTTTTCTGGTGGTTTATTGGAGGTAAGAGTGTCTCAGATTTCCTGCTAGGGCTAGCTTTGAACTACCATCCTCAGATCTCAGTTCCTGAGTAGCTAGGATTACAGGCATGAGCCACTGGCTCCCAGCTAAAATGTTACTTATTTTATGTTCTGTGATTTAGTTGAGGGAGTAGCATGAGTGTGTAGAAAGTTAACTTTCAAGTCATCTCTCTGAATAGTTTCAGAGGTTGATTTTCATAATATTTATTGCAGTGATTAAGAACAGAAGCCCCCAAAGTAACAGAATGATCCTTCATTTTCTCCTTGCCATAGGTATTTTTGGAAGAAAATGAATGAGATCTAAGTCTAAGACTTGAAATTATAAAAAAATTATTTTGATGACACATAAAGAGCCAGATTATGCAGCTGCTTTTCATTTTCTAAAGAAAGGAACGTCAGACAAGTATATTTATTTGCAGGCTTTTTCATTTGAAAAACAAAGAACAAAAATATCATAAAAAAGCTGAAGGGGCTGGGAAGGTGGTTCAGTGGTAGAGCACTTGCCTTGCATGCATGAGGCACTGGGTTTGATTCCTCAGCACCACATAAGCAGGAAAAAAAGCCGGAATTGATGCTGTGGCTCAAGTAGTAGAGTGCTAGCCTTGAGCTGAGGAGCTGAGGGACAGCGCCCATGCCCAGAGATCAGACCCAAATAAATAAATTAAATAAAAACGCTGAAGAAGATCAACTACCATTTAAGTGTGATATAGCATTGGATACTTTAAGACACAATTTATTAAGGTACAATAATTATTTGCAAATGGTATCAGTTCGCTAAATTTATTCATTGTAATTTATTCATTTTATTTTATTTACATGTCACTTAGTATATAAATACATATATATATATATATGTATATATATATATATATATATATATACATATATATATATATATATACAGTATCTTTCCAGTGAATTGTATGATTAGGTAATTTCATCATGTCAAGTTCATCAAAAGGATGGACTTCCAGAAACCTTAACAACCCTGCAACAGTACTGCACATACAAACGTAAGTGTTCACAATTGTAAGCCAGATGTGTGTTTTAACAAAGCTTTGGATATAGTGTATTATTTTTTTCATTTAGGCTTGACACAAAATGTGTTTGCCCCTAGAAATAAATGATGGCATTATAATTATAATAATTTAGTGTAAATGTTACATTGAACACATGCTCACTCAGTATGAGTTGTTCTTTCTTTCCTTTTCTTATTTTATATTTAGGAAGTTGATTGCAGTTTTGATGTTGTATTTGCCAGACAGGTACTCCACCAGTGGAGTAATTCCACCAATCCTTTCTTATTTAAGTTACTTTACTCATAGAGTAGCAATTTTTGCTCCTATCCTAAAAATCTGGGATCATGATTGCATTCCAATATCCCTACCTAATGGGTGGATATGGGTGATACTTTCCTTCCTAGACTGATTCAGAACTGTGATCCTCTCAAATTCTACCACTTTAATAGTATGTGCTTCAGTTCTGCTTACCTCTAGAAGATATGATAGAAATAAATGATTACAGGTAATTTGAGTGAATCATTTGCTAATATAGGTGATTTGATATTAAAATGTAGGGTAAGTTTGAAAGTAGAACCACAGTAGTTAGATATTTTGCTAAGTAAGTTTGTTTCACATTAAAAACACATCTCTACCAGAATTAAGGCTTTATTTTGCTGTCTGTCAACTTGTATGTCATTTGGGAAATTTCATGTCTTCCATATGTAATAAAAGACTTTGAATGGTCTGATGTGCTGGCTCACATCTATAAATATGGTTAGCAATCAGAAAAAAATAGATCACAATTTGAACATTGCCTAACCAAAAATTTAGGATGTATCAATCTCAACAAAATAGTGGATCATGTTGAATCATGCCATTCATCTCAGCACCACAAGAAGCTAAGTCTCTGCTCAGTACCTGTGTCACATAGACCCCTGGCTCACTTGGAGGCACTCACCTCTCCTGATCCAGAAACTGGGCTGGTATTTAGCCAAGAGGAGGAAGGAGTCTGCCTCACCTTCCCTGGGTGGGCCTCACAGAATGCAGTATATTTGCTTGCTTTCCTCCTCCAAAAGGCTTGAAATGCCATGCTGCTAATTGTTCACAATTTGATTCCAGTGACCTGTGGTAGAGGTGTGAGGAAATATTAAATTAAATTTCACATTTGCCAATTGAGCTGCTCTTCCCAGCCTGTGAGTTCAACTCAGCAAGTGTTCATTATTTGAGAGTTGAGAATACTGAGGTAGGGGAGAGTGGGAGGTTGATTGAAAGAGAGGAGAGATAGAGAGAGGGAGGGAGGGAAGGAGAAAGAAAAGAAAGGAAGGAAGGAAGGAAGGAAGGAAGGAAGGAAGGAAGAAAGAAAGAAAGAAAGAAAGAAACAAAGAAAGAAAGAAAGAAACAAAGAAACAAAGAAAGAAAGAAACAAAGAAAGAAAGAAACAAAGAAAGAAAATGATTGAGAATGAATGGTTTGGAGTCAGGAGTCACTTGGCCGAGGAACTACCTGTATTTGGTATTAGGTCTGCCCCAGCATGCAGACCCTATGCAGACTGTTTCCTATGGCTGTTTCCACCCTTTATGTGTTACCTAGGTATCTGGCACACCTGGAGACAGCCACCTCCCCCTCCTGCTAAGTCACAACCTGGTCAGCCTCTGGTAACACTTTCCATGTGGCTACAGGTGAATCCCAGGCCCTGAGGTCACATCCAGATACAATGTGGCCAGACATTTCCCTTGCCTGGCCATATCTCATCCGGTCCTTGGCCTAGATATGTCCTGACACTAGGTTAGGTTGCTCCCCCTTTTTTTTACATGCCTCTCCGCCATGTATGGCATGGGCAGCAGTTCAGTAAATAAACTACTTTACCTGACTGAATACCATGTGGTGTTCTTTTCGTTGGCTACCTAATGAAACTTCCCTAATTAATATACCTTACACTTCAGTGTTTCTAGTTTTGAATCCATGGATATTTTTCTGACACATGTGAGTTCAGTATCTACAAAACAGATGTACTAACTTATCATGTAACAGTATAATTTTGCCTGGAATCCTTTTTTAATTTTTTCAATTATGAAAATACCCTACAGAGAAGTTACAATTACATGAGCAAGGTAATGAGTACATTTCTTATGAAGCATTGTTGCCTCCTCCTTTGTTTCCCCTTCCCATCCCTTCCCATCCCCCACCTACCCCACCAAAGTTGTAAAGTTCATTTTTTGACATAATATGTTGTACATCTCAGTGTTGCAATGGGTCCAACTGTATCCCTATTTAAACAATTTTTTCCCTTCCCTTCCACAAAGTATACCAACATCTGAATCTTTAATAGCAGCCTAATTAACCTGAAAGTCTATTTTCATTGCTTTGTTTTGTTTTTTTTGCTTAACGTAAGCAAAGATTTGGTGGGACATTCTGAAAAGATCTCTGCCTTCATATTTACTAATCACCCTGGGCTTCAACCTGTGAGGTACCAGCTCAGATGATGTAACTTTGAAATTCTGGAAAGCAGATGCACATCATAAGGCCCATGGCTTTGGGATTTCTCAGATTATTTTTTAAATGTAATTGTTACTAAGGTGTGTACAGTGAGTTTACCATTTCACAATTCATGTCATGTGTATATTTTTCTTGTAGACAATGCCATCCTTTCCTGAGCTTTCTCCCAGTTTCTTTTTTTGTTGTTGTTGATGTTTTTTATTTGTGTACCTGACCTTCAGCTTGAATTCAGGATTGGGTGCTGCCCCTGGGTTTTTGTAATCAAGGCTACTCTACCTCTGGAGCCCCAGCTCCTTTTATGGCTTTTTGGTTGTTAATTGAAGAGAAGAGTCACAAATTTTCTCACTCCTGCTGTCTTTGAACTGTGATCATCAGCCTCCTGAGTAGCTAGGATTAAAGGCCTGAGTCTTCAGTGTCCAGCTACTAAAGTGTTGGTTTTATGCTTCCCTGGTTGTGTTACAATTTTCCTCGACTCTTAGCACTAATACTACATATTGCCTGGCTCAAATCTGAATTGGTGGAACATACTTGTATTTTGATGAAGGCAAGAATAGGAAACTATAGTCCATAGGGACATATAAGCTAAACAATCCTTTGGAACATGGCATAAAAACAAGTAGGTTTATTGCCAGTTGACTGTGTCTTGTCTTTATTGTTAATTCTACACGGCCTGTGAATGATGTCAAACATATCCAAATGACCATTGGCAGAAATAATGTTTCTCATCCTGTTCAAAAAACAAAACAAAAACCAACCAAAAAATACTACGTATGAGTCCAGCAATTTCCTCTAATTAGAGACCAGTCTGCCCCAGTTTATGAAAAAAATGTCCTTTATTCAAGTGCTGCTGCTTTTTCTAACTACAAATATAATGAAATCTGTTGTAGTCTATAGAATTGTATACCACAGCTGTCATTTTAATTCACAAGAAATTCAGCCATTAAAAAGTTTATTTTTTGAGTCAGTTGTGGGGTGAACTCAGGGTCTGGGCACTGTCCCTATGCTTCTGTGCTCAAATTAGGTAGCACTCTACCAATTGAGCCACAGGCCACTTCTGGTTTTTGAGTTGCTAATTGGAGATAAGATTCTTATGGGGATTGGCTTTGAACTGCGATACTCAGATCTAAGCCTAGTGAGTAGCTGGGATTATAGGCATGAGACACTGGCACCTGTCTTCAAATAGACTTTTTTAAAATGATGAACTGCTTGGTGCCTCGGGCTCACATATATAATCCTAGCTATAGTTAGTATTACAGGTATGAGAAACAAACACTAGGTGTGTGTTGTTCATGAAAGTTTATATCGGCATGTTTTAATATAATTTGTTTCTTATACTACAATGCTCTTATTTTTATTTTCTCCTAGGTGAGGGTTGATAGGTGCTAGGCAATGTTGAAACTTCTTTGGTTGAGATGGAGCCATGTGGAAATTCTTGCCTGGAATGGCATAGAATTGAAATCCTCCTGCTCTCAACTACCCATGAACCTGGGATGATAAACATATTCCATCACACGTAGCTAATGGTTGGGGAGGATTGCAGGTAAAACTACACTGGTCTGGAAGTGATGTCCTGAATAGCAAGCTTCACAGGAAAAATCTTGTATTCCATTTCACGTTGAAGTAGTGTACGTACATACTTACAGCATACAATGATAACACACTTCATTTTTAATATATAGAATAGTCAATATAATTAGCAGGTTTATGTCCTAAAACATTGAAGCTAATGTATTTTGTTAACCTCCTGACTTTGCTATTTTGAAATATACCATAAACATGAATACATTGATAATGTGCACTAGAAGATTGGAAGTTGATAAAGATAGATACAAGTTAGACTATGTATAGGGAATAAATATTTATCTACTGCTGCTCTGAAGAACATTATCACCTATTCACCATGACAATAGTTTTCCTGCAGTGTACAATTTTCCATTTCAAAATCTGCCATTTTTCTTTACATTCTCCTTATACATATGAATGTTTTCCTGTTTCTTATAATGTTTTGAAATTATTATAAGATAGAATTAAAAAATTTGTTGAGTCTAATGAAATTATCTCATTTTGTTTGGTTTTGTGATGCTAAATCATTAAGACCATGGTTTCCTGAAAGTTATGCTAGCAGACTACATCACTAAATTGTATTCTAATTATATCTTATTATTATATTTTGATATAGAGTTTTGCTGTTGCTGTTTTATGATGTAGAGTGTTGTGAAGCTGGACTGAAACTTGAAACCCCATTGCCTCCAGTAACAATGCTTCATCACCAGGTTCTGGAGGCTCATAATTATAACTCTAGCTAATCAGGAGATTGAGTCCTGAGATTTAGTTCAGATAGCCTGAGCAGGAAATTGTATGAGTCTCTCCTCTCCAGTTCACTACAAAAAGCTTGCAGTGGAACTGTGGCAAAATTGGTAGAGCATTACATTCAAGGGAAAGATGCCTCAGGTTTGCCATCTAGCCCCTGAGTTCAAGTCCTAAAACACACATTTGCACAGACACACATTAACACACATACACACACACACTCCCACACACATGTATACACACATTGCAGGCAGTGTTGTATCTTAAATTCTTATCCAGATATTGGAAAACAGCTCACTTATTTCTGAATGTTTTTCCTGATTATTTTGAAGGAGAAAGGTAGTTCGTGGGACAGTCATGATAAGACTTTAGTGAGGAATACTTTATAAACGACTAGCTTATAAAACAGACAGGAGCAGTTTTTATCTTTAAATCTTACATTCCTTCAACCACAGTATTTTTAATCATTGTATTATGAGAAGACAATGTAACCTCTCTTATCTTCTCCCCTTCCCCTCTATCATAAAATATGACAAAAGTTTCAAAATAATCTTTTATCTTACCAGAATGTACACCTGTAAAAATATCTGACTATATGTGTAAGGTTTGTTTTTCAATACTTGTATGATTTTCCCACCTTTTATACTTGCCTTTTTTCCACATGACATCACACAGGTACTTCAAGAGCAAACAGAAGATTAGGAAACAAAAACCTAACAATGTTCTAGGAAGTGGTTGTCAAAAATAGATGCAAGAAGCACATAGCAGGCTGAGAGGGCCCTGAGAGGCAAAATGATTTGTGCAGATGAGAGGAATAGTGACAAACAAGGCATGGATCTGACTTAGGAAGGGTTCTATGAGGCTGAGACCATGCTGGTTCCTAGGCCTAGCTGAGGATGTTGGGATTTGACAATGTCCACATGTGTATAGAGTGATGTGGGAGGGGAGATTTCAGCCTTCAGTTTGTCTTTGGCATGTTCTTATGTGAGCAAACAGCTTAGATCATTGGGCTCTGAGAGATGACACTACTTCCCTCACAATGGAATATAATATGGAACTCTGAAAGCTAAGCAACTGTAACTGACAGTCAGCTCAAGACACCTCTTGTGGCCTGTAGCTCAGGAACAAGAAAGGTGTTCCTGTGTTGTTTTCAAAGTTCAAGAGACTCAGGTCTCAGCATGAGAGGTGTGAGTGCCTCACTCGATGCTGCAGACATTGGATCAGTGATAAACATGAATCCCATATCTCAGACCTTTTTATAAGAAGAAACCAAGGGAATCACAAGGCAACTCAGGCCAGGTATAACTAGGACAAGAAATCTATTTAATCTCATCCTAGCCCACAGTACAATCTTTTTATTGTGTGTTTTTATATGTGTTTACTGAGAAAATATTTGCAGTGTACTTTTCAATCCACTCTATTACAATTACTCATTTTGAAGTGTACTCCCATTTCCATGTTTCAAAGATCCATTCTTTTTACCACCTCAGTGTGACAATCAGTCAGCACAAACCCTGAATATGCCTGATAATTTATGGAGCTTGGACTCAGGCATGTTGGAAATGCTGGTAATGGAACTGGTCCCTGCCTACCAGAAAGGTGATCTCTGCTGTGTTGGAGAAAGTTCTCCACCATTATAGAGAATGGGCCACAATGGAGCACTTGCTGGATATTCTGTTTAAAAAGTGAGTTTTCCTTTTTCAAACCCAGGGCTGATGAGACCCCCTCTGGAAGGTTATTGGAATACTTGGTACCTCTCTGAGAGTGTTTCACTGGGGTCTGGTGTAGGAGCTTGGCTTGAGACAAAGAAGTACCCTCCCCGGCTACTTCCTTAGTATTGGGCTGCCAGAACATTTCATTTGCCTCATAAGCTAGTGGAACCTTAGCAGTATGCTTGCTGAGAAACTATGATTGAAGGAATGATTCAGTGGCACCCATCGTCCACCCTCTCCTAGGAAATCACTATCTTGGAAGCCTATGAAGGAATATGGACAGAACAAAGAATGCAACTTGAACTTGAATTTGGGGCCTGAGTGCTGTCCCATTCGTAGCACTTTACCACTTGAGCCCCAGGTCCAGGTCTGGCCTTTGGCTGGTTAATTGAAGAAAAGTGTCTTTACAATTTTACAAACTAGACTGGGTTCAAACTGTGATCCGTAGATCTCACTCTCCGGATTAGTAGGATTAGAGGCATGAGCCATTGTGCATTTATGTGGACAGAGGAATATAAGCATCCTCAAAGTATTTCCTTGAAATTGTATAGACATATCTCCACTTTTTGTCTGCCATGTTTACATTACCATGTGGGACTTAGCGACTCCCATGTGTGTCCTGTTAGTTCAGAAAAGGAAAAGCATAGAGTTATTCTCCTTATCTCCTGGCATTGGTACAGATCTTTCTACTATTACTGGGAGGAAGATGAACAAGATGAAGAAATAAGTGGACGTTGGCACAAAGAGAAGTTCTGTCTTTGAAAACTGGGTATCTTTGAAGTTTCTGAATCAAAGTCAAATCGTTTTTTGCACACCAGTTGTGATTTTTCCCCAGTGGGTTGAGGCTTGCCATGTCAGTGGATAGCAGATTACACAGTTGTGGATGTGGTTGTCGTTTTGGACTCTCATGGATGACAAGGAGGGTTGTGTATAAAAAGTCAGATCCAGTGGGGAAACAAGTTTCTCCTCCTGTCACATGGGAAATTGTAAAGGATTGTATTAGAGAAATTCCTAGAAGTGGGTTGTGAGGAGCATCCTGCATGGAAACGTCTTTTCCCACTTCCCAACATGCATGTCCCGCCAGAAAAACGTTATATTAAAAGGCTCAGGAAGGGTAAGGCGTGCTCTCATTTCTCTTGTCCCCAATCTGCCAACAGCATGGTTTGTTCCATCTTCCCTATGTGGACGGACTTCTAACTTGATGATTTCTATGAGCACAAGGACCATGACACCCTGAAAGAACTTACACAGTATGTCAAACTCAAAATGCCCTCTTCAAACTTGCTCTTCTGCTTCCATGTTCTTCTGGACCAGCTGGAGGAACGCATTACCCATGAGACTAAGAAAAATAGGAAGAAGTCCTTGTTTAGATGCCTCAGAGCTGGTGTATAGGGATAGAACCTGGGTCTCTAGGGATGTGCCGAATTGGCCAAGAGCCCTAAGTATGCCCCAGCTTGGCAAAATTCCTTTTATGGATGTTCTTTGCCAGGTAATATCTGTTATCCATTTGAAAGAACTTGGAAGTAGCCACTCATTAGAAACACCCTACTTTCTCATGTGTTCAGTCAAAACTCAAATTCTACAGATTCTCCCATTACATCCTCATAAAAGTTTAGTCAAACCTTAACATCTAGAGTTCTAAGAATCCTCTATCTATTTCCATTCTCAAGTTTGCATCACCATAGAGCAGCTCCTGCTGAACTCCAGAAAAAGAACCCATCAGTGATGTCATCTATGGTGACTGATAGAGATTGGAAGCCATTACTGATCTCCAAAAAGTATGTGAATATAAGAGTTTTTGATTTTGTAGAAAGGCCCAAGCAGGTTTTGAGTCCTGTGCTCGTCCCAGTGGTTCTGAACCCCACATGTGATGCAGGTGCACCTGCAAATACCATCAAGGAAGAAGACAATCCAGAATGTCTTCCATTGATATTCACAAGCCACCTAGATTGGCTCCAAACCAGTCAAAAAGACACGTCTTGGTATGCAGGGTAAATGTGTGCTAATGGAAAATGACCGCAGCCTATGTTCAGGAAAACCAATAAATGAGGTCCAAAATCTAAATTCAGTTGGGGAAAGGGAATCTTTCCTCACTGAATACTCAGACGAATCTGTCCTTCTGCAGGGGATCCAATTTCCAATTGAGAAATTAGAATCTGTCCCTCCCTGGACTCTGAAAGAAAATCCTGTCTTTAGTGAGGAAGTAAATACCTTTTGACTTTGAGGACTATGAGGCAGACTTCCTGCGTGAAGGCAACTTAGAGACCAATTTAGATTTAGAGTTTCCTTTCCCCTTTCCTGGGAAAATCTTTAATTTTCTTTTTGTTCTGATTGTTGCAAAATGTTCACTCTATTTATTTTTCTAACTTTATTAAAATGTCAATGTTCATTATATATTCCCGATTCATGAATACTAACTATGTTTCTATTTCAGACTACATTCTGAGGCATCGTACCCACGTGTTCTATTGGTCAGGGGGGATAGAGTGACAGGAGGCTGTACAAGAGAGCCTACTGCATATAAAGGGAACTGTTGAATGCACAGGGAGAGGCAAAGAAGCCAGGCCATGCCTGCATGGGGTGATAAGGTGGCTAAAAATGTCTAGGACATAGCAGATCTGATGTGTAGAAAACTATTCTGTCAATTGGGAAAATGCACAACATTTAGTGGAATGTGGGACACTCTTCCAACAGTGAGTTCAAATCTTTATACATCTTCATTGTGCTTTCAGTAACAAGGAAGAAAAATTTGGCCCCAATAATATAAAAAATGTATTTAGGTCTGAACATATTTGACAAAATATATAGGAAATATGTATAAGGGAAAGTAAAAGCCATCATCAATAGAAGAAAGGCTTACATAGATGAACAAACACAAAATCAGGAAGAAAAATAACATAATTAAATAAATTATATATACATATATGTTATATTCTTGATGTTATATATATAGTATATTATATAATATATAAGATTGAATATGATTTTTCAAACTACAAAGGCATTTAAATTTTTAGTCTTGAGTATATATTTCACAAAACATTAGTGTAAATTATTATTGGGGAAAGTATTGATATAATTTGATTATAATTATATGACTATATTTGTGTGTTTCTAGATCTAACACTGATTATAAATAGATGAATAAACATATACATATATTTTTATATATCTGTCTATGAAGTGAATATAATGAAAATGACTATACTATGTATAAAAAAGCAGTTAAAAGCTGAGTCTATAAGGCTCACGCCTTTAATCCTAGTGATGTGGGAAGCTGGGTTCTGAGTTTTAGTCTCACTTACCCCCATGGCCTTAGACTTTTAGAGGAGGTCTGGGACCCCCAGTGTAACAAAGAGACACATATGCAGTGGGATCACACTCCCTGAGCCCAGATGAAAGTCAGTAGAAATCAGGACAAGCCTCTTATGATAGTCTACTTAGTTCCTGTACCAAGATGGCCATATGTAGAACATCAGATGAAGACTTGTCATTCTCTCCAAAAGGGTCTAAAAATAGCCTTCTGAACTATAGTCCCTGACTCTACTGAATTAAACCTTATTTCCCTTCCCAAGCTGCAAACACATGGAAATATGGCAAGGGCTCAAGAGAGATGGACAAAGACTTACAAGTACATAAAATTATATACTCTGTTTCAGTAATTCAATGACAAATCATCAAAGCATGTCTTGAATTGTTCTTTTTTTAAAGGAAATGGAAACATACTCTGAGTGTATCAGGAACTGGGTGACAGTTTGGTTGCTGAATTGTTTAAGGCACTCCTGGGCAAAAGAGACACATATATGGGGGAAATTGTGTCGGGGTGGGTGTCCTCACACAGCTTCACAAAACAATGGCCATAACTGGTATGATGTCACAGCCACCTTTGCCATAGCCACAAATAGGTGTCAGGTACTGGTTTTGCCCTGTAGTGGACTCAACAACACCAAAATACACAAAGAATGAGAGGAATGACTACTAGCCACCAAACTTCAGCTTGAAGGCTGTTCTGACCAGAAGCTAGGATAAATTGAGCTGGAGAAGACTGATCTCCATGTAAGGCTCCTGAGCACTAAAGACTAGGCATTGTTACAGGTGTTGGAGAAACAGAAGTTAATGTGGCTCTCTCTTTACCAATTTCATGCTGAAAAGAAAACCAGAAATCATAATGAGAATTTCTATAAATCAGAGACATGACATTGGTGATTTTGTAGCAACAACTTCACAGTGGGGATGGGAGGAGACCTCCCTGAACAAGAGATAGTTGATATGAGAGTCATCATCCAGACAATTATCTAAGAGCAGGTAGTCCAGGCAGTAAGAACAGCAAATACATCCCCCATTGATAGGATTGGACCTGACTGGCTTCAGAAAAGTAAAAAAGAACAGACATACTTGCTTGTAAAGTAAGAATGGAATTGTACAATGAAAAAAAAGGAGGTCAAAAATGAAGATAGGAATAAATTAGATAGATGTTGTATTCTGTGGATTACAAGAAGAAAACTTCGGATTTTACCATAAATCTGAAATGACCAACTGGAACCAAAGTGCTAAAATAGTAGTCAGACATATCTGATTCTCCAAAAGAATATTTCTTTTCTTTTCCTTTCTTTTCTTTTTTTATTGTGGAAATACTGTACAGAGGGGTTACAATTACATGGGCAAGATAATGAGTACATTTCTTATCAAGCATTGTAACCTCCTCCTTTGTTTCCTCTTCCCATCCCTTCCCATCCTCCCCCAACCCAGTCTTATTCCCCCCCCACCAAAGTTGTAAAGTTCATTTTCGACATAAGAACTTGTACATCTCATTGTTGCACTGGCTCCACCTGTATCCCTATTAAGTGAAGTAAGCCAGGCCCAAAGAAACATAGGTCCTATGGTTTCCCTTATTTGCAGTAAATAGTATATGTCTGAGTCAAGCAGAAAAGTTCAGATAAGTTGATGTTAGGGAAATGAACCCTAAGATATATATTCAAATGTTTTATTTCTTTTGTGCGATTGTTTCTTACACATTTATAAGATTTTTTTCTTTGTTGCTTTGTATGTCCCTACCCCACAGTATAACCCCTGCTTTCACTGTATTTGATGTTGTTATAATTTGTGGAGGGGAAGAGAAAAAACCAAAAGAATATTTCTAAAATGTAATTGTAGCTTCCAACTGGAATCCTACTTATTCAGGCGGCTGATATCTGAGGATCAGTTTTAATTAACCCAAAGAAGAAATTTTGTAAGACTGATCTGCAATTAACCACCAAAAATATGGATATGAAGCTGTGGTTCAACAGGAAGAGCACTAGGCTTGAGGAAAAAACTAAGGGACAGCACCCAGGTCTCAGGTCCAAATCCCATGACGTCACAAAACAAAGAAGCTAACAAATATAATTTGGTGCTCAGTCATTCATCACTTAGTATTCTCGTTCAATGTATTTGGTATGAGCCTTGGAAATTATATCCTTAGCAATTGCTCTCCCCCATATTTTGCTTCATTACCATTTTTCAATGCCCTGTTACAATTAGTGTCTCCTCCAGTTAGCATAGCAGTCTTCCACTGGAAATTTGAGGATTTATTTTATTAATCATAAGAATTGTGATCAGTTTCCACATACATCATATGGGTAGTAGCCACATTCCACTATTGTGAATGCCTTTAATCCTCCTTTGAGTTAATGAGCATTAAGCCTTAAAAATCCTAGAGTTGTTATCAAATTAATTCAATAGTCATCATTCTTCCACCTAATCTTGTAACATATGCTTATAAAAGGAGACACTAATTGAAAGTGTGCACATGATACCTTCTAACTCTAATACTCTCAAGAAGTAGGGTTTTAAGAGACATTCTAATTGCTTTGGCAAAGGAAAGGATAAGAGATTTAAATAATTTACCTGACATCTCAGAAGGAAAATGCTATTGGCTTTAGAACAAATTCATTTGCCTAGAACTGAGGAAATGATTTTCAGAAATGCCAGAGGCAAAGGGTATTATTCAAATGACCTTATCATGAGGTACAAGCAGCCTGTCTAGATCAACTTTCCAGGAAAAAAAGCAATGAAGGAAAAGCAATTAATGCTTCTAAAACAAGCCAGTTGGAGGTGGTTCATGCTTGTTATCCTAGCTTCTTAGAAGTCTAAGATGCAAATAGTAGACAGGAAGCATTAGCTCTGTGCCTGAAGCCCAACTGGGCGGCCTCTGACAACAGACATCCAGACACACAACACCACCCCCATCTGAAATATTATCAAATACATTCACATAATATCTCCTGTTTGGGAGATAAGATGTATCAAAGACAGTTCATAAAGGAAGATAAAAAAGGCAGAGTGAAAGTGGAAATGTGTGCTCACTCATTGGAATATGTTAATGCCAGAAGGATGTTAATTGGGCTAGAGGCCCATTTGATAACATACACATCTTTCCTCACATATTGTCATTCAGGATAAACAGTGAGATTTTTGAATGCAAGAAATGTGTGTGAGCATGTAGCTTGTAAAAGTAATAATAAAAAGCTAGGCATTAGAAACTCAGGACTGTAAAAGTAGCTACTCAGAGTGGTGAGATATGAAGAACTCACTTCAAAGCCAACTGAGCAAAAAAGACTCTTACCTCCAATTAAACAGTAAATGCAGAAAGCTGAGCTGTGCTTCAAATGGTAGAGTGCTAGCATCGCATAGAAAAGCTAAGCAACAGTACCTAGGTCCTGAATTCAACCCCAGTACTGGCTTTCATACACGAAATAATCATGACAACACCACAGTATATGCATATATTAGCAAGGGATGTAGTTAATTGGATGATGACATCATTTACCTCACCTTTAGTCTCAAGCATTCTGTACAGTGTAGCCCAGTCTGAGAAAGACCATAGGTGAACTCTTTCCTCAAAATCACCAGATACATCCTCATTTCCCTCTGCACATTTATATTATGTATATATATACACACACACACACACATAAATGCTATATTTTTCTAACTAATTTTGAAATACATAAATTTACACACATGCTTCAGAATTATGTGCTCTTGTTTAGGTTTCATAGAGAGCACAATATGTCCAGTGTCTGGCTCATTCTTGTAATCTTAGCTGATCACGAAGGTGGGATCTGATGATCACAGTTTGATGGCAAACCAAGGTAATAAATCCTCAAGATTCTTATCGTCAACTAAGTAGAAATAGCCAGAAGTGGAGATGAGATTTGAGTGGCACAGTGACAGCACTGAGTAAAGCAATCTAAGCAAGAGCTCCAGACCCTCAGTTGAAGCCTGAGTACTGGCCCACTTGAACTCCAACAGCCAAATTCCCCCAAACACAAACCAAAAATATGTCAAAATATTTTGTAACTTTTGAAGCAAAATCCAATGAGGCAACATAGTTGTTAGTTTGTTGAACAGTTGGTGGTGAAACGCCATTAAAATGACATAACGAACAAATAACCAAGTAAAATTTCCCAGCAAAGAAACTTCCTTAGAATTCACTGGGACCCCTGACAAAGATATTTTTTTCTATGCTTTTTGAAAATGAGTGTTTTTTTTTCAGTAAGATAAATAGTATAAACCTTTACTGTAAGTTATAGGAGTCATTGGAAACTCAAGTGAAGTGAATGTACAACAAAATCACACAATATTACAAGTTTCTATGCCTCTGTTGAGACACTAGAAACCTGTAATAGTGTGGTCTCTCAGAAAGAGAAGAGGGATGCTCAGCATCACTGGTGATAAAAGAAATGCAAAGCAAAACCAAAACCACATTTAGATTCCACTCACCCTAGTTAGAATGGCCATTATCAAGAGAACAAATAATAAAAGATGCTGGGGTGGATATGGCTAAATTGGAACCCTACGACACTGGTGGTAGGAATGTAAGCTGGTTCAACCACTCTAGAAGGCAGTATGGAGATTCCTCAAAAGATTCAACATAGAACTTCTCCAACAATCCCACACCTCAGTATTTATCCAAATGATCTCAAACTAGGGCACAATAAGCTACCAGCACAACTATGTTCATTGCAGCATTGTTTACATAGCAAAGATATGGAGCGAACCCAGTTCTCCTTCAGTAGATGAATGGACCAAGAAAATGTGGTATAATTACACAATGGAATTTTATGCTTCTATCAGAAAGAATGACATGGTCCCTTTTGTAAGAAAATGAAAAGACTTGGAAAAAAATCATACTAAGTTAATCAAGCCAGCCCAAAGAAACATGGGCTCTATGATTTCCCTCCTTTGCAATGATTAGCATTAACCTGTTACTCCTGAAAGTGGATTATAATAGCTGAGGAGTTTTGAATATATATATATATATATATATATTCATAACATGTATATTCATATATATAATTGACCATACAAAATGATGCTAATTGAAATGAACTTCAAGACATAGAAACTGCAGGTCTTCTTTTGTTTAATTGTCAAGCTTGTTATAGCCAATGTACAGCAGCTAGTTCTTTCTTCTTATTTTATGTCATTTTTCTTTTCCTATTGGTTTTATCCATGGCAATTCCTGTCTTGGAATCTGGTACCCTGCATCCTGTATATGCATTTATCTGACTGGGGGAAGAGAAGGGAAATAACAAAATGCTGAAAGAAGTACAAAAGCTGACCCATTCCATCAATGATACTCACAGGACACTATGGCAGAAATTAACTTTACAATGTAACGGGGGTAGGGAGGACTGCAGTGAAGGGACAGAGGGAGAAAAACACTGGCGTGGGTAACAATGTTTAATTTACTCATGTAAATGTAACCCCTCTGTACAGCATCTTTATAATAAAATAGATTTTTAAAAATATAAAAAATTTTTTTTTTCATAAAATCTCAAGCTGATACTAACGGAACTTCTGAGTTCCAGTCAAAGAGATTCTGAGGACTTTCAAGAAGCTAGTACTAAGTACGTATAGCCACAATTAAGAGATAATGAGAAAAGTAGTGCTTTTTATTGTATTATATGAATAAGAAAAATTTCTTTTCTTTTCTGTTAACATAGAATTCGTGTTTGTGATCTGCATTGTTCCTAAGTCAGACTAATCTCCTGTCCTTAGCTCTCTTTGGTATGTATACCTTGGACACGTAATCTGAGATATAAGAAAGAAGTATTCTTTGTTCAATTTGGAGGCACTCCTCCCTGGGCAAGAAGTTAGACTGGAGGACCCTGACACTTGCTGCTGTTTCTCTTGCATAGCTCACTGAGGAACTTAGGTCTTTGAGAACGTGACTGCTAATTAAATGTTTCTTACTAATAAGAATTATTGGTAGAATTTGAAAACATATTTGGGTAATAAATAGACTAGAAAAAATGTTGTTTGCTATTTTTATCACTATATTTCTTTTTGTCTAAGTCTAAAAGCCAGACTTACCCTAAGGTCCTAGAATAAGCAAAATGGCTTATAGAGCTCAGATCATTTCTTTCCACGAAGATTACAGCAGCAAAAGAAATACAGGTCCACAACAGGCACAAGGAACAGAGATTTTGATGTCTCCTTAAGTCTTAGGATCGAATGTTCAAGGAGGAAACCTTGGGACTGATAACAGCTTAAGGACCTAACATTACCTGTGTTGTTCCATTATAGGAAGCAGTAGGTGCTATGACTGACTGGTGACCCTACCTGTGTCCTGAGAAGGCCCAGCAGGGCTCTCTCATGGTCACTGGAGAGTCAGGATTGTACTCTTAAGGGGACATACAGGAAGGTGGTAACAAGGCCTGAGTCAGGGTTTTGCCAGATCTAGATGATTTGTAACAGGCACTACAGTCTTCTGGCTAAGAATGTGGATATATCATCAGGGTCCTGCCCACAAATTTATCACGTGTTAGCTTACACCATTTCCTTATGATATCCAACAAAAGGTCATTAATTTCTTCTGGATATATTCTCATCAATATTTAGTAGGTAAAAAGATATAAAATCAAGTTCATCATGAGGAAAAAACCCAGATGAAAACCAAATTGCACGAGCATTTATAAAAAATGTTTCTCTGTACATATCAATTGTGACAAAGTATTAAAAGTTAATGAAGCTGGGAATGTTAAATGGATTTCTTTTTTATTATGGTTGGAACTGTCTTTTACATTTCCACTACTTAACAAAAAGAAGGTAGGCCAAACACTACCTATGTCTCACACCTGTAACTCTAGCTTTTTATAAACCTGAGATCTACAGAAAGTGTATTATAGCTAGACCAGGTAGGAAAAATCTGTGAAATTTCTATCTCCAATTAACCATTCAAAATCAAGAAGTGGAAGTTTGGTTCAAGTCGTAGACTGTTACCCTTGAGTTAAAAAGCTAAAGGTCAGCTCCCTGAGTTCAAGTCCCAGTATCGAAATACACACACACACACACACACACACACACACACACAAACACATTTTATCTCAAAAATAGCCAGTGACCAGGAAACATAAACAGATGATATTTTTCTTTATTTACTTTCATTTTTGTCATGTTTCTTCATTTATCTCTCTTTGAGAAGTTAAAGGGGCAAAGAAAAGGGGAGACAAAGGAGGAACATGAGCAACTGTGGTGTTCAATTGGTAATATATTGAAAATGACTTATGCAACTTGTTTGTGGGGAAGGACAGAATAACTGGAAGAGATGAAGGGAAAGGGTAACATTGTCCCAAAAGAAATGCACTCAGGGAAATAGAGCTGTGGCTCAATATGAGTTCCATTCTTCAGCGAAAGAGCTCAGAGACAGTGTTCAGGCCCTGGGATCAAGCCTCATTACTGACTGAAACAAAACAAAGACGAAAGAAATGTAGTCATTACCACCCGTGTTTAACTGTCCCCTCTAAAGCACAGTAATAATAATAATAATGATAAGAAGAAGAAGAAGAGGAGGAGGAGGAGGAACAGGAGGAGGAGGAGAAGGAAGAGGAGGGAGAAGAAGTAGAAGGAGAACAAGAAAGAAGAAGAAGAAGGAGGAGGAGGAGGAGGAGGAGGAGGAGGAGGAGGAGGAGGAGGAGGAAGAGGAGGAGGAGGAGGAGGAGGAGGAGGAAGATTAAGAGGATGAAGAATGGAGTTCCGGGAAGATGGCAGAGGAGAAGCTGGAGTCTAAACAAGCTCTCGCAGAGAAAGCAGTTTTAGAGTTCTAGTGAACAGTCCTAAGCCAGAGAATCACACCAAGTGTGCCATCACAGGACAGAGAGTTAAGCTAGAGAGAGAAAATCCAGGCAAGCAGACACATCTGAGCTCTTGCCAGCTGCTGCTGCGGCAGGCGGCAGCGGTGGCGATCTGCGGCAGCGATCGCAGGATCCATACCTGAGTCACAGAGAGTCCCGGACGAAGGAGCCAGACGCAGCAAGAGAGCGGATTCTACTCAACACCAGCAAGAACCAACAAGGAGCAGATATCTTCATCCTGCAGTTCGCAGACCAGAGATGACCCAGGAACCAAGACTCGGCCTGAATAGAAGCCTGACTTCCTCACTCCTTCTCGGGGAGCAGAGAAGGGAAGGTCACACCCCCACCCCAGTACCAGAGATCTCCATCTTGGATACCGACAAAGCTCGACGGAGCTGCTAGCTCCAACTCAATCCTTGGAATAAAAGGAGTCATTTAGCAGGTCACAAGTACTTAATGGCGGCGAGACCTGCCAGACCCAGCTCCACCCAGGGAAAAGTCACCCAGGTTGGGCACCAGCCCTAGGAGTGGCTTTCTTCCCCGGGTAATCAGAGTCAGAAGCTGCCCCTCCCTCTAGCAGCCTGGACAATCAATTGAAATTCAGTAAACGGAAACCCTGAGAATGACTCCAGGCTGGGATCTGTGAGTTTTTCACAAATTAGCCCCCAGGAAAAGCTACTGTTTGTTGAAAAGCCTCAACTCTACCCAGAACCTAGCCTCATCACTGCATCCCCCTCTTTTTTGAGACTCAAAGCAGATCTGCCCCCCTTTTAACTAGCCTGGGAGGAGGATCGCAAAATCCTGGGTAAAGCAGAGCATTTTTCTGCCTGTTCGAACAAACTGACTTAATAAACCTATGGAATAAGAACAGACCTCAGGGCCAATGGAATAGAATTGAAAACCCAGAAGTGAATCTATAGACCTATAGCCATCTAATCTTCAATAAGGGAGCTGAAACAATAGAATGGAAGAAAGACAGCCTCTTCAGTAAATGGTGCTGGCAAAATTGGTTAACTACTTGTAGAAAACTAAAGCTAGATCCTTATATATCACCCTGCACCAGAATCAACTCCAAATGGATCAAAGACCTCGAAGTCAAAGCAGGCACTCTGAAAACATTACAGGATAGAATAGGAGAAACCCTAGATCTCCTTGGCTCAGGCCGAAATTTTCTGAATAGAGACCCAGAAACACAACAAATCAAAGAAAGTTTGGACAAATGGGATTGCATGAAGTTGCAGAGCTTCTGCATGGCAAAGGACATAGCTAGTAAGATCAATAGAAAGCCCACGGATTGAGAGAATATCTTCACTAGCCATACAACGGACAAGGATCTCATATCTGAAATATACTTGGAACTCAAAAAATTAAATCCCCCAAAAAAAAATCCTCAAAGAAACAACTGCCGGATAAATAAGTGGGCTAAAGACTTAAAGAGGACTTCTATGAAGAAGAAAGAAGGATGGTCAATAGACACATGAAGAAATGCTCAACCTCCCTAGCCATAAAAGAAATGCAAATCAAAACAACATTGAGATACCACCTCACTCCAGTTAGAATGGCTATTATTCAGAACTCTAACAACAACAGATACTGGAGGGGATGTGGACAGAAGGGAACCTTACTTCATTGCTGCTGGGAGTGTTGACTTGTTCAACCACTTTGTTAAGCAGTATGGAGGTTCCTCAAAACACTACACATAGAGCTCCCCTATGACCCAGCAATTCCACTTTTGGGCATTTAACCAAATGTTTACAAACAAGACCTCACTAAATCTACCAGCACAACTATGTTTATTGCAGCATTATTTACCTAAGCTAAGATATGGAACCAACCCAGATGCCTGTCAGTAGATGAATGGATCAAGAAAATGTGGTATATATGCACAATGGAATTCTATGCCTCCATCAGAAAGAATGACAGTGCCCCTTTTATTAGGAAATGGAAAGACTTGAAAAAAATTATATTAAGTGAAGTAAGCCAAGCCCAAAGAAACATAGGTCCCATGGTCTCCCTTATTTTAATATCTAGTATATGTATGAGTCAAGCAGAAAATATCAGATAATGTGATGCTAGGAAAATGAACCCTTACATATGTATTTTCATGTTTTTTTTCATGCATTTGTTTCTAATGCAATTATAAGATTATTTCTTTGTTGCTTTGTATGTCCCACCCCCACAATATAACCCCTACTTTCACTGTATTTGATGTCAGTATAATTTGTGCAGGAGATGGGGAAAAACAAGTAGTTTAAGGATACAGGTTGACCTGTTGCAACAATGAGAAGTACAAGTTTTCATGTAATATATGAACTTTACAACGTTGGTACGGGGAGGGGGGAGGATTGGGTGAGGGGCAGAAGCTGGGAAGGGATGTGAAGGGTAACCAAAGAGGAGGCTGCAATGCTTGATAAAAATGTATGCATTATCTTGGCCATGTAATTGTAACCCCTCTATACAGTATGTTCGACAAAAATAAAACTTAAAATTAATTTAAAAAAAGAAAAAAGTATATATATATATATATACAAACATATACATATACATACACACAGTATATATAAGTTGGGATGAATTAAATATAAATGGATATTTATAATACAAATTTAAATATAACTAAATATATATTTACACTATATACATATATTTACATATGCAAGATCATATTATATCTGTATGTTTATAAATATATTTTAAATTAATATCCAAAGAGTACATCCGAAGATTTTGGGGAAAATATAGAGTTTCTAAAGGCCTACTACTGACCCATCATACTTTCAAGCAATTTTTTTCTCCTTATTACAATGTCTGGATTACTAACATTGAATGATTATAAAACAGAGTATCTGTTTTAGTGCTTATGATTTTGGATTAGAAACATCTACTTACTCGGTACGAAACCTACCAAAATGTGATCTTGAAATCACACTCCACAAACTGGACATATACACCAAATTAGCAACTTACGTTATCTCACATAAATTCAGTTTCCTTAGATTCATCTACATAATAAAAAATGCATGCATTTTCATGCTCACATACACCCACATACTCATATGACATACTAAATGTGACACTATAATAAATAATAATATAGATACTGAAATAGAACATTTTGCAAATGTAATTAAATTTTATTTTTTAGATATAATGCATTATTGAAATACTTATGAAAGAGCAGCTGAGAGGATGTTTCAAATCCTAGAGTGCCTGCATAAAGAACATGTTTCTCAGTCCAAACATCATTATTTCCATCCTTCCTTATCCCACATAAAAAAAACAACAACTAACTATAGAATTAACCTACATATCCCTTAATCACTCATTGAATAAAGAAATTGTAATATATATATGCATATATGCGCAATGATGTATTACTTAGCCTGACATAATACTGAAATCATATCATCTTCAAGAAAATACATAGAAGAAGAAATCTTCATATTAAAGCAATATGCCATACTGTGAAAAACAAATTCTAGATTTCTCATACGCAGAATCTAGACATAGAAAATAAAATGATTCACCAAGTTATAAAAGTTGGAACTGATTAAATTTGGAAAAAATTAAGAGAAGAGATGAAGAGAAATATTGTGGAGTATATATGTTCAAATAGTTTATTTTAGTATATGACATAATAAAAGTATAAAAATAAGAAATGAAATTCATAAAATGAATAAGATTTAGCAAGCTACATTATATGGATATGTGTATAACATAATAAAATAACTTGTGAAATTAATATTTGATAATAAAAAGACAAAAATTCATTCCATCTTTTGTAGATTCATATGTTAATTTCCACTTTTTGTTCAGTTATTTCCCTAATAAAGTAAAAGGAGAAATTGATTTTGCTCATTTAGAAAAACTATCTTGTCCAATTAAAATTAAAGTATCCTAGTTAATTGCTGTCAATATGAAATTGTTCAATCCAATTAATTATTATATTAGAATATTTTCAATGCACTATTCAAAATATTATCCCTATAGGTATATACTTTTTGCTATTTATTGAATATGTTTTCTTTACTCAATCACTATAGATCATTTTCTGAATGTAGTTTGGTATATGGAACTAGGATATATTATACCTGACCTAGAAATCAATTATTCAAAAAGTTTTTATCCCAAATGCCTATAATGAAATAAAGAGGTAAATCCAAATTATGTATATTCGAAGACAATACTTGGTTAGTCCTCTTCTCACATTCCCCATTCCCTTCTTGAGAATAATACACATTGTAAGGAAATGCTTAGAATGTTTTGGAGAAATAGATTGACTTTCAATCAATGAGTTACTCTATGCTGCATTTCTGTTTACTTTATATCCTGAAAAACTAAATTCTTACCTTATCATTTTCCTTAGGCTTTATATTCAAGTTTAACACTGATGGATGACAAAGATATAAACATTTGTTTTAACAGTGGTTAAATTGAGGCTGAGGAATCTAAGTACAACTATACTCATGCCGATAGAGCTCATCAGTCATGAGACCATGATATCAAAATGTTAACCTATGCTTACTGAAATTATGCTTATGAAATTTTGTGCATTATAAAAAGTGGTTACTAGCATTTGTTTCGTAATCAACATCACTTCATGGATTAGGAGCTGAATTGAGACATTATATGCAGAACTAAATTTAAAGAGTCATCCAAAATTAGTTACCAAGATATACATCATTTAACACAATGTTTTAAAAATGCAAGCTAAAGGAAAAAATTTATGGAAAAATCATTTAAAATAAATACAGAATACGTATCACTGATTTTTCTTAAATGTCAGTTTGGAATACGGTTTGCATGATGACTTTTCTGATTATATGTTTAGTTAGGTCTTGATATTTAGTTGGAGAAGTTATGTTCTTTCATATATTCATTTGTCAGATCAAAGAGGAAATGAATTCAGTGCCAGAGTCAAATCCCTAATATTGTAACAGTTGTATCCTGCTACTTTGCCAAAGTTTCAAATCAGCTAGAGTAACTTGGATCTTTTTTGGATCTAACTAAGTAGGTATGCAATTTTGTCAGTACTAGAAAGATATTGACCAACATTTATTAAAACAGTATTTTCCAGAAACTACTCCTATTCTCTCTTTTCATTAGATTTTTTATTTCACTTATATCATATTTTGATGCTTTCATTATGATAACCCACATTAAATCTTCTACAGTGTAATTTGGAGTAGTTTAAAATTATGTACACTCGGGTACACTGCTAGGATTCTATTATTTGCATATTTTGTTCCTGTGAAATCAGTAGGATTTAGTTCTTTATATGGATACTTTTGGACTTATTCGTTGCATTTCTGAATTTTTTAAGTATTCATGATTTTTGTGATTTAATACTGTAATATTTTTTCTTTTAAATATGTGCAGATCTTATTTCACATACAGTTACCTTTGTTTTAAAGAATTTGATCCATTCAAGGGATTTGCTATATTAGGTTCATCCAGATGAATTTAATTACAAATTAACACAACCTTATTTCTGAAAGACAGTTATCCTTATATCTCTGCTCAAGTTAACATGTGTTTAAGGTTTTCGTACTTAAAAAAAAAAAAACTGAACATAACATGTTTTTGTTCCTGGGGTAGTTCCAATTTCTTGGTTGTTTTTCAAGCTGTGGTGACTTCAACATATGTGTACATTTATTTTAATTGTTTTGTGTCTATATTTTGTTTCATAAAACAGAAAGTAGAAAAAGCATCAGTGATTCAGAACTTTTCCACATAGAATTCTAAGAGAGATACTTGAAATTTGTGACAACTGGGACCCGGGAGTTCTTGTTAGTGGAAGGGGTAGCAGAAAAACAGAGACATTATTTGACGTGATTGAATTCTGCCTCCTCTTGCCTCACTATTTCCAATGGTAATAATTTTGTCTGTATTAACTTAGAATTTTTGGTTTAATTGGGACACACTACACATTCATATTTGATTTTCACTCTAAAATCTTCTTTTCTTTGTTTAAGACCAGAGATGTGAATTTTTAATGCTAAAAAAGCATCTACTAATTTATATGAAATTGTCCAAACTAGATTCACTTCACACTATATGCAATATAGAATGTAATAACAAGAGTGTGAGATAGTATGTAATAATTGACTTTGGGGAAAGTCAATTAAAGTGGATTTTTGTGAGATACTGAGTAATAATAAAATTATACTTGATATTATTAAAAATAATCCGAGTTATATCTATAAATAACTCATAGTTATAAACTAATGCTGAAAAAATAAGTTTGTTTTTGGAAAAAGCCAGAAGTTTAAATAAGCTTGCTTTTTAAAAATTGACTTGGATCTGGGCTTCATGGTTCATGCCTGCAATCCTAGCTACTCAGGAGTCTGAGATCTGAGGATATTGGTTGAAAGCTAGCCTGGTCAGAAAAGACTGTAAGACCCTTATCTCCAATAAACCACCTAAAAACTAGAAACAGCACTGTGGCTCAAGTGGTACAGTGGAAGCCTTGAGCTGAAGAGCTGAACACCAGCCCAGCCCAGAGTTCAAGTCCCACGACCCACAGAAAAAAATTTACATGGATTTGTTCTTCATTATTTCATGATTTTTCTATGAGTGGTTGTTCAGTGAAAAATGTCATTAGTGTTTATATTTTGTGCTGGCATAAATGAGCCAACTATTGTGTTAATTTAATCAAAACAACTCTGATTCTATGACAGCATAAATTTTGTGGGTAATGGTTAAGACAAGGTTGCCTTTATGAAAAATATATTTATATCACCACCCAAAAAAAAGGAAGAAAAAAATTATATGCCAGGAAACTTACTCTGTAAATCATAATGGAGTAATATTCTGTCATAGGTGAAGATGTTGCCACTTGATTTTAGTATGCCCCAGAAAGACCAATGTGTGAAAGAAAAATGGCTTTCCATTTCCTCCCAGATTGTGGAGAATACTTGAGTAGTTCTGCTAGGGATTAAGTTCTTTGGAATGAAACCTATGAGTACATAGAATCTCATCTTCCTTCTTCTATATTTTAATCTTTCTCAGTCAAAAACATTTCTCTTTGACATACTCCCCACCTTGACATTGTCTTGTCACAGCCCCCCAAAGCAATAAAACAAACTGAACATATACAGAAACCTTCAAACTTTTAAATCTGAGTAAGCCTTTCCGCTTAATATGTGGACAATAACACTTATTATGGAAGGTTATAAAGCTAACACAGAAGTCTAGTCTTTCTAACAATGTAGAGTATAAAAAAATGTGCTTTATTATAAAATATCTAACTCCATGTTGTATTTTGTGTTTTTATTTCTATTGATCCTTAAACTCAGGGCTGGGATGGTGCTTTTGTGGTCAAGGCCAGTGATCTACATATAATTTGAACTGGAAATCCATTTGCCCGGTTGGTTAATTGGAGATAAGAATCTAATGATCTTTCCTACTCCTGCTGGCTTCAAATTGTAATCTTCAGATCTCAATCTCTTAACTAGCTAAGATTCAACCTTGAAACACCAGTGCTAGCCATGTTGCATATTGTGTGTAATTCTAATTTTCAGCATTGTATATATGTTCCTACTACAATGTAAAAAAACTTAAAATATACTAAGGGTAAATATATAATGAAGGAAGATTTTTTATCCTTTAAAAAATGTATGCAAAATCTATGATAAACTATTGATATTTTACTGTACCTTTCCTGCAATCAGTTTCATATATTTTAACAATTGTCAGGCCAAGTTTCTCTATATTCTACTGGAGATTTACTATTTCATGCATGCATGTAAATTTATGTGTATACGTATCTATCTATATATCTTCCAGACTTGTTACTTAGCTTTGTTTTGCTGTTCAGCAGTTGAACCCGGTCGGCTCATTCTGTGACAATATCTGTCCTCATTCTCATCATTCCTTATTTACCATACCATCAGACTTTCTAAAATCAGCCTCATTTCCTGGAGAAGGTTACCAATCAGTCCAACCCACAGGGTTTTAATAAAGCAAGCTTTAAGAAAGGAAGTTAACATGAAGTGACAACTACAGAATTTCCCCAGAGACCTAGTAGGTTATCAAAATTATATCTGACATCTTTCACATTTCTGCGTTCCTTCTCTTCTCATACTTAAGAAAGCATTGACTAACATTATAAATATATTGCATTTATAACTTAAGGATCAGTGTTTTTTTTCTAACCTGAAGCCTTCTTTTCCATGATTTTGAACATAAACATTTGGGAGATTTTTTTGGATTTTTATGGGATTTCATCCAAAACAAAGCCATGTATATCAAGTAAGCCAATGTTTTCAACACAGAGTTCTAAACAAAAGAGGGAGAAAATTATGGTTAGTTATATATATTAATCACAAATATAGGCAATATCAAGATATTTTCAAATTGTATAGTTTTACTGGATAAAGAGCCTCAGACCTCTAATCTTATCTACTTGGGAAAGAAAGATTAAAGAATTCCAGTTACAGGCAAGCACAGACACAAAAAAAAATTTCAGAAACTCTAACCATTTGCTGGGTGCAATATTTTTTGCTTGTGTTAGGAGGACCACAGTCCAATCAGGCCCAGGCATACTGATACTACCTCAAAATAAGCAAACCAATTACAATCTGAAGGTATGGCAGTAGTAGATATGCCGTTTAACAAGTATAGGGTTTTAGGTTCAATCCTCCAGTACAGCTAGGAATTTAATTATGTACCAGGTAAGAATGTGGCATGTCTAAGGTTAAGACTTCATACTGGTGTTACAAGCTCTAATAAAACCTTTACCTCTTTTGCTAATTTTTTTATAGTATAACCACAACTTCCATGCCCAAACCAAATAATTTCCTATGAGATTTTCTTCAGTCCATTAAGTAATATTTTATGTGTTGAATACGGTCCCATTAAAATCTTACTATCAAAAAACCACTGCATTAGAAAGTGATTGTATATTGAAACAATCTCAAAGATAGCATTTAAGTGGAAGTCTCCTCCAATAGATGCAGAAGGCCTTGAATATGCTAAGGAAAGAGGACTCAGAAGAAGCCAACTCTGATCTTGGACTTCTAGTTCCACCAACTCAGAGGCAATTTATTTACAGTGTTAATGCTACCCAATCTGTGGTCGTTTACTATTACAATTACTAGCAAACATGTGGAATCTATAAGACATGAAAAGTCATCGATTCTTGGGGTCCATGATTCATCTCTATAATCCTAGTGATTAAGAAGGATGAGACTTGGGGGATAATGGTTTTCCACCTGGTAGGAAAGTTTATGAGGCTCTAACTCCAATTAACTTAAAAAATTTCTGGGCTGGAGACATGATTCAAATGGTAGACTGATTACTGTTAGCAAACAAACTGAGATCATGAGTTATGTTTAAGCCCCAATCTGGGAGAAAGAAAAAGTCCTTAGAAGAATACTATGAGAAGACGCATTATGAATAGGAAAACAGAAACAAAAGAAATAAACTTATTGATATAGGCAATGCTTCCCAATGTGAAATATGGCACAAACTGTAATATTTAGGTTTTTCCTTCCTATACAGAAGAAATAAATGGTATTTTTACTTGAGGAAACTAAAATGTAAAACTATGCAATGAATAATCATATTACTTTTGTGTTTTTATAATTTAACTTGTTTTCCTACAAATTTCTATAATAGTGTAGCTTTGGAAAATCAATAAATGTTGCATTTACATATAGGATTGCATACCTTTGCAAGTGTTGTCTAAAATTGATCTACACTGAAATGATTGCCATTGATATCTTTCTCAAGATTCCAATTGTTTATATTTTCAGCTGACCTTCTATAAAACTCATACCCCAAACATAACTTTTTGCTTGTTCATGCAATCATACGAACATAAACATAAGCCCCCAAATGTTTATTACTTTTATCTGCTGTCATTAATGTAGTACACCTAATAGAATTATATATATATACCCTTAGGGAAATAAGATACTTCTTTTTATATATAGACTTCCAGGCACACACACACACACACACACACACACACACACACACACACACACACACACACACACACACATACATATTTAACACTCTGACTCATGTTAGGTTCCTGACACTGGGTATCACACAATGATCTAATAATCAAACTTTCCTCCCCAGACATAACATACATTCATACTTCCACACAAACAAAAACACCAGATAATTCAAAATAATGAGAATAATGAGCCATCCACTCCGTGATTTCATTCATTCATGATGATGCATTTTTCATATCATAATTAAAAATCTTTTTGAGTCTCTCTGATTAGTAGACAAAAGTATGTTATCATATAATAGAACCTGTAGGTAAAATTACTTTTCCCTAGTTAATCTTTTATATATCGTATCAAATACTTCTCTTTCCTTCTTGCAGAGTCTTTTTCTGGCATTTTGCCCTAATGTCTAATATTAAATTACAAAGGACATGCCATAATCCTTAATTCATTTTTCCTAAAGGTTATGCTATAGAGTTGAATCTTATTTGTTTACTGATTCTAAATTAACTTTTCTCAACAACTTGTATTATTGTTTATATTGCTCCTAAAGCATTTGAAATATCAAAAAGAACTGGATATTCACCTTAGCAATGATTGTGAATGGCAGCAATGGTTGTGGGGAGATGAAGGACTTGAATTATATGGAGTGCCTAAAAGATGGCAATGTTATTTAAAGGGCTGATCGTTTAGTTAGCTTTTAAAGTGTGGTCTTCTTATTTCATCTAAGAAGATAAAAGTATGCTTTTCATCACATTCTGGACTGTAAAGCACTGGAATCATTTCCTTTGTATATCATATATCCTGCTGCTACTGTAGCGAAACCCACAAACAACTGCACAGCTGTGTTAGCTGCTCTAGATTTTGAAATTTTCTTCTAGTAGCCCTCCCTAGTGATTCAAGCCCAGACTCATGAGATAGTCATATAATCAACAAGTACAAAGGACCACAATATAAAAGACCACGTGCAAAATGAGGTTCATTTTTTTCTTAGTTGTGTTTTTTTTTGTTAGTGAAAAATTGCAGCAGTGGAGTTCATTGAACATTGATGAAAGTGAACTACTTAACACACGGGTAGGGACAGGAGGGTGGGACTGGGAACAAGTGAGGGAACTGAAGACATTTTATAAAAGGAAATGTACTCATTACCTGACTCATGTTACCCAATAGCCAGGTTTCAACACAAATGACTACAATGAGATTGTCCAAATTATACTGTG